>NC_140963.1:139349396-139504396 GCF_056783735.1 Eptatretus burgeri
ATAACACGTACAATATGTCACGTATCATATGTGTATATAACAAGTATAATGTGTGTATATAACAAGGATAATGTGTGTATATAACAAGGATAATATGTCATGTATAACATGTGTATATAACACGTATAATATGTCACGTATAATATGTGTATATAACAAGTATAATGTGTGTATATAACAAAGATAATATGTCATGTATAATGTGTGTATATAACAAGGATAATATGTCACGTGTAATGTGTGTATATAACAAAGATAATATGTCACGTATAATGTGTGTATATAATAAGGATAATATGTCACGTGTAATGTGTGTATATAACAAGGATAATATGTCACGTATAATGTGTGTATATAACAAAGATAATATGTCATGTATAACATGTGTATATAACACGTATAATATGTCACGTATAATATGTGTATATAACAAGTATAATGTGTGTATATAACAAGGATAATATGTCACGTGTAATGTGTGTATATAACAAAGATAATATGTCATGTATAACATGTGTATATAACACGTATAATATGTCACGTATAATATGTGTATATAACAAGTAGAATGTGTGTATATAACAAGGATAATATGTCACGTGTAATGTGTGTATATAACAAGGATAATATGTCATGTATAACATGTGTATATAACACGTATAATCTTCTTCTTCCTCTTTCGGCTTGTTCCCGTTAGGGGTCGCCACAGCTGATAAACAGTCTCCATTTCACTCTATCCTCCACATCTTCCATTGACACTCCAACCACCCGCATGTCCGCCCTCACCGCATCCATGAACCTCTTCTTTGGTCTTCCTCTTCTCCTCCTGCCTGGCGGCTCCATCTTCAACATCCTTCTCCCGATATACTCCGCTTCCCTCCTGTGCACATGTCCAAACCATCTCAATCTCGCCTCTCTCACTTTGTCTCCAAACCGTCCTACCTGCGCTGTCCCTCTAATATACTCATTCCTTATCCTATCCATCCTCGTCACTCCCAACGAGAATCGCAGCATCTTTAACTCTGCCACCTCCAGCTCCGCCCTACTGTCTTTTTGTTAGTGCCACCGCCTCCAAACCATACAACATAGCTGGTCTCACTACCGTCTTGTATACTTTCACCTTCACTCTTGCAGCTACCCTTCTGTCACAAATCACTCCTGCAACTCTTCTCCACCCACTCCATCCTGCCTGCACTCTCTTTTTCACTTCTCTCCCACACTCTCCTTACTTTGGACTGTTGATCCCAAGTATTTAAACCCATCCATCTTCCCCACCTCAACTCCTTGCAACTGCACCATACCACCACCCTCCCTCTCATTTACGCACATGTACTCCGTCTTACTCCTACTGACTATCATTCCCCTTCTCTCCAGTGCGTACCTCCACCTCTCAAGGCTCGCTTCAGCCTGCTCCCTACTCTCCCTACAGATCATGATGTCATCCACGAACATCATGGTCCATGGAGACTCCAGTCTGATCTCGTCTGTCAACCTGTCCATCACCGTTGCAAACAGGAAAGGGCTCAGAGTCGATCCTTGGTGCAATCCCACTTTAACCTTAAACCGGTCCGTCATTCCTACCGCACACCTCACCGCTGTCACACTGTCCTCATACATATCCTGCACGATCCTCACATACTTCTCCACCACTCCCGACTTCCTCATACAAATCCACAACTCCTCTCTTGGCACCCTATCATAAGCTTTCTCTAAATCCACAAACACACAATGTTACTCCTTCTGGCCTTCCCTATACTTCGCCATCAACATTCTCAAAGCAAACATCGCATCAGTGGTGCTCTTTCCTGGGATAAACCCATATTGCTGCTAACAGATCGTCACCTCTCCTCTCAACCGAGCTTCCACTACTCTTTCCCGCAACTTCATGGTGTGGCTTAACAACTTTATCCCTCTGTAATTTCCACAGCTCTGCACATCACCCTTATTCTTGAAAATCGGAACCAGTACACTTAATCTCCACTCCTCCGGCATCCTCTCACTTTCCAAGACTTTATTAAACAATCTGGTTAACAACCCCACTGCCATCTCTCCTAAGCACTTCCATGCCTCCACTGGTATACCATCTGGGCCAACCACCTTTCCACTTTTCATCTTCTTCATAGCAGTCCTCACTTCATCCTTACTGATCCACCCCACTTCCATATTCACCATCTCCACCTCTTCCAACCTTCTCTCTCTCTCATTTTCTTCATTCATCAGCTCCTCAAAGTACTCCATCCACCTTCTCAACGCACTCTCCTCGCTCGTCAGCACATTCCCATTTGCATCCTTTATCACCCTAACATGCAGCACATCCTTCCCAACTCGGTCCCTCTGTCTTGCCAATCGGTATAAATCCTTTTCCCCTTCTTTTGTATCCAACTTCTCATACAGCTCGTCATATGCCTTTTCCTTGGCCTTTGCCACCTCTCTTTTTGCCTTTTGCCGCCACTCCTTGTACTCCTGTCTACTTTCTTCATCTCTCTGACTATCCCACTTCTTTTTCGCCAACCCCTTCTTCCTTATACTTTCCTGTACTTCCTCATTCCACCACCAAGTCTCCTTATCTTCCTTCCTCTGTCCAGATGTCACACCAAGTACCTTCCGAGCTATCTCCCTCACAACTTCTGCTGTCATGGCCCAATCATCCCACCCATCTTTACCACCATCCAACGCCTGTCTCACCTCCTCCCTAAATTTCACGCAACAGTCTTCCTCCTTCAGCTTCCACCATCTGGTCCTTGGTTCAGCCCTCACTCTCTTCCTCAACCTCACCTCTAAAGTCATCCTACAGACCACCAATCGATGCTATCGAGCTACACTCTCCCCTGCCACAACCTTACAGTCTCTAATCTCTTTCAGGTTGCATCTCCTACTTCAGATGTAATCCACCTGTGTGCACTTTCCTCCACTTTTGTATGTCACCCTGTGTTCCTCCTTCTTCTTGAAATACGTGTTTACCACTGCCATTTCCATTCTTTTTGCAAACTCTACCACCATTTGCCCTTCCACATTTCTCTTGTTGAGACCGTACCTCCCCATCACCTCCTCATCCTCTTTATTCCCTTCCCCAACATGTCCATTGAAATCTGCTCCAATCACCACTCTTTCATCCTTGGATACACTCTCCACCACTTCATCTAACTCACTCCAGAAATCTTCTTTATACTCCATCTCACACCCCATATGTGGGGCATATGCACTGATGACATTCATCATCACCCCTTCAATTTCCAACTTCACACTCATCACTCGGTCAGACACTCTCCTCACCTCCAACACCCTCTTAACATAATCTTCCTTCAGGATTACCCCGACACCATTTCTCCTCCCATCCACACCATGGTAGAACAGTTTGAAACCACCTCCAATGCTCCGAGCCTTACTCCCCATCCACTTGGTCTCTTGTACACACAGTATGTCCACCTTTCTTCTCTCCATCATATCAGCCAACTCTCGCCCTTTGCCAGTCATCGTCCCAACATTCAGAGTTCCAACTCTCACCTCCACACTTCTACCCTTCCCCCTCTCCCACTGCCTCCGGACTCGACTTCCCCGTCTCCTTCTCCTCCTTCGCCCAGCAGTAGCACAATTTCCACTGGTACCCTGCTGACCACCGGTACCGGTGGCGGTCGTTGGTAACCCGGGCCTCGACCGACCCGGTATGGAAATTCGTTTTGTTGTCCGCATAATGATTTGGCATAGGTTTTTATGCCGGATGCCCTTCCTGACGCAACCCTGGTCGCCTCTTACGACACACAGGGATATGGTACACCTATTTTAACCGGGGCATACACCAGGCCCAGTACAACTGGTGCTCATTTCGTCGACCTCGGAAGGATGGCAGGCTGAGTCAACCCCCTGGTGTTTTAGACTTGGTATATATATATATATATATATATATATATATATATATATATATATATATATATATATATATATATATTAATTCAGTGTCCCAACAGGGCTTGAACTCAGGACCTTTTGGGTCCCAAGCCACTGCCCTAACGACTGCGCCATCACCAGGCTTAACACGTATAATATGTCACGTATAACACGTATAATATATATTATAGATATACGTGTATATAACACGTATAATATGTCACGTATAATATGTGTATATAACAAGTATAATGTGTGTATATAACAAGGATAATATGTCACGTATAATGTGTGTATATAACAAGGATAATATGTCATGTATAATGTGTGTATATAACAAGGATAATATGTCATCTATAATGTTTGTATATAACAAGTATAATGTGTGTATATAACAAGCATAATATGTCACGTATAATGTGTGTATATAACAAGGATAATATGTCACGTATAATGTGTGTATATAACAAGGATAATATGTCACGTATAATGTGTGTATATAACAAGTATATGTCATGTATAACGTGTGTATATTACAAGTATAATATGTCACGTCTAATGTGTGTATATAACAAGGATAATATGTCATGTATAACATGTGTATATAACAAGTATAATGTGTGTATATAACAAGGATAATATGTCATGTATAACGTGTATATAACAAGTATAATGTGTGTATATAACAAGTATATGTCATGTATAACGTGTGTATATAACAAGTATAATATGTCACGTCTAATGTGTGTATATAACAAGGATAATATGTCATGTATAACATGTGTATATAACAAGTATAATGTATGTATATAACAAGGATAATATGTCACGTATAACGTGTGTATATAACAAGGATAATATGTCACGTATAATGTGTGAAAAAACAAGGATAATTTGTCATCTATAATGTTTGTATATAACAAGTATAATATGTCACGTATAATGTGTGTGTATAACAAGGATAAAAAGTCACGTATAATGTGTGTATATAACAAGGATAATATGTCACGTATAACGTGTGTATATAACAAGGATAATATGTCACGTATAATGTGTGAAAAAACAAGGATAATTTGTCATCTATAATGTTTGTATATAACAAGTATAATATGTCACGTATAATGTGTGCATATAACAAGGATAATATGTCACGTATAATGTGTGTATATAACAAGGATAATATGTCACGTATAATGTGTGTATTGTTACGAATTTGGAATTCGATTGCACACAACATTCAGGTTCCTTTAGTCAGCGATGTCGATAAGTGCTTGTTCCTGAGATAGGTCACCTTCCATTGTTTAAATGTTCAGAAATCGATGAGATGCGCTGCGGATTGATTTAATAGTTAGGGAACGAACAATGTAGACATCCCTCCCCCTCTTCTGCGAAGAGCAAGAAGAACCCTGCCGTCCCGTGACTCATGATGTCAATAACTCCCTCCCACCCGTGGCTGAGCGGGGAATGGAGCACGAGGGCATGAGTCACACCGGGCGTGGAGGAGGGGGGGGGGCGGAGAACGATAAGAGGAGATATTTTTCTTTTGTTCAGGGCCAGAGTTGGAGAGGCCAGAGTTGGAGAGGCCAGAGTAGGAGGGACAGAGTTGGAGAAGGGAGTTTAGGGGAGTCGTTCAGCAGACTGTCGGGTCCTGCTTGGCTTGCGTTAGGGTTGAGGCCTTCGGAAGCTTTTTGCTTCGGCTGGCTCAGTGAGCTTCGGCTGAGGCCTGACTCGGGAGGAGGCTTTTTGGAGGCTCTTTGCTTTGACGGTTCCGTGAACTTCGGCTTCTGCTTGGCTCGGGAGAGCTTTTTGTTTCAAGCTGCCCTGTTTGGAAGGAAGTTAAGCCGGTCGCTCGGCTCGAGCTGCGAGTGGTGGCTTCTTCTTCTTTGTTCTCCATTTTGGTAACCGGCTTGGTGCGACTCATCGACCTCTTCATGGAGGTGGTTCCTCGGGGAAGCGACGCATCGACGGGAATGTTCGGCGCCTCGTCTCACCAGCACGTGTTGAGAAGCACGGGAGATGGTTCCTCGGGGAAGCGACACATCGACGGGAAGGATCGGCGCCTCGTCTCACCAGCACGTGTTGAGAAGCGCGGGAGATGATTCCTCGGGGAAGCGACACATCGACGGGAAGGATCGGCGCCTCGTCTCACCAGCACGTGTTAAGAAGCGCGGGAGGTGGTTCCTCGGGGAAGCGACGCATCGACTGGAAAGATCGGCGCCTCGTCTCACTAGCACGTGTTGAGAAGCGCGGGAGGATTCGCAGGAGCTCAGGAAGGATCGTGGCTCGGCGATTGGATCCAGCTCGCTCTCGCTGGTGCCCGGGTCCGAATAACTTGAAGACCACACGAGGTGGAGAGGTTCGAGATAGGCTCTGGATTTCAGCTCACCTGTCCTTCGAGCTGGAGCTCGTTATTAAAGGCCTCTGCCACCATTTCTTGTGTGTGTGTGTGTGTGTGTGTGTGTGTGTGTGTGTGTGTGTGTGTGTGTGTGTGTGTGTGTGTGTGTGTGTGTGTGTGTGTGTGTGTGTGCGTACGTGTGTCCGTGGGCCCGTCTAACAAGTAGGAACTGCTGTTAAGTGCAAGTGACTGTACATAATAAGTAGACAGTTGTAGTTCTTTTGTCGTGCTTTTGTTGCTTGTATAATTGCATACGTGTTTTGCCTTGTTTCATTGCATACGTGCTTTATTATAATAAATGTCCTTGTGTGAATGTAAACCTGTTCGTTGCGTCCATTCCCTCATTGAACTGCCCCATCTTGCACTCGGAATATAGTTGGTTTTGAAATAGCCGATAAATAGAATCGGGTCCGGCGAGGTCTGGTGATAATACCTGCTCGGTTATCTCAGAAAGGAACGGACCACTTAAGCGGTTCGTGTCCAAGCAGGCCTTCGCCAAGGTACGGTCCCTCGGTAGGTTACCTGCTCGGTACTTAGGTATATCGATATTCGGCGATTGACCCTATTTCGCGCGGGTAGAATACGGACTGGGCTGTGGTGGGATTAAAAGCCCACCTGTGACTGGTTTCTGGCGTTGTTCCAGAAAGTCACGACTGGATTGTCCGTTCGGTGGGCGAAGCGACCGCGATTGGTTAGACGTAGTCGTTCGCACGCCAAAGGGCGAGAATCCTACAACAGTATATAACAAGGATAATATGTCACGTATAATGTGTGTATATAACAAGTGTAATAAGTCACGTATAATGTGTGTATATAACAAGGATAATATGTCACGTATAATGTGTGTTTTTAACAAGGATAATATGTCACATATAATGTTTGGATATAACAAGTATAATATGTCATGTGTAATGTGTGTATATAACAAGTATAATATGTAACATGTAATGTGTGTATATAACAAGTATAATATGTCACGCGTAATGTGTGTATATAACAAGTATAATATGTAACGTGTAATGTGTGTATATAACAAGTATAATATGTAACGTGTAATGTGTGTATATAACAAGTATAATATGTAATGTGTGTATATAACAAGTATAATATGTAACGTATAATGTGTGTATATAGCAAGTATAATATGTCACGTGTAATGTGTATATATAACAAGTATAATATGTAACGTGTAATGTGTGTATATAACAAGTATAATGTGTCACGTGTAATGTGTGTATATAACAAGTATAATATGTCACGTGTAATGTGTGTATATAACAAGTATAATATGTCACGTGTAATGTGTGTATATATCAAGTATAATATGTAACGTGTAATGTGTGTATATAACAAGTATAATATGTCACGTGTAATGTGTGTATATAACAAGTATATGTCACGTGTAATGTGTGTATATAACAAGAATAATATGTCACGTGTAATGTGTGTATATAACAAGTATAATATGTCACGTGTAATGTGTGTATATAACAAGTATAATATGTAACGTGTAATGTGTGTATATAACAAGTATAATATGTAACGTGTAATGTGTGTATATAACAAGTATAATATGTAATGTGTGTATATAACAAGTATAATATGTAACGTATAATGTGTGTATATAGCAAGTATAATATGTCACGTATAATGTGTGTATATAGCAAGTATAATATGTCACGTGTAATGTGTATATATAACAAGTATAATATGTAACGTGTAATGTGTGTATATAACAAGTATAATGTGTCACGTGTAATGTGTGTATATAACAAGTATAATATGTAACGTGTAATGTGTGTATATAACAAGTATAATATGTCACGTGTAATGTGTGTATATAACAAGTATAATATGTAACGTGTAATGTGTGTATATAACAAGTATAATATGTCACGTGTAATGTGTGTATATAACAAGTATATGTCACGTGTAATGTGTGTATATAACAAGAATAATATGTCACGTGTAATGTGTGTATATAACAAGTATAATATGTCACGTGTAATGTGTGTATATAACAAGTATAATATGTCACGTGTAATGTGTGTATATAACAAGTCAGGTCAGGTATGGGAGCATGTGCCAGAACAGCGCGTCGCTGCGTCCACTTTCCGCCGGTACTCCAGGGGCCTCCGTCTGGCCTTACCCCAGGCAGTTGCCAGGCCCATCCCCATCTCCTTGAGATGCTGGTCAACCTGCTGCAACCACGAGGCACGTGGTCGGCCGATTGGCCTCCTCCACTCACGAGACTCTCTCGCTGAGAGAATCTGGTGAGCAGGATCAACGTCAGCTGTATGGACACACACATGTCCATTCAGCTGCAACTGACGCTCACGGACCATGCAGGTAACAAATCTCATCCGAGTCTCTCTCAGCAACCGCTCGTCGGACACAAAATCTGACCAGCGATAGCCAAGGATTCTCTGAAGAGACCTGGTACCAAAGGAATCAAGTCTCCATCTCAGATCCTTGGTCAGAGTCCAAGTCTCGCATCGATAGAGCAAGAGTGGAAGCACCAAGGACCTGAAGACTCGGACTTTCGTCCTCCCTCACAGGTACCGGCAGCGCCACACCCCGTGATCCAGTGAATCCATGACTCTCCAGGCCCGACCCAGACGTCTATTGACCTCTGACTCACAGCCAGCAGAGACATGAATATCACTGCCAAGGTAAGTGAATCTCTCCACGACCTCAACATCCTCACCACAAACAGTCACAGACAGGACAGCAGCATCCAAGATGTCATTGAAAGCCTGGATCTTAGTTTTGACCCAAGAAACCCGTAATCCCAGCGGCTCCGACTCCTCATTCAGCACCTCGAGTACCCCCAAAAGGATATCTAAAGTCTCCGCAAAGATGACTGCATCATCTGCGAAATCAAGGTCCGAGATCTTGGCATTCCCAAACGATGCACCGCAGCTTGATCTTTCCGACATCCTCCCTATAATCCAGTCCATACAAGTGCTGAAAAGTGTGGGGGCCAGTACACACCCCTGACAAACTCCAGTAACAACTGGAAATAAGTCAGAGATGGTACCACCACACTTCACAGCACTCTCAGTACCAGAGTAGATTTCAGACATCAGATCTATCAGTTTTGGTGGCACCCCACGAAGACCAAGAATCCTCCAGAGGACATCCCGATTCACTGAATCGAACGCTTTACAGAGATCAACATAATCTGTAAGCAGCCCCTGCCGAAACTCTCGTCTGCGTTCGGTGAGGACACGAAGAGCAAGGATACGGTCAATCGTTGACCTCTTTGGTATAAAGCCTGACTGCTCTGGACGCATGGTGCTCAAGCAGATGGTGGCGAACCCCATCGAGAATTATCCGAGCAAAGACCTTGCCCGGCACTGAGAGCAGCGTCACCCCTCGGTAGTTGTTGCAGTCTTGTTGATCACCCTTCCCTTTCCAGAGAGGGACAACAAGGCCCCTCTTCCAATCAGTTGGGATGATGCCTGTGTTCCAGGCAGAGCACAAAACTGCATGCAACGACACGAGTGCAGCATTTCCACCAGCCTTGAGAAGCTCAGCATGGATGCCCCAGATGCCTGGAGCTTTACCCTGTTTCAACCGGTTCACCGCAGCCCGTGTTTCCACAAGCAAAGGTGGACCACAATTGATTGGAGGGTCAGCAACAGGGATTGTAACACCAATGACGTCCAACTCAACAGCTGGTGGATCAGCCTGGTACAACCGCTCAAAGTAACCGGCCCAGCGGGCCTTCACTTCAGACTCCTCTGTTAAGAGCCTACCACTCTCTGCTCTAACTGCAGTGCTCCGAGGGATGGGCTTGGATGAACGCAATGTGCAAATTCCCCTGTAAGCGGGAGGAGAATCACCTGTCCACAGGTGATGCTCTACCCCCTCACAGATTCCTCGCACATAGGCCTCCTTGTCCACCCTTAGTGCACCTTCAGTTTTACGCCTCAGCTCCCTGAACAGCTCAGCTCTGCCATTCAGCCTGGCCCTGCGACTCTGGTCAATGGTATCCAGTGTCCCTTGAGAGACAAAATTCTTCTTTGCCCTGTGGTGAGTTCCAAGACATCCACCGGCAACATCAAGGACGGTGGTCTTGAAGGTAATCCATAACTCTTCAGGACCCTCCAAAGCGCCCAGACACCCCAAATGTCCACTCAGCCTGTTCGCAAACTCCTCAGCTACTCTCTCATCCTTGAGCTTGCCAACATCCAGCCAAGGCTGGGATGGTACCATTCTCCAGGATTTAAGGTGCAGCTTTAGAGTTGCTACAACAAGCCTGTGGTCAGTATTGAGGAACTGAGCACTCCGGTAGACCCTGCAGTTCTGGATCATCCTCCAACGACCGTCAATGAGGACATGGCCAATCTCCTTTGCCACACCGCCAGCGTTGGAATACCAAGTCCAGCGATGAGCTTGTGGGAGCTGAAACCACGAACCAGCCACCCTAAGTCCATGACTTCTTGCAAAGTCAAGGAACTTAGTGCCATTCTGGTTCATAGTTCCTGACCCATGGGGACCAACACACATCTCATAACCGTCCCTATCAGTTCCAGTCGATGCATTGAAATCCCCCAAGACTAGAAGTGTATCTCGTCTGGGGCAGTGATCAACCACAGACTCGAGTGTGGCGTAGAATGTGTCCTTCACGGTGAGGTCACTCGTCTCAGTCGGAGCATAAACAGAGACCATGGAAATCACACCAAAGGAGTGACGAATCCTTAGTCTCATAATACGCTAGTTGACCGGTGTTACCTCAATTATCATTGGGGTCAGCTTATTGGACACAGCTACAGCAACTCCTTGAGTATGGTAACTATCACAGTGACCAGACCAATAGTAGGTGTAACCACCCACCATTATCTCGCCGCAATCCGGTCTCCGAACCTCAGAGAGAGCTGCAATCCCGATGTCCAAATGCTTGAGCTCAGCTGATAACAGAGACAGGTGATCATCCTCTCTTAGGGATAGGACATTCCAGGCACCCACCCGAAGGGACCGCCTCAGGTTAACCCAAGGAGACCGCCGTCTGGTGGACGACACCTCAGCACCACTCCGACACACTCTCCCGCAATCTGACCCAGGGAGGTTACCCCATGGTTTGCCTCCTTTCATCAAAGATTGGGGGTCCCGAAGGCTTTGCCCCAATCCCGCCATCCGGTGAGCTGCCCTGCGAAGGGAAGCTGCACAGGAGGTACTCCCACGGAGTGGGTTTTCAGATTTTTTTTGTGTTTGTGTGTTTTGCGGAATGAAGGGTTTTACAGTGGCCGGAGTGCAAATCCTGCCACCAACCTCCTCATAAAAAAGTAACCCAACTGCAGGAGGACGTCCATAGACACAGTGGGGCATTAGATCTGGATGTCCGTTGGCTCACAAGGAGCTCCTCTGCCCTTTGACAGGTTTTGTTTTTAATCCTGTTGGGTGTCCATATCCAAACACCGTCGTCACCAGAAAACCTGGTGGGGGAGACGGTTTAGTCGCCGACAACCCGACCATGGAACAGGTTAGTGCAGGTTTACATGGTACCTGCAGCAGGTTACAGATCTCACCTGACCACACTAACAAGTATAATATATCATGTATAACGTGTGTATAAAACAACTATAATATGCCACGTATAATGTGTGTATATAACAAGTATAATATGTGTAAATAACAAGGATATGTCTCGTATCATGTTTGTATATAACAAGTATAATATGACACGTGTAATGTGTGTATATAACAAGTATAATGTCACGTATAACGTGTACATAAGTATTATATGTCACGTATAACGTTTGAATATAACAAGTATAATATGTGTAAATAACAAGTATAATATGTCACGTATAACGTGTGTTTTCAACAAGTATAATATGTCACGTGTAATGTGTGTATATAACAAGGATAATATGTCACGTGTAATGTGTGTATATAACAAGTATAATGTCATGTATAACATGTACATAAGTATTATATGTCACGTATAACGTTTGTATATACCAAGTATAATATGTGTAAATAACAAGTATAATATGTCACGTATAACGTGTGTATACAACAAGTATAATATGTCACGTGTAATGTGTGTATATAACAAGTATAATATGTCACGTGTAATGTGTGTATATAACAAGTATAATGTCACATATAACGTGTACATAACAAGTATTATATGTCACGTTTAACGTTTGTATATAACAAGTATAATGTGACGTTTCATGTGTGTTTCTAAGAAGTATCATATGTCATGTATAACGTGTATATAACAAGTATCATATGTCACGTATGACGTGTGTGTATAACAAGTATAATATGTCACGTGTAACGAGTGTGTGTGTATAAGAAGTATCATATGTCACGTATAATATGTGTGTATATATATATAACATCTTCAATGTGTCACATATAACATGTTCAATATGTCACACATAACGTGTGCAAATATCATGTTCAATGTGTCACGTATGACGTGCATATAACATGTTCAATATGTCACATATAACATGTTCAATATGTCACACATCACGTTTGTATATAACGTGTTCAATGTGTCACATATAATGTGTATATAACATGTTCAATATGTCACACATAACGTGTATATAACATGTTCAATATGTCACACATAAGGTGTGTATATAACATGTTCAATATATGACATGTATATATATATATATATATATCATGTTCATTTATGTCACACATCATGTGTGTATGTATCATGTCCAATATGTCACACATAACATGTGCTTATAACATGTTCAATATGTCACATAACATGTGTATATAACATGTTCAATATGCCACACATAACGTGTATATAACATGTTCAATATGTCACACATAGCGTGTATATAACATGTTCAATATGTCACACATAACGTGTATATAACATGTTCAATATGTCACACATAAGGTGTGTATATAACATGTTCAATATATGACATGTATATATATATATATATATATCATGTTCATTTATGTCACACATCATGTGTGTATGTATCATGTCCAATATGTCACACATAACATGTGCTTATAACATGTTCAATATGTCACATAACATGTGTATATAACATGTTCAATATGCCACACATAACGTGTATATAACATGTTCAATATGTCACACATAGCGTGTATATAACATGTTCAATATGTCACACATAACGTGTATATATCATGTTCAATATGTCACACATAACGTGTATATAATATGTTCAATGTCACACATAACGTGTATATATCATGTTCAATATGTCACTCATATAGTGTGCATATAATATGTTCAATGTCACACATATAGTGTGCATATAACATGTTCAATATGTCACACATATAGTGTGCATATAACATGTTCAATATGTCACACATAACATTTGTATTTCATGTTCAATATGTCACACATCATGTGTGTATATAACATGTCACACATCATGTGTGTATATAACATGTTCAATATGTCACACATAACGTGTATATAATATGTTCAATGTCACTCATATAGTGTGCATATAATATGTTCAATGTCACACATATAGTGTGCATATAACATGTTCAATATGTCACACATAACATTTGTATTTCATGTTCAATATGTCACACAGTGTCTAAAACATGTTCAATAGGTCACACATAACGTGTGTATATATCATGTTCAATATGTCACACATCACGTGTCTATATAACATGTTCAACATGTCACACATCACATGTGTATATAACATGTTCAATATGTCACACATAACGTGTCTATATAACATGTTCAACATGTCACACATCACGTGTGTATATAACATGTTCAACATGTCACACATAGTGTCTAAAACATATTCAATAGGTCACACATAACGTGCGTATATATCATGTTCAATTATGTCACACATCATGTGTGTATATTACATGTTCAATATGTCACATATAATGTGTGTATCTCACATATAACATGAATATAGCATGCTCAATATGTGTCTGTAACATGTTCAATATGTCTCACATAATGTGTGTATATATAACATGTTCAATATGTTACACATCACGTGTGTACATACATGTGCAATATGTCACACATAACGTGTGTTTATATAACATGTTCAATATGTCACACATAATGTGTCTATATCACATGTTCAGTATATAACACATGTGTATATAACATGTTGAATGTCACACATAACGTGTGTATATAACATGTTCAATATGTCACATAACGTGTGTATATAACATGTTCAGTATATCACATGTGTATATAACGTGTTGAATATGTCACACATAACATGTGTATATAACATGTTCAGTATATCACACATGTGTATATAACATATTGAATATGTCACACATAACGTGTGTATATAACATGTTCAATGTCACACATAACGTGTGTATACAACATGTTGAATATGTCACACATGACGTGTGGCTGTATCATGTTGAATATGTCACACATAACGTGTGTAGATATAACATGTTCAATATGTCACATAATGTGTGTATATATATAACATGTTCAATATATCACACATAACGTGTGTGTATAACATGTCCAGTGTGTCGCACATCACGTGTGTGTATAATATATTTAAAACATGTTCAATATGTCACACATCACATGTGTATATAACATGCCCAGTATGTCGCACATCACGTGTGCATATAACATACTCAATGTCACACATAACATGTGTATATAACATGCTTAATATGTCACGCATAATGTGTGTACATAACATGTTCAATATGTCGCACATAACGTGTGTATTTAACATGCTCAATATGTCACACATAACGTGTGTACCTAACATGTGCAATATGTCACACTTAACGTGTGTATCTATATCATGTTCAATATGTCACACATCACATGTGTATATAACATGTTCAATATGTCGCACATCACGTGTGTATATAACATGTGCAATATGTCACACATAACGTGTGTATATATGACATGTTCAATATGTCGCACATCACATGTGTATATAACATGCTCAATATGTCACACATAACGTGTGTACATAACATGCTCAATATGTCGCACATCACGTGTGTATATTTAACTTGCTCAATATGTCACACATAACATGTCCAGTATGTCGCACATCACGTGTGTATATAACATGTGCAATATGTCACACATAACATGTGCAATATGTCACACATAACATGTGTATATAACATGTGCAATATGTCACACATAATGTGTGTGTGTGTGTGTATATATGTATGTATATATATATATATATATATATATATATATATATATGTATAAAATGTTCAATATGTCACACATAACATGTGTATATAACATGTTCAATATGTCACACATAACATGTCCAGTATGTTGCACATCACGTGTGTATATAACATGCTCAATATGTCACACAACGTGTATATCATACTTACAGAGCCTACCTGTCGCTTCGTTGATGGACCTTTTTTTAGTCATCGTATTTGCCAAAATTTTTGGGTGAGAAGGAGAAAGAAAGGAAGACAAATTTACCCGTACATAGAGCGCTTCAACCCCTCACCCCACATCCTCCCTGTCGTCACATCTCACTCCCCCCTCCAATGTTGCCTCCCATTCGTCCAGATGTTCATTCCTGCTCGAATTCTCACACGTGATAACAGGTTTTGACAGGCCCCTCCGGTTTTTTTGTTTCTTTTTTTGGGGGGGGGGGGTTGGGGTGGGAGAAGTGAAGGAGGACAAATTTACCTGTGCGAAGAGTGCTTTTAAGGGGCTGTCACACCTTGACGTTTTAGCCAGCGTATGGCAAGGTATCAAAATGTATGCAGAACACCGGCGTACGCTGAACTGTTGATATTTTTTCCCAGTTTTGGACGTATTCATAACGAGTTGGACATATGCATAACGTATTAGTAACGTACACAGAACGTTTCAATCACATCTAGATAACTTATACCAACGAATGCTGAGCGTGTTGTCGGCGTTCACAACCTATGCCCAACGATAGTCTAACTTATGCATAGCGCGTGGCAGCGTATCGCCGACGATCACGTGGTGTAGGCTATTCATAGGCTGCAGCTCGACGATTCAAATCATAACCGCACTCGACATCGAAGTGTGAAGCCGCTGTCACACCTTGACGTTTTAGCCAGCGTATGCCGATGCATGAAAAATTTGCCGAACCAAGCTAGCACACGTCGAATACGTTATGGGTAAGTTTTGTATATGTTAAGAGCACGCTGGCATACGTCGTAGTACGCTGAGTACGTCGACAAATTTTCAGCATGTTGAAAATTTCTCGACGTACTCGGCGTATGACACACGTTCCGCATACGCTGGCCATAAGTTGTAGGCACGTTACGCGATCGTTGGCACATGTTACTTATAAGTTACTCATAAGTCGAAACACGTCGAGGTAATGTTTAGCGTCAGTGTTCCAGACTCCCTGTTTTTTTTTCTTCTTCGGTATGACGGTGATGTTGACACTTCGATTTCTAGTGCGGTTATGATTTAAATCGTTGAGCGGCAGCCTATTAATTATATTATATTATAACCGCACTAGAAATCAAAGTGTCAACATCTCCGTCATACCGCCGAAGAAATAAACCAATGTCACCCGCAGGGTGACCCGTATCTTGCCAAAAGGTGACCATGTGTGACTTCTTTAAGGTCACACTGAGGTGAACAGAGCTGCTATCCACCAGGAGCGACTCCTTGAGGAATATCTGCCTACGAGAGATTCCGATGAGAATCGTTCTACAGAGTAACCATGAAAAATATGTGTTTGCCTCATAATGTCACCAAATGATGTCATAATGTCTCAAGCTTGACATATCTAGAAAGCACTCATCGAGGTGTTCAATTTGAGGTACTACACAATATGGTTCCTAAAACTTGAAAATTTGACCTTGGGGTCAAATATGTTTGACCTGAGGCACTAACCATGAAGGTCAAGGCCAATCGCCACCAAAAATTAATCAGCTGAGCGCCAGACCATGAACTATATTCCCATGAAGTTTGAAGACGATCCGATCAAAATTACTCAAAAAATAAGGGTTTCGTCGACTCCCCTGATTTGTGACAAAGTGACCTTGACCTTTGACCTTGACCTTCAAAATTTTCTGCGCTGAAAGGGATCTCTATAGGCCTCTGATCTGCGAAGTTACAAAAATTTCCAATGATAACTGTGCTCTGCAGAGTGATTTATACATGATTACAGACCAAAAAAAACCCAAAGATATTAAGGTCAAGGCCAATCGCCACCAAAAATTAATCAGCTGAGCGCCAGACCATGAACTATATTCCCATGAAGTTTGAAGACGATCCGATCAAAATTATTCAAAAAATAAGGGTTTTGTCGACTCCCCTGATTTGCGACAAAGTGACCTTGACCTTTGACCTTGACCTTCAAAATTTTGTGCACTGAAAGGGACCTCCATAGGCCTCTGATATGCGATGTTACAAAAATTTCCAATGACAACTGTGCTCTGCAGAATTTTTTATACATGATTGCAGACAAACAAACAAAAAAATAAAATAAAAAAAAAACATACAAGCTGACCAACATATCTTGCAAAAACTTCGTTTTGGCAAGATAAAAACCCCCCAAAAAACCAGGGAGTCTGGAACACTGACGCTAACCATTACCTCGATGTGTTTCGACTTATGAGTAACTTACAAGTAACGTGGGTCGACGTGTGTAAACGATCGCGTAACGTGCCTACAACACGTTACTCATCGGTTAGAAATATGTTTTGGGTATGCTAAACATTACGTCGACGTGTTTCGACTTATGAGTAACTTACAAGTAACGTGTGTCAACGATCGCGTAACGTGCCTACAACTTATGGCCAGCGTTATGCGGAACATGTGAGTCATACGCTGGCATACGTCGAAAAATTTCAAGCATGGAAAATTTGTCTAACAGCTCGGCGTACTGCGACGTATGCCATCATACTACAACGTATGCCAGCGTAATACGACGTATGCCAGCGTGCTCTTAACGTATACAAACTTACCCATAACGTATTCGACGTGTGCCAGCGTTTTAGCCAAATTTTTCATACGTCTGCATGGGCTGGCTAAATCGTCAAGGTGTGACAGGGCCTTTACCTCAGGATTGCCCAGGTGAAGAAAGGAAATTTAATACCCTCTGCTATCACAACCAGGTGGTGCGACATGGTACACATTTATATCGAGAATTTATTCCCTGCCTCAGCACCCACCACCTCCCCCCACCCATGCATAAGGTTGCAGCCACACAGCCGATGTCCCCCCCCCCCCCACACACACACACACACACACACACACACACACACACACACACACACACACACACACACACACACACACACACACACACACACACACACAGTTGTATTTGTACCCCGAGTTTGTAACAAAATATATGGCCGTGCATAAGGAACAAAGAGAGAGATAGAGATAACGGTGTTTATATATATATATATATATATATATATATATATATATATATATATATATATATATATATATATATATATGTGTGTGTGTGTGTGTGTGTGTGTGTGTGTGTGTGTGTGTGTGTGTGTGTGTGTGTGTGTGTGTGTGTGTGTGTGTGTGTGTGTATAATATGTCACACATAACGTGTGTGTATGTAATATGTGTAATTTGTCATGCATAATGTGTGTACACAAGTACAACATGCCACATGTTCAAAAGATGAGCAAACCACAACCTATGCATGCTGCCAAGAGTTTGGAGTTTGTAACAAAATATGTCGCCATGCATAAGGAACAAAGAGAGACACAAGCCGGTCGGCGGACATGGGAAGTCGACTCCCCAATAGAACCTGACGCGATGGGCCCGTTCGATGGGGAATGACCTGAGGATTAAGCACAAGAAAATTCATGATTCTAGCTTCAAGGGTTAATGCTGCAGATTGTTTTTTCGATAAAATACCCCCACATTGAGGTTTTTCGGCCGTTGCTAGGCAACGGAGGGGTCCATAGCAACGGTTCTTTCTCACACATAACTAGGACATACCATGAACCTACCATACCAGTTTCATGGATATCTGACTCTAAGTCTCTGAGATATAACGAACTTCGTTTTTTTATTGTTTTCGACCAGGGTTCATTCAAAGTCTATCTTCTCCGACAGTTTTCATAGGATCTGGCTGGAAATTTTTGACAATATGGCTGAATGTGCTGCCCACAGTCGCTTGTGGCCCGATTTTTGAAAAAATTAATTTTTTTATGATTTTTCAAAAATTTCAATGCCCCGTTGCTAGGCAACGGTGGTGTCCATAGCAACGGTTCTCATTTACACACAACGAGGTCATGGTATGAACCTACCAACCAAGTTTCATCGAAATCACCATTGTATTAACTGAAATCGGCATTTTAAATACTGATAAGGGTAGAACAAATCTCAAAAAAAAAAAATTTTTTTCGACTAGATCGACTACCCAACAGACCGACACCACGACCAACAAATAAGGGTAGATCAAAAAAAAAAATTTAATCGGGAAAAAAAATTTTTCGAATTTTTTTTTTTTTTCGACTCGATCGACTACCCAATAGATATATATATATATATATATATATATATATATATATATATATATATATATATATATATATATATATATATATATATATATATTGTTGCGGATTCCGCGCCCGCCGGCGTGCTGACGGCCACGTAACTCGAATCGCGGCACGTCGCCCACCGGACGGACAATCCAGTCGTGACCCTCTCGGACTAACGCCGGGAACCAGTCACGGGTGGACCTTTCGGTCTCACCGCGATCGAGACAATCAGCCCCCGCGTGGGATAGGGTTGCTCGCCGAACCCGACCTACCTAAGTACCCACGCGGAGGGTAGACCGGGCGATCGCACCTCGCCGCAGGTCGACTTCGGACACGGGCCACTTAAGCGACCCGTTCCGTACTATCAGAATAACCGAGCGGTGTTATCGTCGACCTCGACGGTTCGATTAATTATCGGGCGTATTCAGCCCACTACCAACCCTTTATGTGAAGCAAGATGAGGATTCAATGGAGGAAAAAGACGAAGCGAAGCGGGAGAACAGTTCAACAATAAAGCACATTTATTCGCGGCACACGGGAAGCACACAAATACAATTCCACCAAATGCACACAAAAAAAAGAAAACACAATTCCATTTACACAAAAAGCAAATATAAAAGCGAAAACAATGCAGAGCTAATACCGACTACCGACTACCGAGCACACGGCAACACTTATACAATTCTACTTCACAGACGGCGCCGACAACACATACCCAAAACCAAGGAAAGAAAACCCCCAAGAATGAGGCGGGCCTGAGGCCGAGACCGGGTCGCGCCTACCCGTCTGGTGATGAGACGCGGAGCGGCGATGGCGCCTCACTCCGCGGGCCTCGCGGACAGTGCCTGGCAGGGGGTGGGAAAGGGGGCCCCCTTGGTCGCACTATCTCAGCGCGGGGGGAAACAGGAGGGGGTTGCTGATGCTCGGGGTATAGAGGATCTTTATTATCCCTGGTGTGCGTCTCCACCTCGGCCAGGTCGCGCTGCCGGCCTTCCTCGGGCGTGCAGCTCCCGGCACCGTCGCGAGCACCCCCTCGTCTGCCTTCGCCGCTGCCGCCTCTCCGCCTCTGGACTCTCCACCCTGGACTCTTCTTTGGGCTCTCCTCGTTCGACTCTCTTCAGCTTCTCCAGCTACTGCAGGCTTCGGGCTCCAGACTTCCACACTGCTCTGACTGACGAACACGGTCCTTTTATCCCCCCGTAGCTTCGCCTTTGACCCCCTCCCTTTGACCTTTCACCTCGCTCCCCATTGGCCCGAGAAAAAGTGGGCGTGAAGGCTTTTTGATCCACAAATTTGCATATATCGATCGTTCTGGAGGCGGGGCCAAATCGCCCCTCGCTCACCGGTTGGACGGAAAAAAGTGGGCGTGTGTCGTTTTTGATCCGTTTTTGAAGCACAAAATCCGTGATTTTGTACACGCTGTTCAACGTGCGCCCTGCACGAGTCCAACACCGGTACCCACAGCGGGGCAAGAACGGTGGCGATGCTACGGTTGCGAGGTGTGACGTGAAGGTCGTGGCGGTTGTGGTGAAGCGGTGTTGTGGTTGGTGGTTGATGTTGTGGTTGTGGTGGTAATCATGGCGGTTGGTCCAAAATAAAGATAGTAAAAGAAAAACGGCTATCCTGAAGAGTCGCAGCACGTATAAATGACATGTATTCCCACTAGACTACGGGTTTGGGCCTAACTACACATGCACTTACCGAGATACCTCACCTAAGGGACCTGAATGGTGGTTTGCGAATTTGGTAACCACAACACTACCCCCTCCCCTTTTTACAGACTCGTCCCGAGTCGTCAAATTTTCGTGTGCCATCATGTGTAGTTTTCCCCTAATACATTTTACCTACGGATCCCTGAGTGCGACATTCATGGTATTCGTGTCCCCAAAATAAATAACCTGAGGGCTGCGTAACTATCTAAACAAACTCACTCACACGGACGACTTAAATAAAATTGCCGGCGCTAAGACAAACATGCCGGGGGCGCACTCATATTTACAGTACATCTTAACCTTAACTTACACTAAACCATGGCCCAGGATCATTGAACTCTGCAAAAGAAAAGCAGTTAGCAGGGAGCCAGGCTGCCCACATGCAGTCTCTGGCTCAAACAATGCAGGTGACAGGGAACGTGGCTGGCTGCTCACACGCAGTCCAAGGCCTTCCCTTTTGAACTGAACGCAGTGAACCACAACGGTGCATGGGCTGCACAAACGCAGTCTCCGTGCCAGCTCAAGTGGCACACGCAATGAGCACAACGAATGGATGCATGAACGGTTTGAACTGAATGCAGTGAACCACAACGGTGCATGGGCTGCACAAACGCAGTCTCCGTGCCAGCTCAAGTGGCACACGCAATGAGCACAACGAATGGATGCATGAACGGTTTGAACTGAATGCAGTGAACCACAACGGTGCATGGGCTGCACAAACGCAGTCTCCGTGCCAGCTCAAGTGGCACACGCAATGAACACAACGAATGGATGCATGGACACAAACACGGTGCACGGGCCGCCACTGCAGGCCCGTGTTGTAGCTGCCAACAGGGCAGTTCTCGCAGCTTGCAAACTGTTGCCTTGCGGATCCTGGCGCACATGGAAATGAACAGGGGGGGGGGGGCAAAGCAAAAATTGAACGGGGCTGGTGAATGTGGGCAGTGGGCATGGCATGGCAAAGGCAGCAGGCAAACACAGCCCGCAGAATAAGGCCGCTGCAGGCAAACACAGCCGGCAGATGAACTGGCCGGCACAGGCCTTGAAGCACAACAACAGCTGCCGATGAAGTTGGCCGGCCTCCGCCTTGAAGCAAAACACGGCCAGCCGATGAAGTTGGCCAGCTCTTGCCGTTCAGTGGAGGTTGGTGGAGGGAGTGCGGTGGTGCTGGCCACTTGGAGGGCGGGCTCGGACCTACCTACCTGTCTCCCTCCCAACCTATCGCCTTTGCCTGTCACTGTACATACCCACTCCCTTAATTTGTCAAACGCCAATTTAGCCCCAACTTATTTTTTTTTGTTGTTTTTATTTTTACTTCCCCTCTATAAATCGTCCCCTAACCCCCTTTATCGTCCTTGTTCGGCTAACCTATCCTGTCACCTAGCCTACTCCCAACCCCTACGTTCCCTTCCCGGAGGGGAACAAGGGAGAGCTAGCGTCCTGTGTCGAGGCCCACCGAAGCCTCAGAATGGCCTCCCCAGAGTTCGGCGATCTAACCCAAAGTGGGTCCAGCGGCCCACAACGAGAGCGAGGGGATGGATGGTGCGGAGGGGTACATCTCCTAATCTACCCTAACCATTAACTGTTAAACTACCCCGGGGCTTCAACAAGCGCCTCTCGCTTAAACTATTGGTTCTAACAACCCAGATTCCCGTCGCCTGTGTTGGTGTCCTCACAATTTCGGGCCTCGCCCCCCAATTTTCTCTCCGTGCCCTCACACGGTCTCCTGGCTGGGACACGTGGCTCCCTTAGGCAGGCACGACCCTCTGCCGAATCTCCCGCTATGGCACCCCCGGGCACTACACTGCCTCCGAGCCTACCAGCTCCCTAACACCGGGGAGTGCCCCCCATGGCACCTCCCCTGAAACGCACACGTGGCAGGCCGGCCTCCCGGGCCCCTTTCCGAGGGTCACCCGTGCCCACAACACTGCCCACGTGGCTAATGGCGCCCCGGGCCCCCCGCACCAAGCAGGCGCACCCGTGCCCACTACGCTATCCCGGCCCCCCATGGGCCCTTGGCCTACCACGGCGGACTAGCCTGGTGCCCGGGGTACCCACTCAGCGATACTCACCTTTCGCAGCCACGCTCCCAAGCCCGTCAACAGGGCTCCTGCACCCCTCCAAATGGGTCTCGAGCCTACTTTCCCACCAACAGCAAAACGACCTCCATTTTTCAATTTGACTAACCCAGCTAACTCACTTTATACTGACCCCGGGGTCCCTTGGGCGGGAGTCACTCCTCCCCCCAATCACTCATCGCACCATGCATTCCCCATTTGCTCCACTCACACAGACCCGCTGGCCTCACTCACTCATCATGTCTTCACCTCATAACTCACCAACAACTCTTCAACACACACACCACTGAACTCTGCCATCCTCCTAACTACATCCCCTAACTAACTCGTGCTCCCACGTCGTCCCTTAAACTATAGCACGATCCTTTTAACACTACGTAGCTAAGCTACGTCCCCACTACACATTCACAAGTCTGTCCATGTCTCCAAATAATCCCATTAATCAATTCCCCAACCTAAATCTCGCTATCATCCCTCTAACTAATCCATTCCACGGACTCCATGAGGACTTACCCCTGCCCCATGAAGTCGGTCTAGCTAAGCTAACCCTTCCCCCTAACTAGTTTCCATCCTGTGCCCAGGTCAAGGGGGTCTTCCACCCCTTGCCCAGGAATCCTGTGCACCCGAAAGTGAGGCTTGTTTTTTTTTTTTTTTTTCATGCGCAGCACCTGCGCGGCAACTCAGAGCTCGCGCACTTTGCACCTGCCCGTGACGTCATGCAGCTGCACGTGTTCCTCGTCCCTCCTTGGACGGTACCATCCGGCAGAGATACCCCTCCTGCCGGATTCCAACCCCACGTGCAGCCATGACGTCACCGTGCGCATAAAAAAAAAACACAAGCCCCACGTCTCGAGGGGTTCCCCACGCGAACACATGTGCTTTGCCCGTTGGAGCTGAACACACACGATCGCGTGGAGAACCCGTCCGGTCCAAATCCGTTTACCCGCCTAAACTTTGTCCGTCCGCGGGATCGGCAAATCCACCGCGTGCGTTTCCGGACCGAGACTTCACTCTCGCAAGCGAGCACGTGGTGGTCTCGTGCGTTGCACAGCACGGACCGCGTGCTCACTGCTGGGTGAACCCGGCACGGTCCACGAAATAGCTACAGCCGCTACTCGGCTTTCTCTCCTCTGTCGCCGTCTCCGTGTCCATTCCACACACGCACACCTGCGTGTTACGACGCACACAGTCCACTCCATCACATTCACACGGGGAGACGCGGCTGCGTGCTCCCGCATGCCGACCGACATCTCCCTCTCATACCGCTCTCTCACACACACGGTCTCCCTTGCACACAGCGACCTTGCACACGGCCGTTCACTCACGCACGGTGCCTCACCACTCACACAAACCATACTACTTACACACGCGGGGGAACTCACGCGCGGTGCCTCACTCATACACACGACGACACTCACACACGCGGTCTCTTCCACACACGGTCCCTCACCCACACACGCGGGGGAACTAACCCGCGGTGCCTCACTCACACTCCGTGCCTCATCCACACACGGCGTGCTGGGAAGCACGTACTCCGGCACCATCGCCACCACACCACTCACACACGGGGTCGCTTCCACACACAGGGACAACCACACTGGGGATTCGTGTCCCCACAAGGGTCTCCGGGGCCTCTACACCCCCCAAGCTCTCCGAGCACCCGTTCACAGCACTCGCCTCCTCAACCTCGCAAAGCACGACCGAACTCACCTGGTCGTGACTCACCTCAAGGGGGCATACTCCCTCCCCTCGTTCCTGGAGGAGGCCATCCAGGTGCTCGCACTGGTTCTCTACCCAGTCCGCCAGCTCACCCCCTTTATCCTCCACTACCTCCGCGCGTGTGTGTGCGTCACTTACCCCGTCTTCATCGTGTAGTCTTCCCTCTATTTTTTCTATCTCCCGTGTCTCTGCCAACTCTTCACCCTTTACCTCCCTTGTCTCAACTATTATTTCCTTTGTCACGGCCTTCATGCCCGCCTGCAGGCATCGGCCCATGTTCTGCGTCTCACCCCGGAACTTTTTCATTTCCTCCTTCATGTTTGTTTTCATTCCGTTCATTTTCCATTTTCCTCATCAATGCCTCAAACATTTCCATCGTCCGATCCGTGGGCGAATTCGCACGTGGGGGCCGTTTGTCCGCCACCCCAGCCACTGCGCCCATTTCGAACTCTGGGTTCAGTTGGGGGAGTTCATGTTCCTGCACAATCAACATTTCCTGCTCGGGGATTCCATCCTGGACCATGGATTCTACACATTCTACATCCATTTCTAATACCCCCGGCTCCCGCTCGCCTTGAGACGCCATCTTGCTTCTCGTGAAGGGTTAATTTGCTCGCTCGTAATTTGGAGGGAATCGGGGGTCGCTTCTCTCACCCCTGGTGTTCGATTCCCGTGAATTTAGCCGGAGACAGGAGAGCCTGTTTTCCTGTTCTCCGATACCAGTGCCGCGAGGAGGGCGATGAATTTGTATCGCACGACCTGACACCAGTGTTGCGGATTCCGCGCCCGCCGGCGTGCTGACGGCCACGTAACTCGAATCGCGGCACGTCGCCCACCGGACGGACAATCCAGTCGTGACCCTCTCGGACTAACGCCGGGAACCAGTCACGGGTGGACCTTTCGGTCTCACCGCGATCGAGCCAATCGGCCCCCGCGTGGGATAGGGTTGCTCGCCAAATTCGACCTACCTAAGTACCCACACGGAGGGTAGACCGGGCGATCGCACCTCGCCGCAGGTCGACTTCGGACACGGGCCACTTAAGCGACCCGTTCCGTACTATCAGAATAACCGAGCGGTGTTATCGTCGACCTCGACGGTTCGATTAATTATCGGGCGTATTCAGCCCACTACCAACCCTTTATGTGAAGCAAGATGAGGATTCAATGGAGGAAAAAGACGAAGCGAAGCGGGAGAACAGTTCAACAATAAAGCACATTTATTCGCGGCACACGGGAAGCACACAAATACAATTCCACCAAATGCACACAAAAAAAAGAAAACACAATTCCATTTACACAAAAAGCAAATATAAAAGCGAAAACAATGCAGAGCTAATACCGACTACCGAGCACACGGCAACACTTATACAATTCTACTTCACAGACGGCGCCGACAACACATACCCAAAACCAAGGAAAGAAAACCCCCAAGAATGAGGCGGGCCTGAGGCCGAGACCGGGTCGCGCCTACCCGTCTGGTGATGAGACGCGGAGCGGCGATGGCGCCTCACTCCGCGGGCCTCGCGGACAGTGCCTGGCAGGGGGTGGGAAAGGGGGCCCCCTTGGTCGCACTATCTCAGCGCGGGGGGAAACAGGAGGGGGTTGCTGATGCTCGGGGTATAGAGGATCTTTATTATCCCTGGTGTGCGTCTCCACCTCGGCCAGGTCGCGCTGCCGGCCTTCCTCGGGCGTGCAGCTCCCGGCACCGTCGCGAGCACCCCCTCGTCTGCCTTCGCCGCTGCCGCCTCTCCGCCTCTGGACTCTCCACCCTGGACTCTTCTTTGGGCTCTCCTCGTTCGACTCTCTTCAGCTTCTCCAGCTACTGCAGGCTTCGGGCTCCAGACTTCCACACTGCTCTGACTGACGAACACGGTCCTTTTATCCCCCCGTAGTTTCGCCTTTGACCCCCTCCCTTTGACCTTTCACCTCGCTCCCCATTGGCCCGAGAAAAAGTGGGCGTGAAGGCTTTTTGATCCACAAATTTGCATATATCGATCGTTCTGGAGGCGGGGCCAAATCGCCCCTCGCTCACCGGTTGGACGGCAAAAAGTGGGCGTGTGTCGTTTTTGATCCGTTTTTGAAGCACAAAATCCGTGATTTTGTACACGCTGTTCAACGTGCGCCCTGCACGAGTCCAACACCGGTACCCACAGCGGGGCAAGAACGGTGGCGATGCTGCAGTTGCGAGGTGTGACGTGAAGGTCGTGGCGGTTGTGGTGAAGCGGTGTTGTGGTTGGTGGTTGATGTTGTGGTTGTGGTGGTAATCATGGCGGTTGGTCCAAAATAAAGATAGTAAAAGAAAAACGGCTATCCTGAAGAGTCGCAGCACGTATAAATGACATGTATTCCCACTAGACTACGGGTTTGGGCCTAACTACACATGCACTTACCGAGATACCTCACCTCAGGGACCTGAATGGTGGTTTGCGAATTTGGTAACCACAACAATATATATATATACACATATATATATATATATATATATATATATATATATATATATATATATATATATATATATATATATATATATATATATATATATATATGTCACACATAACGTGTGTATATAACGTGTAATTTGTCATGCATAATGTGTGTACACAAGTGCAACATGCCACATGTTTAAAACATGAGCAAACCACAATCTATGCATGCGCGTGCGCACTTGCTGCCACCAACGGTCACCACCAGCTGCCAAGACCGCTAGACCGAAAGACCCTTCCCGGTCATGAAGCATGCATCTTCACCACAGCAAGTAACCATGAATCATTGGACCAAGTCATCTCCCCATCTGTGCCACGCCCAATGAACCCCCCCTCTCAGTCCCAAAGCATCCAGCTTAACCACAGCAAGCAACCATGATTCATGGACCAAGCTTTCTCCCCATCCGTGCTGCCACCAATGGAGCCCACCCCGGTCTTGAAGTATTCCAGTTCAACCAGAATAAGGAACCATAACCCATGGACAAAGCTGTCTCCATATCCGTGCTGCCATCAACGGAGCCCTCCCCAGGCTCGAAGCATCCGACTTAACCACAGTAAGAAACCACGACCCATGGACAAAGCTGTCTCCTTACCCATGCTGCCACCAAAGTAGCCCTCCCTGGTCTTGAAGCATCCAGCTTAACCACAGCAAGGAACCATGACTTATTGGCCAATCCCCCCCTCCCCATCCGCACTTCGCCTCCTCCCCTCTCCATCCTCAAAGTGACGACGATGTAGATCCGTGTGACCTCCCCAATGATGTAGATGTAGCTCGACCTCCCGTGTGGCCTCCAGTGTATGCCCGGTCTCAGTCTCTTCCCTCTCAGTCCCATCCTTCCCCGGTCTCACTCCTCCTTGATGGGACAGAAACGGCAAAACCCAACAAGCAGCTAAGCGTGGCGAGGATGCCAGATGGTGACCTATATGCACATTGATCGGCTTCACGTGCATGCAAACACACGTGCGATTTTTCATTAAATACAGTTTAAAAAAAAAAAAACATTGATAAAGCATTTAAATGAATACATTTTATAACATTTTGGGGGGGTTACTCAGATGGTCACAGTAAATCACGTGGGAAATCTGTTACAATGTGAGTGTTTTTATTTATTTGAATTCAGTGGTAACCAAATTTGATGTGTATGTGTACGTGTAATGGGCAAGGTAACATTTGTCTGTATTTCCAGGTGGTCGGGTTAGTGTTTCACCAGGTAGAGGGATATCGTTCACAGAAGACAGACAGAGAGGAGTTTGAATTTTCTCAAAGAAACATTTGCCATTTTGAGTGCATCCACTAACGGTGTGTGTTTCGGCATAGACACTCAGCATGTGACCCCTTCCGTACTTGATTTTTGGTCCCCGTGAAAAGGCCAACTCTTTGATTCCACAGCTGTCCTGCTCTACCCAAGAACAATGCCACGTCATCACCGGGTAAGGGTTTGATGGGCTAAGTATTTTAATTCTAAAGAATTGCTTTTTCAGCTTGCGTTGCAGCTGGGTTTCTTGCAATGCTCAGTCACGCATCATCCTCGAATCAATGACTCTTTGTTTACCTTATTGCCCTCAACAAGGTGCTGATGTCACATTGATGGGAAATGATACCACCTCTTGGCTTTTAATGTTATGTATGTGTATGGTACTTGTTTGAAACAAAAATGTAGCAAGAAGTTGTTAAGCCAGTTGGCCCTTCTACATCGTGGAAATCAAAGAACCCGTTGTATTTGTGTGAAGAATAGGCCGTTAAATTGGTTCCTGCCTGAATTCCAAATATCCTGTGAATAGTTTCATGTTGGTGATACTCGGTGCCTGGTGGTGCATATTATCAGGCCACACAGTCTTTTAAAAGAAAAACACCATCGAGAATATTCCACAAATGTAGGGTTGTGGGAACACCTTCTACCCTGGTGGCATAGCTCAGTAGTAAGACACCACGGTTTGGGTGTATTGGAGGATTTGAGCACCAGCGCAAGAGCCTTTGGTGTATGACAGCACTCTGTGCACACCATGTTCCATGCATGCTTACATCATAAATGGACATACATCCCCTTATTCTTGTTCCTGCACTTTGGAAAGCCCCTGAGTGTGTAACCATAGGAATTCTTGATCTCTATCATCAATGAACTCTCCGACTCTCTGGAAAATCCTCTTTATCTCTTTGCTGATGACTCCACCCTCTGCCGTATCATCTGTCATCCCTCAGATCAGCAAGCAGCAGCCTCTTCACTCTCTGCAGATCTGGATAAAATCACAAGTTGGTGCAACACGTGGAACATGTCTTTCAACCCTGACAAATCTCACACTCTCACTATGTCTTTCCGAAAGGACCGTCTGGAACCCCCCCCCCCCCATCTACTTTCTCAACAATCCTCTTGAAGAAGTCCTTTCATTCAAGCGTCTCGGTCTCACTGTCTGCCATGATCTTTCCGAGGAAAGCCACATTTCCAAGCTGGACTCCAAAGCCAGTCGCCGACTCGGTATCCTCCATCGTGCAAAGTTCTTCCTTGGCAAACCTAAGCTCCTGATCACATACAAAGCTTTTGTCTGCAGTCTGATGGAGCACTGCTCTCCCCTCTGGGCTGGTGCTCCCTCCTCTCACCTTTCTCAGCTTCATGCTGTGGAAACCAAGGCATTTAGCATCATTGGTATCTTTCCAGATGAGGCTGAATCTTTGGGCCTCACTCTCTCACCGCAAGCCGGTCAGTGGTCTTTCTGTCCTCAACCATCTTCTCTCCAGCCTCTGCCACGCCCCCCCCCCCACTCTGTCTGCGATATGTTCCCCACCATATTTCCCCAGGGCGCTCGAGGTCCGCCAACAACCCCCTTCTGGTAAAACTACCAAAATCAAGAATCACTGCTCACCTTCACTCTTTCATTCCTCTTTTTCCCCACCTTTGGAACAAACTCCCACACTTTTCAATCTCACTCCTCCCTCCAGGATTTCAAAACAGCTGTTCACCACCACCACTTATCTTTCCCCATCCAAAACCACGATCTTTTCTACCCCACTAATCCACCCGAAACCCACCTCCTTCAAATTCCCTGCTTTCCTTCCTGAAAGTCCATGTCGTGTAAGGACCTGAAAGTCCATGTCGTGTCCATCTTGTTTACCGTGTGTACCCCGCACCATCCCTCTCCCTTCCACAGATCTCCTCATGTCTCTGTTCCCCACTGCTTTGTCCTTCCCTCTCCCACCCCTCTTGTCTCTTGCTCCCCTTGTTGTACGTTCTGTGTGTTTGCTCTCACATGAGCCTCGACATTGTATTTTTTAAAAACCCCAAAAAACTCTTGTTTGTTCAGCCCTCGGTAACATTGCTTCTGGTGTTCTCTACGCAGGAGAGCCCTAAAATTACGTTCGTCATGTTTTTGGCGTTTTATGAGAGGGATTTCCTGTGACTTAAAACCTTTCATTGGCGCACAGTCCACGAGGTTGTGGTATTTGCTTAGAAAAATCTGTAAAGTGTTTTAATAATACGTGAGTTTTGGTTTTTTTTTTTTAAAGTGGACACAGACCAGGCTTACATCAAAGCCGGTGAATTGTGCACGTTAAAGTTGTACAATTATAAGTGCCATAACCTGATTGATTTGTGTGTTGATAAACACCATATTATTATTTTATTAATCCTCTTCATCCCCGATGGGACATTAGGCTAAAACAATCTCCCTCTACTTAGTCCTGTCTTGTGCGAAATGTTATGCCATGCTCCAGGTGAGATCCATTTTATTGAGCTCTGTCAACACGGTCCTATGCCAGGTGATCTTTGGCTTTCCAGGTTTTCCCTTACCAGCTTGTGTCCATTGTACGGCTACTTTAGGAATAAGATCTTGATCCATTCTTTGTACACGCCATAGCCATCGAAAATGACGACGTTGAAGCTCTTGGACATTGCTCTCCCAACTCATCTTTACATGCAGATCTTTGTTGCGACATGTTTTCTGAAGGTATCCATTATGAAAGGACTCTCTATCTTATTCATATCAGTCTTGATTTCACACCAACATTCTGAGCCATACAAAAGATGGGATTTGACGTTGCTGTTGTTCAGTTTGATCTTTGTTTTCAAGCTATATACTGCTGGTTTGACTTCCATGTGGGGCACAGTCGAGCAAATGTACACCGGGCTTTTCCAATTATTTTAAACCAAAACTCACGTTTTATTTAAATACATTTTTTGTGTCGTTATCTTTGCTGATTATACTACCTCGGTATGTGAGATCTTCCACATATTCGAGCGGTTCACCATTCACTGTGATTGGTACAATTGGGGCTGCGTTGATGTATATCACCTGGGTTTTGGTTGTACTGATATTAAAACCTGTCTGTTTAGCATTGCTGTCCAATATATCAGTTTTCTCTTGTAGTTCGGTATGACTTGTGGAAATAACAGTAAGGTCAGCGGCACAACGGAGATTCTCCAAATGAGAAAGTGAAGTCCAATGAATGCCTTGGGGTTTTTCTGATGTGGTTTTTCTCATGACCCAATCGATGGAGACAAGGAATGGAATGAGAGAGATAATGCACCCTTGCCTACCCTCAAACCCCACAGGGAACCACTCAGAGATGGTATCGTCCAGAATGACGTTGCATTTGAAGTGCTCATAAAACTTTCAGATCAGTTTGACAATTTTGTGAGGAATTCCGTACACTCGTCAGATCGTCCATAATGTGTCACTATGCAATCTATCCAATGCCTGTTTGAAATCAATGAGGTGAATGAACAGAGGGGTATTCCATTCTCGACACTGTTCGATGATGTTAGGGAGTGTAAATATCTGACCAATACAACTTCCTCCCTTCCTTAATCTTGTCTCAGCTTAATGTTCTTGTCTCAGGTTAATGTCGATGACTATCTCAATCCTTCCAAGAACAATTTTACAGAACAGATAACAGGGTAATCCCACGATGATTATAAATACCATAACTCAATGGATTTGTGTGTTATAAATTCCATAACTTGATGGATTTGTGTGTTATAACTGCCGTAACTCGATGGATTTGTGTTATAAATACCATAATTTGATGGATTTGTGTTATAAATTCCGTAACTTGATGGATTTGTGTGTTATAAATACCATAACTTGATGGATTTGTGTTATAAATACCATAACTCAATGGATTTGTGTGTTATAGCTTCCGTAACTCGATGGATTTGTGTGTTATAAATACCATAACTTGATGGATTTGTGTTATAAATACCGTAACTCGATGGATTTGTGTTATAAATACCGTAACTTGATGGATTTGTGTTATAAATACCGTAACTCGATGGATTTGTGTGTTATAAATACCGTAACTCCATGGATTTGGGCTTTCTAATGAATACCATAACTCAATGGATTTGGGCTTTCTAATAAATACCATAACTCGATGGATTTGTGTGATAATAAAACCCACCTCTTGAATGATTTGTGCAGTTATAAATACCACAACGGGATGGATGTCTGTGATTATAAATACCACAACTCGATGGATGTGTGCGATTTATAAATACCACAAGTTGATGGATTTGTGTTTTTCCATTGAATACCATAAATCGATGGATTTGTGTGATTATAAACCCATCAGTTGAATGATTTGTGCGATTATAAATTCCACAACTCGATGGATGTCTGTGATTATAAGTACCACAAGTTAATGGATATGTGCTTTCTCATAAATACCATAACTTGATGGATTTGTGCGATTATAAATACCACGACTCGATGGATTTGTGCGATTATAAATACCACTAATCGATGGATTTGTGCGATTATAAATACGACGACTCGATGGATTTGTGTGTTTATAAATACCATAACTCGATGGATTTGTGTGATTATAAATGCCACGATTCGATGGATTTGTGTGATTGTAAATACCATGACTCGATGGATTTGTGCGATTATAAATACCATGACTCGATGGATTTGTGTGTTTATAAATACCATAACTCGATGGATTTGTGTGATTATAAATGCCACGATTCGATGGATTTGTGCGATTATAAATACCATGACTCGATGGATTAGTGTGATTATAAATACCATGACTCGAAGGATTTGTGTGATTATAAATACCATGACTCGATGGATTTGTATGATTGTAAATGCCACGACTCAATGGATTTGTGTGATAATGAATACCACAACTCGATTGATTTGTGCAATTATAAATACCATGACTCGATGGATTTGTGCGATTATAAATATCACGACTCGATGGATTTGTGTGATTATAAATACCATGACTCGATGGATTTGTGCGATTATAAATACCATGACTCGATGGATTTGTGCGATTATAAATATCACGACTCGATGGATTTGTGTGATTATAAATACCATGACTCGATGGATTTGTGCGATTATAAATACCATGACTCGATGGATTTGTGTGATTATAAATACCATGACTCAAAGGATTTGTGTGATTATAAATACCAAGACTCGATGGATTTGTGCGATTATAAATACCACGACTTGATGGATTTGTGCGATTATAAATACCACGACTTGATGGATTTGTGCGATTTTAAATACCAAGACTCGATGGATTTGTGCGATTATATATACCATGACTTGATGGATTTGTGCGATTTTAAATACCACGACTCGATGGATTTGTGCGATTATAAATACCACGACTCGATGGATTTGTGCTATTATAAATAACATAACTCGATGGATTTGTGTGATTATAAATGCACGACTCGATGGTTTTGTGTGATTATAAATACCATTACTCGATTGATTTGTGCAATTATAAATACAATGACTCGATGGAATTGTGCGATTATAAATACCGTGACTCTGAATTTGTACGATTATAAATACCGTGACTCTGAATTTGTGCAATTATAAATACCATTACTCGATGGATTTGTGTGATTATAAATACCACGACTCAAAGGATTTGTGTGATTATAAATACTATAAATCGATGGATTTGTGCTTTTATAAATACCATAAATCGATGGATTTGTATGATTATAAATACCATAAATCGATGGCTTTGTATGATTATAAATACCATAAATCGATGGTTTTGTGTGATTATAAATACCATAACTCGATGGATTTGTGCGATTATAAATACCATAACTGGATGGCTTTGTATGATTATAAATACCATAAATCGATGGCTTTGTGTGATTAGAAATACCATAACTGGATGGATTTGTGCGATTATAAATACCATAAATCGATGGCTTTGTATGATTATAAATACCATAAATCGATGGTTTTGTGTGATTATAAATACCATAACTCGATGGATTTGTGCGATTATAAATACCATAACTGGATGGCTTTGTATGATTATAAATACCATAAATCGATGGATTTGTGCGATTATAAATACCATAACTGGATGGCTTTGTATGTTTATAAATACCATAAATCGATGGCTTTGTGTGATTAGAAATACCATAACTGGATGGATTTGTGCGATTATAAATACCATAACTGGATGGCTTTGTATGATTATAAATACCATAAATCGATGGATTTGTGCGATTATAAATACCATAACTGGATGGCTTTGTATGATTATAAATACCATAAATCGATGGCTTTGTGTGATTAGAAATACCATAACTGGATGGATTTGTGCGATTATAAATACCATAAATCGATGGCTTTGTATGATTATAAATACCATAAATCGATGGTTTTGTGTGATTATAAATACCATAACTCGATGGATTTGTGCGATTATAAATACCATAACTGGATGGCTTTGTATGATTATAAATACCATAAATCGATGGATTTGTGCGATTATAAATACCATAACTGGATGGCTTTGTATGATTATAAATACCATAAATCGATGGCTTTGTGTGATTAGAAATACCATAACTGGATGGATTTGTGCGATTATAAATACCATAAATCGATGGCTTTCTTTGATTATCAATACCATAAATCGATGGCTTTCTTTGATTATCAATACCATAAATCGATGGCTTTGTGTGATTTATAAATACCACGACACATCAACACAACATCGCACCCTGATCACACGTCGCTGCACTCTTACCCTGACCACACGATACCAATGCCAAAACCACCCAGTGTACCACCCCACTACAGTACATCTTGTACAACCACACACCACCCTATTTAGTCTCCTAGATTACCCCACCCCACTCTACCCCACATTCCATCCATATCCCTCTCCCCTTCCCCATATTTCCTCCTTAACCTATTTTCCTTCTCTCAGCATTCTTCCCAAGCTCCCCTCTCCCTTCTGTCTCTCCTGTCATCCCACTTCCTTTTTTCTCACTTCAACACCACCCTTGCCCGGTGCGTACATAATACGTCAGTAATACATCTCCCCTTTTGTTATTCAGGAAACTATTGCCTTTGTCTGACCTCACAACCGTCGACGCCATCACTCGAGCCAATCAGACACTGCTTTTGAAGTGTGACCATTGATTGGCTGTTTCGGAGATTTACTTTTCCTGATTGGCTATGCACTCATGTTTATTACTGAGCCTTCCTCGTCCTGTTATTTTGAAAAACCACGGAGGGTCTGAGTTCGGGATGTCTGCCAATGTGCGACCTTCTGCACACGTATCGGAGGTAACATGCATTATTGCGCTGCTCTTGACCTTTATAGCTGTGACAATGAAGAGCGACGGTACATACGACGTAAGCAATGTTCCTCGTTACCTGTGCGGCTCACTTCGTTCACGGAAACCGCGTGCTTGGGTGTATGAAACGTCATCTCGGACGTGCAGTCGTGAGTCAGGACCGACGCCGAGTCCAGCTGTCATGGCAACGCGTACATCCTCTGTCCATTATCCAACTACATTGTGAGTCATGAATCCCAGGACACGGTTTGGCTGCTTATACAATATTTGTTTGTACCATAAGCCCCAGGAGTAATAACGGGAGGAACTAGAAAGGCAGTCGGTAGAGTTTATACCTGCACCACGTAATGCCTGATACATTAGAACATATCAGGCCCAATACATGTTTGAAATATCATGCTATACAATACTCTCTCGTTTTTGCCCCGATCTCTCAATGGGGAAGAATCACTTTTAAAATTAAATAATTCTCGAATCCAGATCCGGATTCAGATCGTCACCAAAATCGAATCAGTTCGTCCTTGTCACACACCCAAGTTTCGTCCAGATCCATCCACAACTTTTTGAAATCTCGTGCACACAAACAAACAAATAATTTTGTCATATCTCCATGATCTCTGAAAAAAACAAAAACCTGGAAATCAATTTGGTTCTTATAAGTCGATAGTGCTACTGTTTAATGGGTTATAACACTTAAGGCGCTGTCACACCTTGACGATTTAGCCAGCGTATGCCGACTTATGAAAAATTTGTCTAAAACGCTGGCACACATCGAATACGTTATGGGTAAGTTTTGTATATGTTAAGAGCACGCTGAAAAACACTGCCATACGTCATAGTACGCTGGCTTTCATCGTTGTATGCTTTTTACGATGTATGCCAGCGTATGACTCACACGTTCCGCTATGCTGGCCATAAGTTATAGGCACGTTATGCGATCGTTGACACACGTCGACACACGTTACTTGTAAGTTACTCATAAGTCGAAACACGTCGAGGTAATGATTAGCGTACCCGAAACTTATTTATAACCTGTGAGTAACGTGTTGTAGGCATGTTACACGATCGTTGACACATGTCGAGGCACATTATGCGATCATTGACACACGTCGAGACACGTTACTTGTATGTTACTCATAAGTCGAAACACGTCGAGGTAATGCTTAGCGTACCCAAAACTTATTTCTAACCTATGAGTAGTAACGTGCTTTGAACCTATGTGTAACGTACTTCCAACACATATTGACATAAAATTATGTAGACTTATTTGATTGACGTCTTCCGGACGAGCACAGAACTTACTGAACGTGTTTCTAATTTACAGCTACCGTATAATGGTGTATTGGCAGCGTTTTAAAAAAAAAACAACAACAATAACTTCCGATGTTACGTCACGTCCGATTGCCTCTTCAGTTTTCTCATGTCTTATTCTTAGTTCCTCCTCTGTGAATATTTTCTGTTTGAGGATATTGTCACGTCGACATCAAAACTTAAAAGCAAATGTCCGAATATATTTTAAAATTCGTGATAGACTAAAAAAATATTATAATAAAAAAACAACAACTTCAGATATTTCGTCACGTGCCTTCACGGAGCAAAGGAGAAAAATAAAAGTGCCTTGACGGAGAAAATAACTTTCGGGTATGCTAAACATTACCTTGACATGTTTCGACTTATGAGTAACTTACAAGGAACTTGTGTCGACGTGTGTCAATGATCGCATATCGTGCCAACAACTTATTCCCAGCGTAGCGGAACGTGTGAGCCATACGACGAGTACGTCTTAAAATTTTCAGCATGCTTGAAATTTCACGACGTACGAGACGTACCACAAAATATGACAGCATACTTCATCGTTTTTCAGCGTGCTCTTAACGTATACACAACTTACCCATAACGTATTCGACGTGTGCCAGCTTGGTTCGGCAAATTTTTCATAGGTCGGCATACGCTGGCTAAATCGTCAAGGTGTGACTGCGTGGTTGACACTTTCAATTCTCAGGCGGTTATGATTTAAATCGGCGTGCGGCAGGTTTTTAACAGGCTACGCCACGAGTTCGTTGGCGATATGTGCAGCGCGCTATGCTAAAGGCCCGGTCACACCTTGACGTTTTAGCCAACGTATGCCGATTTTTTGATTTTTTTTTCTAAAACGCTGGCACACGTTGAATACGTTATTGGTAAGTTTTGATAACATTGAGAGCACGCTGAAAAACACTGCCATACGTCGTTGAACGTTGGCTTTAAACGTTGTACTTTTTGGTTGTCCTCAAATTTTTTCATGCTTGAAATTTCACGACGTATGCCGGCGTATGACTCACACGTTCCGCTACGCTGGCCACAAGTTGTATGCACGGTCTGCGATCGTTGACAGCCGTCAACACATGCTACTTGTAAGTTAATCATAAGTTGAGACACGCCGAGGTAATGTTTAGCGTACCCAAAACTTATTTCTAACCTATGATTAACGTGTTGTTGGCACGTTACGCGATCGTTGCCACACATCGACAGACGTTACTTTTAAGTTACTCATAGGCTGAAAGACGTCGGTATAATGGATCGTCCTTGCGTCAGCGTCCACGGCCACGGCCAGGACACTTATTTGCAGCATTCTTCAAACCTTTCTTCGGCATGACGAGGATGTTCACACTTCGATGTCTAGCTTGGCTATGATTCCAATTGTCCATCGGCAGCGTCTATTTAAAATAGTCGAGTTTGAGCGTTTTAACACGTTCAGAAGAAACGCTTCAAATTTCCAAACCCCAGCGTCAAAAAAACAAAGGCGAGTGACAGCAATTTAAATCGTTCATTGTAAACAATGAAAATAGTTGAGTGGTACCGTTTAAAAGTCGTTGAGTGTAAAAAAAATCGAATTGTTGAGCGCAAGCGTCTACTTTCAATAGTGGGGTTTGAGCGATTTAACACGTTCAATAGAAACGATTACAATTTTCGAGCGCCAGCGTCAAAAAACAAAGGCGAGTGACAGCAATTTAAATCGTTCATTGTAAACAATGAAAATAGCTGAGTGGTACCGTTTAAAAGTCGTTGAGTGTAAAAAAAATCCAATTGTTGAGCGCAAGCATCTACTTTCAATAGTGGAGATGCAGCCATTTAAATCGTTGAGTTTATCATTTAAATCGTTAAATCGTTAAACGCAAGGACGATCCATCATAACCCACACCCTCCCCCTCACACTCACCTACTACTGCCAAACATGAACAAACTACGACTAATACTAATACTAATACTAATACTAATACTAATACTAATACTGATACTGATCCTGTTACTGCTGACATGGACATCGACTCAAAAAGGACTCGAAAACACTGTTGGGTTCCCCTTTTATGAGCAGCATTTTTATATACCAATTCCCAAAACCGCTGGGAACACGTCTTTATATGGCAGTTGTAAGCTAGAAACACGTTCATTTATTTTTTTTGTCGACCGGAAGACGTCATTGGAATACGTCTACATACATCGATGTGTGTTGGGACTACGTAAAGAATTGGTTCAAAGCACGTCAAACATAAGTTTGAAATACGTTTCGCGTAAAAAAGACATTACCGCGACGTGTTTCGACTTATGAGTAGCTTATAAGTAGCCTTTGTGGACGTGTGTAAGCGTCCACATATCGTGTGTAAAACTTATCCCCATCGCATGCGGAACGTGTGTCATACGCCGAGTACGTCGTAAAATTTTGAACATGTTTAAAATTTCTTGACGTACTCTACTTACTACGACGTATGATAGCGTACTTTAGCGTTCTACTCACGTATACCAAACTTACTCATACCGTATTTGACGTGCCCCAACGTTTTAGACACATTTTTCTTAGGTCGGCATACGCTGGCAAGATCGCCAAGGTGTGACCGCGATGTTGACACTTCCATTTCTACGGCAGTTATGATTCGAATCGTTGTGCATCAGCCTTTTAATAGGCTACGTCACGACATCGTTGGCGATGCGTGCAACGCGCTATGCCTAAGTTAGACTATCGTTGGGCATCGGTTGTGTAGGCCGACAACAGGTTCAGCATTCGTTGGTATAAGTTATCTATAACACAACGAAACGTTCTGTGTCCGTTACCAATGTGTTATACATAAGACCAAGTCGTTATAAATACGTCCGAATCTTTAAAAAAAACATCAAAAGTTCAACGTAAGTCAGCGTTTTACATACATTTTAATACGTTGCCATCGCTGACTAAAACGTCAAGGTGTGACCGGGCCTTAAGCTATGCAGCGCTAAGTTAAACTATCATTGGGCATAGGTTGTGAACGCTGACAACAGGCTAAGCATTCGTTGGTATAAGTTATCTATAAGACAACGAAACGTTCTGTGCCCGTTACCAATATGTTATGCATACGACCAACACGTTATGAATACGACCAAAACTTGAAAAAAAACATCAAAATTTCAGCGTACACCAGCGTTTTACGTATATTTTTATACATTGCCATTGCTGGCTAAATTGTCAAGGTGTAACAGCACCTTTAGTTTGGTCATGATCATAACTTGGAAGTCAATCGGACTTGAAATGGCGTTTTTATCGCAATTTGAAAGTTTTGACCCAACCCCCCTGACATTCGACCCCCGACCGCTTAGAAGGGTGTTCGTGTGACACCCCAATCAGACATATGGTTGGATGCAGTATTAGAAGATGCACATTTTGGATTTGGTTTGGAGTCGATACGACCATTTTAGCGGACGTTATTGCGAAAATAAGAATTTCGGTTTTTTGGTCACCTTGACCTTTGACCTAGATTTACCAAAAACGACAAGTGTCTAAGTTGGACTATGGCCGACGTCTGTACCCAGTTTGGTCATGATAGCTGAAACGGTGTGGCTGCTACAGGGTAAACAAACACAAACAAACAGACAGACAGACAGACAGACAGACACACAGAATGACACACACAACCGACCAACATAATTGTCGAAATCCGAAGGATTCCGGCAATTAACAAACAGACAGACAGAAAGGAGTGAAAACATAACCACCTTCACCTTCGGTGGCGGAGGTAAAAAGAAAATATTACAGCATTAAATACAACAATTACAATACCTGCTTAGACATCGAGTGCGTCCGTTGGACGTCCGCCGTTGTCATGGTGCAATGTAATTGCACTCGATGTCTGAGGAGGTTTTTAAATTGTATTGCTGTAATATTTTATTATTACTCCTGTTATTACTGTAATATGTTAATACTCCTGGGGCTTATGGCTCACCCTGGTAGAAGGTACACAGAAATCTTGTATAAGCAGTTAAAATCGTGTCCTTGGACTTATGACACCTTGCAGACATGTGACACACACTCTCCTCATGCTCACTATCTGCATGTTGTTTGATGTGTGTGAGTCCTCCTTTGTTAACCCAAAGCCTCCCTCAGGTCACAACACAACACCCTGCCTCTCAATTTAACTCCCACCCCATCCCCTGTGCGACTCTTTCAAAAACATCTTGCCTCATGCCACCCCCACCTCACCCCCCCCCCTCTCAGGCAATTGCCCACCTTATAATGTTCCGGATTTGGAAACCTTGTGCACACAAGCAGCCAGAGTCCCCGTAGTTCGATTATTTTGATAAGTATGTGTTTATAGTTAGAATCCATCCCCTTTGTCTCATGGGAATTACATGTGTGCATTACGAGTTATTTTATAGTCAGGTTTATGACATCCTCATCGACAAATACAAGAACAACAACGCCACCGTCCCGCACTCGACCCGGTCGCCATTATGCACGTGTTCGGGACCACGGACGTGAGCGGAGGTTTCGTCACCTCAGGGCTGGCTCCGCCTTAGCCAGATGGAGTGTTCGGCCCGACCAATGAAGGGCCGCCATGAGTCGCCTGACAACCGACCGTCCAATCAGGAGCTGAGTGGCAAGGAAAAGAAACCCCTCCCACCTTAAGAAGAGGGGTGTGGTGTTCAGGACGAGTGTGTTCTGCAGTGATTGTGGTGATTGGCTTGGTCTCGGTCGTCGTCTGTGTCCCTTTGCGGTGGATTCTCGTGGTGGTGGTGGCCGAGCTGCCGGGGACGTGGACCATGGACTTCGGGTCATGAGTTTGAGTCCCACCGTTGTGGTTCAGGTCGGTGTGACCGCACGAGGCGGGACAGGTACCCCGGCCCGGCTCTACCGACTAAAGACCCATTGAGGTCCATTTTCGTGTGTGTGTGTGTGTGTGTGTGTGTGTGTGTGTGTGTGTGTGTGTGTGTGTGTGTGTGTGTGTGTGTGTGTGTGTGTCCATGGTCCCCGTCTGTAGAATTGTATGTGTTTTCCTTTCCTTGTAAATTACATTTTCTTTATTCGTGATAACTCTGCTCTGTGTCTCCCCTCCCCGATTATTGTAAAATAAATGCCCTGTTAAATGTACCAGCTCATATTCTGTGCTTTCCTCCATTGGCCTAGCATGGTGCGTATTGCGAATTAGTAAGGCCGTTAGTGCCGTAAATTGTTCATTTGGTCTGGCGTGGCTTTGGTAACTTCCGCTCGGTTACGCCAGATCCGAGTCGGTTGATAGCGACTCGATTCGGACAAAGTCGGCTGAGGGTGTGGTTTCCCCGGTAGTTGGACGGCGTGAGTATGTAGGTATATTGAAATTAGGCAATTAACCCTACCACACGCCGTCAAAATATTGGCGACCACGGTCCTCTAAGTGACCCGTGACCTTTCGGAGTGGTCCGAGAGTCACGACCTAAATCCCGGGTGTTCGGTGGGAGACGACTCTACTGCTCCACCGAGTGGTCGTTTATCGCCGCCGATCCCCGGCCTACAACAATAATACCGCTCACATGTTATTACCTCTGCTACCGACTGGATCAGGAATTGCGTGGCAAAGGTACGTGCTCCACTAAGTACCCTTCTTGTTCTCATTGGTATCAGCAGCAAGGGATATATACAGGGAGCTGCAAAAGTAGCTATACAGTAATTATTATAATACTGGTAATACTGGTATAATCCTTACTGTATACCTACTTTTGCAGCCCCCTGTATGTATGTATGTGTATATATATATATATATATATATATATATATATATATATATATATATATATATATATATATATATATTGCCATTCTAAACAGGCCATTCCTATCATGGTTGTGAAAATGTCAAAATGAATTAAAGGGGCAGATCTTGGTATCACAGGAGGTCTTACAAAGTGTTTTTTTACTTTCTTGCGAGTGTGACACACACACACACACACACACACACACACACACACACACACACACACACACACACACACACACACACACACACACACACACCTTGAACATTGAACATTGAAATGAGGCCATCCACAGAGATGATGACCTTCTATCATAAGGCAGACAAGATAGAAGACGTTGGCTTTAGGGTCTTATTCTAGCAGGTCTCTGAGTTGTCTGGCACTTGTGTCTTGCAGCGTCATTCTGTCATCTGAAGGATCTCTGTTAGATGTCGCATACATATGTGTCTCTCTTAACCTCCCCTCCTTGACTGGCAGTGTCATGCTTTGTTCTGTCCATTTCTACAGGTGTCCAATCCCTCCTTACAATCCTGCTCCAAAGATTCTGGGCAGCTCGGAACCAGTCACTGTCTTTGATGTTGAAACTTTTTTTTTTGGTATACAGTGCATAGTCGAGGCTTGTGGAAGAGCTAGTACACTGAATGGATCAGGACGGACCAGACAAAAACAGGATGCAAAGGGAACGGGAGAGACGCATGCAAAAGGAGCAGTAAAGAGAGGGGGAAACACCAACAGTAGAGTTGAATTCTCTCATTGATGGGGGAAACACCAACAGTAGAGTTGAAGTCAAACATAAAGAGAGATTTGGACAAACAATGGGTGTGGGAAGGAATGGGAGGCAGGTGATGATGCATGGGGTAGACAAGATGGATACAGAAGGAAATTCTAAGGAGGGAAGCTGGAAATTTGAAAGGAGGAGGGATTGGGGTGGATTAACAAGGGTAAAAAATCATGGTTTTTGATTGGGGACGATCTGAGATGGTGATGAAGAGCTAACTTGAAGACCTGGAGGGATGGATGAGATTGAAGAGAATATGGAAGTCGATTCCACAGGTGGGGAAAAAAAGAGGAACAAATCGGTGCAGGTGATCAGTGTTCCTGGGTTTCAGTAGTTTCACCAGAACGGGGTTGATGGTGGACCGTGTGTGCCTTGCAGACACATGGGGGGGACAACGCGCAGAAGGTGCAGAGGGTGCAAGACCAGAAAGGAGGCAGTAGAAGACAGAGAGACCACTGACCTGTCTGCGATGGTGAAGTGAAAGGCTTGACTCAGCTTCATCGTGAGAGATTCCAATAATCTTGAAAGGATTGGTTTCTACGGCGTCAAGCTGAGCAAGATGTGAGGCAGGGGAGCAAGACCAGACGGGACAGCAGTACTCCATCAAGTTGCAGATGAAGGCCTTGCAGATGGAGAGGATTTCAGGTGTGCCAAGGAAGGACTTTGTATGATGGAGGATGCTCAGTCAGTGGCTGGCCTTGGAGGCCAACTTTGAAATGTGGTTTGCTCAAGAAAGATCATGGCTGGTAGTGAGGCTCAGGAGTTTGAATCACTGAACTTCCTCAAGAGGATTGTTTAGAAAATCGATTGGAGGGTTTACCAGACTGTCCTTTTGGATCAGCATAGTGAGTGTGAGATTTGTCAGGATTGAAAGACATATTCCAAGTGATTGACCATCCAATTTTTGTTTTTCAAGGTATGAAGAGAGGGAAGAGGCTGTAGCCTGCCCATACGAAGGATGAGTTATGTCACTGCAGAGGGTGGAGTCATCAGCAAATAAAGAGGATTTTCCAGAGTCAGCCAGATCACTGATGAAGATCAAGAAAAGGATTGGGCCCAGAACATGGCCTCAGGGCACTCCAGCCTTGACAGGGAGAGAAGACTAAAGGATTCTGTTGAGGGCCACATGTTGATGAGGAGAGTAGAGGAAGTCAGCAAGCCATGTGTGGAGTTGGCCTTGGATGCCATAAGGAAAGGAAGAAGGTTGGAGGGAAGAAGAGGGTTTTGAGGTAAGGAGAGTGTTTGGAGGGAAGAAGAGGATTTGGAAGGAACGGTTCAAGTTTGCTCCTTTGCAAGTGTACTACCCTTTGCTGGAGGAGCAACAAGGCATATTGTGTTTTGCCACCATCCCAAACCTGTGGGACAAGCCATTTCGCTTTGGGATAGATAATTGTAGCCATAGTGAGTCTGTTACCAAATTTTAACCTTTGCCTTATGGTCTGCTTCCTCCTTGTGACCTGCAATTGCATCTTCAGATGATTCCTCCATCCCAAATATTTTGCTATCTGCACACTACTGATGTGCTTGGTGTGCAGCAGTACACCAAGCACCACCACATGGAAGAGCAGTCTCTTGGTCTTCAAAGAAAGGTCACTGTCCATAAAAACAAGTCTCCGCAGTGCTCCAAAGGCTCTTGAGGCACGAGCAATCCTGTTCTCTATCTCCTTCAAGATGTGTGCATGTGAGGCAATAATTGACCCCAGATATCCAAGTTCACCCACTACCTCAATTGCTTCTCCTCAATATAGATTGGATGTAAGTCATCTTAAGCATTGCAGAGTGCTCTGGCAGGCATTAGTTTTGTCTTTGGTACTCATAATATCAACCCCCACTCGGAAAAAAACCACAGCTGCTCTCTCTTTGTCTTCTCTGGTTGTGCATAATGCCACTGCGTCATCGACGAACAGTAGCTCGGTCATTGCCGTCAGAAATGGTCTTTGGGTCCTTTCCCCCACCAGTTTGCCACAACATTTGTACAATACATCTACTCCAAAGGACTGGTAACGTTCTCGCCACTTCTCCATCACCAGATTGAAGTACAATTTGAATAATGTTGGGGCAATGGTCCATATGGTTAGGGTGGTGGGCTTGGAATCCAAGGATCCTGAGTTCAAATCCCGCTTTGCTGTTGAATTAATACCAGGTGGGGTTGACTCTGCCTGTCATCTCTCCGAGGTCGGCAAAATGATTGCCAGCTTGCTGGTATCCTGTATTGGAGAAGCGACCCGTCCAGGATTGTGCCCACTAGCCGAGGAGACTGCTTAGGCAGCACCAACACTGTGCACAAAGTATGGTCCCAATGGATGGATGGAATGGTCCATCCATGTCACACACCATTTTGCACTTCTATCTTTGGGGTCACATTCCCATCAACATGAAATTCTGCTTTCATTCCATTGGGCATAGATTGTATGGGCTTCACCATCACAGGACAAATTATTATTTTTATCTGTTTTATTTTTGCACACAGAGTGGAAGAACACCAGACTTTTGTAGTGTCTGCCAAAGTCTTTGTTGAGGAACTGAATTAAATGCTTTACTCAGGTTCACAAGCAGCAAGTAGATCTTAGTGTTAAGTTTTCTGGCCTTCTCCACAAACTGCCTTGCACAAAATATACACGCAACCTCTTCCACTGCAGAACCTGCACTGGGAGTCTGAAAGAACTTCCTCAACTTCCTTTTGTAACCCTCTTTGGATCTTTTTCTTGCGTATGGCAGCTAGGCTGCCGGGTAGCTATCATTTTGTTGGGGCACGATAATGCTGCTGATGTTGTGCCCCTATACCAATACACTGGGACTCATTTCGCCAACCTCGGAAGGATGACAGTCCGAGTGAACCCCACTTGGTGTTAATTCAGTGGCAAACTGGGCTCGAACTCGGGATCCTAAGATCCCAAGCCAACCATCCTAACCACAAAGCCAACACCAGGCTCCTCCTTGGATTATCTTAGCAAACAGCTTCTCTATCACATCAAGGAAACTGATTCCATGCCAATTATCATACTGCATGAGGTCTCCCTTCTTTGGTTTTGGTATCAACACTGCATCTCCCCACTGCTCTGGGATCCTTTCATACTTCCTTGAACAAGTCTAAGATATAATTCATCAAGCCTGCACATTACTTCACCATCTCAGGCAGAATACTGTTTTGACCTCCAGCTCTCTGTCCTCGCAGGGTCTCCATTGCTTCTAAATGTTCCTTTTCTGTAGATGGGAGAAGGTACAGTCTCCTCCACATAGGCCATCTCAAAATCCACAGCATGGAAGCCATCTATCCATCATTCCTCTCGTTCAACTAATTACCCAGTTAATGTACATAGTAGACAGACATAAGCAATGAATGTACTCCTCGTTTATCCACACCGGCGGCTCAACAAAATCCTCATCTTCAAAATCCCTCGATACCACTGGTCTCGGATGACTCCCCAGTGGTCGACGACCAAAATCTCTTGACCACGTGTGTACACAATCTCGCACATATTTCTGCTGGTGGGCCTGATGAACTGGAGTTGAGGATAATGAGCCAGTTTCTCCTTTCGGTACACTGTGACCGCAAGTTGCTTGCTTCGTGGGGGCACATTTATTGCGTCATCTCATTCAAGATATCCCCGAGTTTGTTCATAAGGAGGACCTCGCCTGTCATTATTCTTCCTTCAATCACTGTCAGACAGAAATTGTCAAACACGTTCCCATACAGGCATTTGCTGCTTTCTTTGGCTAACTTCTGCCTCATGACAACATTGGTGTAATCCTTAAAACAGGACCGATGGTAACACACTTTGTTTGCCACCGTGTCTTTCCCTCTAACTTGCATGAGAAGTTTTTCATCATGAAAACTCTCGGCTGCTTTGAGTAGCAAGCCACCTGAAAATCAAGGACGTACAAATCGGCCATATTCAGTGCAAGAGGGGGAATTTGTACAAAGATGACTGCAATATTATTTTCCATTTTGGATTATATGACTATTAAGTCATCCTTATCAAAACAAGTAGATCCAATAATGTGACCCATCAATCTTAGTTTGCTGACCAGACTCGTATTCTTTTCTTCAACCATTTTTTGTCATGTTTCTGATTAATGTACTTGTCCATCTTGTAAATAAAGCACTCAACAGGGAGGACATGGACACTTATCTGGTTAGTCAGCTGGATGGTGGCAAGGTGGGCCGCAGCTTCATTGGAGATACTTTCGGACACTCATCATCACTTGGAGAGAGTATCGATGCATAATCGGGAAGTGATGCTGAAGAAGACATTGCTGCCACCTTTGAGAACTGCGTGTCTGCTTCAGTTAATTTTGTTTATTTAGTGAACCTGGAACATGGAGGATATCTCTTCAAGTGTGTGTGTGTGTGTGTGTGTGTGTGTGTGTGTGTGTGTGTGTGTGTGTGTGTGTGTGTGTGTGTGTGTGTGTGTGTGTGTGTGTGTGTGTGTGTGTGTGTGTGTGTGTGTGTGTGTGTGTGTGTGTGTGTGTGTGTGTCCTCCATAACTCCAAAACTATAAAACCAAGCAACCTGAAACTTTGCATGCATACTAAGAAAACTCCAAGGAAGTGCAAGAATGAAATTGGGTGTTTGGGCTCATTAAAACACCCCTCTTGAAGATAATTAACGGCCTTATTTAATTATATCCTTCACCAGGTGATCCTCGGCCACCTCGCTGTCTGGGGTCTCAAGGCTTTTCCTGGGTACCCTCGCTGGGATCTAAAGCCGCCATGTTTTTTGCCCTGCTCAACCACGCCTTGACTTGGAACAGGCCGCAGCGATGTTTTTAACGAGAAAGCTTTTTTTTCCACTTTCCTCACTCATATTATTGAACGAATGTTCATCATATCTATGCAACGTTGTATACATCGCTTTTGTAAGTACTGCAGTTTTCAAATTAATAGCTTGGAGCGATTTCATGCATTATATGATACGATTTTCCATGTGATTAACTCTCACGGACTAATTAAAGTATATCGTCAAAATATTATTTCGGTTTTGAGGATCGGATATCGTCCGGACCAAACAAGTGTCAATCTGTTGTGAAATCTGATAATTTAAAGAAATAATGAGTCCTATGACTAAGCCGACATACCTATTTACTTTGAGCAAGCTTGGCTATGTTTCCCCCTTCATACATGCACAAGAAAATGTGAAATTTCCAAAGCGTTAAACTCATCTTTTTCTACTGTTTGGAGAATTATATTGAGTGAACAAAAAATTTAGGAACATAAAATAATCTCGCTTCATTGAGCAAGATGATTTAATGTGTTCACTGCTCGACCTCACGCCCTGTCCCCCAGAGGGAATGCCTATCCATAGTCTCTGCCAGATCTGTGTGTCGATGTTTTCAGAGGTTTCGCAAGATGCTCTACAGGGAATCGATGCAAATTTGGTATAAAAAAAACGGACGTTAAAACAAGCAGTCATAGACTGGTACTTACGAAATCGTCAACTTGACCTCTGACCTTGTCTAATAAAAGCTGTCTCTTGAGAAGGTAGCGACACAAACCAGAAGTTTCTACGATGATTCTGTACCAAACCATCAAAAATCGAATGTTTTGGATGTTTGACCTCACTGTGACCTTGACCTTTGACCGATTTTGACCAAAATCTAATCAGCGCTAGCCATCACCCTCCGGAATCACGTGGTGTAATTTGACATTGGTAGCTTCTTCCGTTCTCGAGTTATCTGTACCAAACCATCAAAAAATCGAATATTTGACCTCACTGTGACCTTGACCTTTGACCGATTTTGAACAAAATCTAATCAGCACTAGCCATCACCCTCCTGAATCACATGGTGTAATTTGACATTGGTAGCTTCTTCCGTTCTCGAGTTATCGTGCCTACAAACAAACAAACAAACAAACAAACAGAAACGGAAGGCATCAATATACTTACAAAATATAAAGATTTCGCAAGTCACAAACAAAAAAAAGTCATGTTTGTGCGGACCCCGAACCGATGTACCATGTGACTCATGCACAGATGAGCAGGCAACATGGCGGATTATCTGCAATGTTTATTTCATGGGTGATTGAACTTTGCGATATCTCCAGGGTTGTTCTGCATTAAGCTGCAACTTTTTCGTGGAGAACTTCATTATTTGAACAAATTCATTTCATTTATTTAACAACTGCGTTTGTGGTGAAGACCGGCTTTAAAGTTAAAGGGACTATCTGATATGCAGTGACAGTCTGGTCAACTGTTCCTTCATCAACCATTCAATTGGAGTGCTCGCATGAGTGCTTAAGCCACTTGCCGAGCGCCCTGCAGTCGATAGTGACCGTACCACACTACGTGCTTCTGAGCGAATCGTTCACTCACTGTGGATGCTTTTTCCCGCCACGTCATTCAGAGCGAGTGATTCGTGCTCCATCACCCCGAGCGAGTGGTTCGTGCTCCGTCACCCCGAGCGAGTGGTTATTGCTCCGTAATCCCGAGCGAGTGGTTCTTGCTCCGTCAGCCCGAGCGAGTGGTTCTTGCTCTGTCAGCCCGAGCGAGTGGTTCTTGCTCCGTCACCCCGAGCGAGTGTTTCGTGCTCCGTCACCCCGAGCGAGTGTTTCGTGCTCCGTCACCCCGAGCGAGTGGTTCGTGCCTTGTCACCCTGAGCGAGTTGTGAAATAACACCCGATTTCCGAGCCGTTTGCCATATTTACGTGTTTTCTGAATTACTGAGCCAAATTTCTTTTCCACCCATCACACGCAGCTGTTTTTAAAGATTAATGTTTTGAGCATATCCCTGAAACATTAAACGTTGTTTTTTGGTGAGAGCTTCTCATGGTTTTTTTGGTTGTATTGTTGCCGATGCCAGCCGTGTGTGTGTGTGTGTGTGTGTGTGTGTGTGTGTGTGTGTGTGTGTGTGTGTGTGTGTGTGTGTGTGTTGTATTCATAAAGCATATCACTCTCTCTCTGGACATATACGGACGGTGGTTATGCCTGGATGGATTTTGTCTCTGGACATTTCCGGGCAGGGTTTGTCTGCGAATGTTTCCGGGCAGGGTTTGTCTCCGGACGTGTCTGGGTGGTGTTCGTCTCCAGTCAGCTTGGCTCCAGAAGTGTCCGTGCGGTATTTGTCTCTGGATGCGTCTGGGCAATATTTGTCTCTGGACGTGTCTGGGTGGTAATTTACGCTTCAGTGCACATCTGCCTTCCATTCCCCCAGTCCTCCTCCCTCCTCTCTTCTCTATCCACGCTCTCTCTGCCCCATCCCTCTCTCCCTCTTACCCCCTCTTTTTCCCCTCTCCCCCCTTTAGGTATTCCCTTCAGCGAAGCGACAGGTGGTATTTACTAGTGTACACTAAAAGATAATCAGCTCTCAACATCTTCAATTCACAATTTTTTCATTTTTTATTTTTTGTGTGTACAATTTCAAGGCTCGTATTTGAGCGAACACTCAGAAACATATAACAAAGGCAGCAGGAGACAAGAGGGGTGGGATATGGAAGCACAGAGTCGGTAGCAGAGACATTAGGAGATTTCTTATTTGTAATGATTTCTCCAATATGGAGAAATCATTACAAATACCAAAAGGTGGTACAAGCACCTGGGCATGCCTTATTGACAGTTCAACCTGTGACTTCTGTTTGGATTTCTTCACAGTCACTGATGGAACGAGCATTAAAACTCACCAATAAGATGTTGAGTACCCCATGTCAAACATTTAATAAGTTGTTGTGCCTCTTCAGTGCTTACCTTGCGTAACACTTTCAATGATAACCGACACCAAGTTTCAGAGTGCATTGCTCATTTTCATCAGTGAAATGTAGGGAGATTTTCTGCTCTATACCATCCAGACTCGTCCGTCTTTCAGAAAATTGTTAAAATCTTTGAAAGTGAATCAAAGAAAATTGTATAATTGGGCCATTTTCCGAGGGATCAATGTGTACACAACAACGCATGGGCACTGCTGTGTTGGGTCGGTGAGTGAGAGATCAGTCTCAACCGAGTCGATCAACGTTGCTGATTGCTTGTTCACCATTTCTTCACTGGCGACGTCTATGGAGGGACTACCGTAACATGGCATTTGAAATGGTCTATTTTGGCCATTGTTCTCTAATTAATGTGTGAAGAAAATGTGGGAACATTGATGGTTTCTCATCACCATATTATTATGTACTTCTGCTATTGATATCAGGTTGCTTACAAAAATTTGCCACGTGATGATACACTACAGATTTTGGCCCACGGCCTTATAGGTTGGCAAACACTGCACAGGTTTGACGGGCCTAATGGCCTCCTGCTCCTATGTTGAACTTCCTTGAAAGGGAACTTGTATTAATACTATTATTATTATTATTATCCTGTTTTACTATTTACCGAGCTAAGATCACAATGAAACCCAGAGGTAAACCGACAAATCTTGCCCTTGCACCATTTGCTGAAACCTTGTCGATCAGACACCATTACTTTATTTTGTACAGTGTTTCAGGTTCATGGAGGAGCTTGTCTACACATCACGTGTTGTAACAGGACCTTAGGTGACGTCGGTGTACTTCTACATGAATTACAAAGACATCAGTAATGAACAAATCAATATAGTAAAGAGATTTGAACCTGTGATCCCATTTGAACAAAGTGTTCAGAAGGGAGCACGAAGCAAGCCAACACTTCCATCAATGGCTGGCCAAATTATCCCAAGGATTTGGGTTTATAGTAACTGTGCGGGCAGGCCGTCGTTCTTTCACTGACATTTTTATAAATGATGCATGTGCTGTATAAATGTTGACTGTTGATCCAATGGGTGTTACCAGTGTCGGATGCATGCATACTTGATTTGGTTGAACGCCCAGCTGGCCAAGATACCAAGCAACCCACACCCACCGCTTGAAAACCTGCACCAAGATCTGCGCGATGGAAGTGTACTCGCCTTGCTTGTTCAGACACAAGGTACGTTGGAACTGCAAACTTTCTCATCACATCAGAAGGGTTTTGTCTTTCATACACGACATTCACTCGGTCTCTGCTCAGTGCGATTAAACTTAAACATTCGTCCTGAGTTTTAGCTTTAATTCACAAACTGTCCAGTGTGTTGACGTGTCTCTTGTGGCCATGCCCACTAGTCGATGAGTGCTGGCAAGTGCACCATCCACCTTGCTCCCTTGACCAGAAGATTGAGAATGTGGAGAAGGTGTTTGCTTACCTATTGTCGAAGGGCACAAAGCTGCGTTACACTTCGGCTACCGGTCAGTATTACAAGGTCATTAAGACATTTAGCTGCCCTCTTGTAATTCAAAGGAGATATTTAATTGTTGGGAATATCTTTGCTGACAGAACACTCAAACGGTAACCTAGGTTACAGGACTGGTATCTTAGAAGCCTTGTTGTTCCTTTCGTTGATTGCAGACATTGTGACTGGAAACCTGAAATCGACAATGCGAGTTATCCTGGCCATTGCTGCTCACTTCAGCGTGGCCAACAATAATTGCTCACGGGTGTACCCTGTATACCAGTCGGTGTCGCCCACGTTTTTTGAGATGCGATGTGCTGCAGCTGAGACAAATGAGGCAATATTGAGGCAAAGGCGGTAAGTCATTCATAGAATCATCAGATTAACACACCCTGTTTTTTTTTTTTTAAGGTTTTGTTTAACCTCTGATTTATACGCTGCTCTGACAGCCTCTTCCCCTCCCCCCAACCCACCAATCTCCAAATGAACTTACATTTCCTTCAACTCCATATCAACAATTCAACAGGGTTAGATCATCGGCACAAAGAAGCCCCCTCCACCCCCTCCAGGCATTTCTCCGAATGAATGTGTACACGTCTGAAAATCATCGAAAAACTTGAGAGTTCATAGATCACCTTACCCTGTGCATTCTTGAGAAGGAGGACCGTCAAGGCCAACGAGTGGCAAATTTGATTGGTCAAGATGACATAAAATGCCATCATATTTTGTCCAAGTCCTGATAAACAGAAAGATTTTGAAAGTGCTAAAAAGGCAATTTGTGTTCCAGTGTTCAAATATATCATTAAAGTGAAATCAAATAAATATTTTGAAGGTTGTAGGAAAAAAAATTCCGGAATTTTACCGCCGTTGATGCAGCCAGCATCTTTTACACCACCTTATTGAACACGTTGCATTAGTTATTCATTCGTGTTGTTTGTGTCCTTTATGACGTCCTTAAAACAGTAAGTTTCCTGTTTGTAATTATTATCCCGCCCCTCGGAGGGAGTGAGCGGGATATTGTAATTGTCCGGTTTGTTTGTCTTTGTTTGTTTGTCTGTCCGTCTGTTAGCAACTTTACGGCAAAACGGCTTTAGCAAACACTATCAAATTTAATCCACAGGTGGGCAATGAACCTTGGACGACCCCATTAACTTTTGGGTCCAATTGGATCAAAGGTCAAGGTCAAGGTCACGAAAAGATCAAAATCGTTTTTCGCTCATAACTTTGTCAAAAATGATCTGATTTACTTCAAACTAAGCTTATAGTGAACCTTATTCTATTTGTCACTTATAATCCTACCCATTCCTAGAGTGAAAAATGCATATTTGTGAAGATCGGTAGGGTCCGAAGTTTTGGGGGTCATGGTCATCGTTCAAAATTACAAATTTTCCATGAAAACTAAAACATGGTTACGAAAATACAACTTTACGGGAAAACGGCTGGCTCAAACACTGTCAAATTGAATCCACAGGTGGGTAATGAACCTCGGACGACCCCATTAACTTTTGGGTCCAATTAGGTCAAAGGTCAAGGTCAGGTCACGAAAAGGTCAAAATCGTTTTTCGCTCATAACTTCGTCAAAATTATCCGAGTTACTTCAAACTAAGCTTATAGTGAACCTTATTCTATTTGTGACTTAAAATCCTAACAATTCTATGGTGAAAAATGCATATTTGTGAAGATCGGTAGGGTCCGAAGTTTTACGGTCATAGCTTCGTCAAAAATGGTTTAATTGACTTCAAAGTAAGACTAAAATATTCCTTATTCTATTCCTTATAATCAACATTCAGGTTAAGGATGTATCAAATTTAAATTTGATCCCCAAAATAACTTTATGCCTTAAATGGGCGGGATTGTTGTGCCTGGCACCACTTGTTTTAATTTTGTTTGACTGCCAGACAGGCAGAAAGACCAAAAAAATCATCTCACTCCTCTCTGCACATGTGCGATCGGGACGAATTGGAGCCAAAGTACTGCTAAACAACAAGTTTGTGTTCTGATTCGTGTTCAAAATATGACATTAAATTTAAATAAAGATGTTCCTCGATTCATAAACTGACATGTGCAGACAGACAGACAGACAGCCAAAGTGAACCAATTACTCAATCCCGCTTTTCACTTTGCGCATGTGGGGGTAAAAAGGAAACATGAAACTGAGGCAAATCTAACTTCAAACAAGTAATGAGGCCATTTGGCCTAACTTTACCATGATGCATTCCCAGTTGAATTTTTGCTCCAGCTTTAAACTGCAATCTTCTTGAAGAATTACTGAAGTAGAAATAACCCGATCTTGATCAGGTGAGTCAACTTGTCATATATAAATATATGCACATCATATTGTTACGGTATCGGCACACGCGTAATGCTCACGAGGTGCATACTCGGACCCGCCGCCATAACCGACCCTGAGGCCGCCGGCCACCGATAACACCAGGGCTTGACGGGTTGTCAAGCAACCATGGACGCCGGCAAAAGCAATTACACTGAGTAGGGTTCTCGCCTCCACAGCCACGTTACCTACTTGTTGACACAACTACCTGAGCTAGGGTCCATGCCCTCAGTGTGTACCGAAGTACTTGTTACTGCTGAGCGGGACAGTGGGTGCAGCACTGGCTAACCCGTGGAGCCAATTAGTGGGACAAAATGTTCCCATCCGTCTATTACATACACGCTTTGTTGGATCAATGGAAGAAAACGTCCGAGTAGATTGAAAAGAAAACTGCTATTTATTTACACACACACACACACACACACACACACACACACACACACACACACACACACACACACACACACACACACACACACACACACAATCATCAAACATGTATTTACAAGCAAGCAAATGGCACAGAAGAGTAGACTTACCCCGAGCACGTATTGTTACGAATCTGGAAGCCATTGCACACAAACAGACAGCAGTCCCTAAGCTTAGTTATTTCGAGAAGTATGTGCTTACAGTTAGGGCCCCTACCTGTGTCTAACAGCAATTACATGTGTGCGTTGCGAAGTTTCTTTATAGTTAGTTTTTTTTTTACAACAAATCTCCTTCACTTCACTTCACACACCGACGTCTTTGCCCACGTGCGTTCGACCACGTAAGTGGGCGGAGATTTTCATCACCTCAGCTCCGACTCCACCCCTTGTCCAATCACGCACAGAGGGTGACTTTCCCACGACACCCCAGCCAATGAGGGTGGAGATTGCCACAGAGGGCGACTTTCCCACGACACCCCGGCCAATGAGGGTGGAGATTGCGACAGAGCGACTTTTCCACGACACCCTGGCCAATGAGGGTGGAGATCGCCTCAGATGGCGATTTTCTCACCCCGGACAAGAAAGATATAAAGGAACACCAGGCTGTGGAGGTTGGTGGTCTTGGGGGTCGCGGGTCTTGGTGCTGGCTGGTTCGTCTGGGTCATCGTCGTCTCTGATCTTCTCCTTGGTCTTGGTTGATTGGTGCGTGGCCAGTTGGAGACCGTGGTCCCTGGTGCTTGGCACTGCGTGAAAGCTGTGGGTTCGAGTCCCGCCACGCGACCAGATCGTCGTACACCGCACAAGGCGGACAGGTGCACGCCAGACCATGGCTTTTGGCTCGTCTTTCCTTCTGAGCTGGAGGTCTCAATCAAGGCCGGCCGGCCTAGTTCGTGTGTATGTGTGTGTGTGTGTTCTCTTGAACAGGCAGTCAGAGATGTACTCGCCCCCTTCGTGCATTAACAGTTCCCGGGGCATCAGCAACAGCTGTGAACGCTCCTTGTGTTCCGTTCCTTAAAGCAGCTTTGGCTGGGTGTGGTTTCGAAGAAGTAAATGTCACGTGAGTGAGCATCTTCCTCATTGGTGCGCCGACAGGGGGTGGGATGCTTCACCAGCAGCGGAAAATCCCACGTCATGCCGTGGAGACGACGACAGGAGCCCCCTGCCCCATCCACCACGTGCAAACATTCCATTGTACAGTACATACTGTACTGCTTATGCGAGATGTCCTTTGTACTGGACGATATATCGGAGAAGTGTTGTTGTTTTCTTTGTATTTGAGAAGCGTTGTCCTGTGTGACAAATGCAGGAGTACAGGGAAGGAAGAATGTGGGAAGTGTAGGGAAGGAAGAATGTGGGAAGGTAATTCGGTCCCGGTCCAGAGGAATAATTGTTGACGGTGAGCGACGGATGATTGGTGGTGAATAATAACAGAGGAAGTGTCGGATGAAGGGATGGCTAATTGTGAATAATAAATTAATGAGTGAACCGAGGAATGAGGGAGCTGGATATAGACGGACCGAACGACGAGGATAAACCGACTGTGAGGTTAAAAGAAAGACTAACGGGATGAAGGAGGGGTTATTGAATTGAGGTTTGGTGAGGCGGATTATTTATTGGTGGATTGAGAAAGGCAGAGGTGCAGACAGACCAATCAGAAAGGCAGAGGGGGGAACGGACCGATGGTGAGGTGAAAGAAAGATTGAAAGCAGCTGAAGGGGGAAAACATCACACTGGGGATACACAGACCAACGCCAATGCATCCGCTCAAACCCCTGGACAAGGGGAAAAGGTCTACCTGCCACATAAACAAATGAAATGACTCGTTCTCGGGAATCCTACGTGAACATGGATTCTCTCCCCTGGGGTACATGTCCAAAACCATCACAATATATTGTATATACTGTTGGACCCTGCTATTCGCCGATTCGCTATTTGCGGACCCCATGTATTGTGACCTGAATTGTATTAAAAAAAAAAAAACCTTGAATACGTGAATGTTGAAGCAGGTCACACTTTCATAAAGGTTATAAAGTGTGACCTTCTTCGGCATTCACGTATTCGGGGAGGCGGGGGAGGGGGGTGTTTTTTTAAAAACACTTCAGGACTGATCTCCTATACACAACTGGGAGATTGGAAATCAGCCAACATCACAGCATTACATAAAAAGTGCAAAAACGAATCCCCTTAACTCCAGACCAATTATCTTACTGTACTTGCAATCATCATCAAGATCATGGAATTCATCATCACAGTTGACATAAAATCATTCCTTTTCTCCAACAGCCTCATCTCAGATCATCAATTCGGATTAAACCTGGTCACTCTCCCTTGGATATACTGCTTCTACTCTCCCAACAACGGTGGAGGCCCTCAATGTCAGGCGTGAGATCAGGGCCATCTCTCTGGACTCCTTGAGATTTTCATACAGTCTGGCATCCTGCCTTGCTCTCCAAACTATCTGCCGATGGAATCCAAGGCCAATTCCACTCTTGGATTTCTGACTTCCTCCACTCTCGCAGTCAATGTGTGGCTCTCAACAGAATCCTTTCATCTCCTCGCCTAGTCAAAGCAGGAGTACTCCAAGGCAGAGTTGTAGGCCCCATATTATTCCTAATCTTCATCAATGATCTCACTGACTCTCTGTAAAATCCTCTTTGCTGTCCACTCTCTGTCATGACATCTCTCATCCTTCTGACAGACAGACAGACAGCGGCCTCTTCCCTCTCCTCAGACCTTGCCAAAATCACAAACTGGTCAAACACAATTTTGTTTACGTATCCATATTGTCCACCCTTTGCGTTCTCTCTTGCCCCTCATTGTTACCTGCATCCCTTGTTTGTCCATCTTCGTCTACCTTCTCCCTCCACCCAGCTGTTAGTGTTTCCCCTTTCTCCTCCTGTTCCCTTTGTTATGTTGTGTCCTGATTTGTTCTGTCATCACTCTTTCATGAGCCTAGACCACGTAAAGAAAAACAAATAAAATTTTTGTTGTTTGTCCAAACAATTCCCCGACATTCGTGGACCCTGACATTTGCGGCATTTTTCAGGAAACGTAACCCCTGCGAATAGCGGGGTCCGGCAGTGTGTGTGTGTGTGTGTGTGTGTGTGTGTGTGTGTGTGTGTGTGTGTGTGTGTGTGTGTGTGTGTGTGTGTGTGTGTGTGTGTGTGTGTGTGTGTGTGTGTGTGTGTGTGTGTGTGTGTGTGTGTGTGTGTGTGTGTGTGTGTGTTTTGATTTTCAGAGTGGAAGCTCTTAAGAATTACGTGGAAGTGAGGTGTTTTACATTATATTTTATGCTCACAAATGCAACCCGAAGCTTCACTGACGGAAATAGTGAGGGTGGGGAGCATTATAGGAGGATGGGGTGTGAGGGGGTCATGGGGAGGGAAAGGGGGTGTTCTGGACATGCGTTTGAGAGGAGAACTTGAGGGAAAGCTGGGGGGTAAGAAAAAGAAAAGAAAAAAAGTTTTCATTTGTCCAATTCACACGTTCTTTGACACCTCTTCCTCTACTCGACCTCCGGATAGTTGTATGATGAAAAAAGGGGGTTGGGAGGAGGATAGCCCAAGGGGAAGGTGGGGAGGCAGTGTGAGGGTCGGGAGGCAGCCTGGAGAGGGAGGCAGCATGGGGGAAAGGCGAAGGAATGGGAAGACAGCGTGAGGGGAGGGGGCAGTGCTGGATTAACCATGAGGCAGACAAGGCATGTGCCTTAGGGCCAGCCAAAAATTCAGGCCAAAAATTATTTTCACATTAAATATTTGTCTTTTTTTTGTATTAAATATTTTGTTCTTGAATCAGTTCATCTTTTGTCTGGGGTCCATTTCCATGAGCCCGAGATCTAATTTAAAATTTTCAGGCCATCCTCTAAAATTTCAAAATGTGCCTTAGGGCCAGCCGAGGCTTAATCCAGCACTGGGAGGGGGAATTGGGGAAGGCAGCGTGAGGGAGGGGAGAGGAAGTGCAAAGGGGGTGGAAGCAACATGCCCGGGGGGGGGGGAAGCAGGCAGCAAGAGGGCAGTGTTAGGGAAAGGGGAGGGAATGGGAAGCTAGCATGAGGAAAGGGGAGGCAGCGTGATGGAAAGGGGAGGTGGCATGAGGTAAAGGGGGAGGCGGCATGAGGGAAAGGGGAGGCGGCATGAGGGAAAGGGGAGGCAGCATGAGGAAAAGGGGAGGTGGCATGAGGGAAAGGTGAGGTGGCATGAGGGAAAGGGGAGGTGGCATGAAGGGAGTGGGAGGGAATGCAAAGGTAGCATGAGGGGGATGGCAGGAGACGGCAAGGTAAGGCAGCGTGAGGGGAGGGCAAGTTAAGGCAGTGTGAGGGGAGGATCTGTCCAGACATAACCACCATCCGGACATTACCAACATCTGGACATAACCACCATCCAGATACATCAAGGTAAGGCAGCATGAGGAGATGGCAAGGTAAGGCAGTGTGAGGGGAGGATCTGTCCGGACATAACTACCGTCCAGACATGTTCGGAGACAACCACCATCCGGACATAACCACAATGCAGATACGTCAAGGGAAGGCAGCATGAGGGGAGGGCAAGGTCAGGCAGTGTGAGGGGAGGGTCCGTCCGGATATAACCACCGTCCGGACATAACCACCGTCCAGATACATCAAAGGAAGGCAACATGAGGGGAGAGCAAGGTAAGGCAGTGTGAGGGAAGAGTCTGTCCGGACATAACCACCATCCACACATAACCACTGTCCAGATACATCAAGGTAAGGCAGCATGATGGGAAAGCAAGGTAAGGCAGTGTAAGGGGAGGGTCTTTCCGGACATAACCACCGTTCGGACATAACCACCGTTTGGATATAACCACCATCCAGATACATCAAGGAAAGGCAGCATGAGGGGAGAGCAAGGTAAGGTAGTATGAGGGGTGCGTCTATCTGGACATAACCACCGTCCGGACACGTCCAGAGATAACTACCATCCAGACGATGTGGATACTAAGGGGGGAGGGAGCAAGGAGGAGCGAGGAGGGGTGGGGGAAGAAGGCAGCATGAAGGGAGAGCAAGGGAAGACAGTGTGAGGCGAGGGTCCGTCCAGCCATAACCATCTGGACACGTCCGTCCAGACACATGGAGATGACCACCATCTGGGCATAACCACCATCCAGATACGTTTGGAGATGGAGAGAGAGAGAGAGAGAGAGAGAGAGAGAGAGAGAGAGAGAGAGAGAGAGAGAGAGAGAGAGAGAGAGAGAGAGAGAGAGAGAGAGAGAGAGAGAGAGAGGTGGGGAGGGGGGGGGGTAGGGGGAGGGGGGTAGGGGTAGGGGAGTCAGCAGAGAATGTTTTGCTTTATGACCAAAACGCTCACACACACACACACACACACACACACACACACACACACACACACACACACACACACACACACACACACACACACACACACACACACACACACACACACAATTGGGCTCGGTGAGTTCCCAGGAAAAGGCTTCCTGGGATCGAAAGGAGGGGTTTCCTGTAACCCGCATCACACCATGCAGACGAGCCACTTTTCACTTCTCTCTCTCTATAATTCTCTCTCTCCCTCTCTGGCCATGGAACTTGCCTGACAAGGGGATCAAACTGTATTCAGACTCCCCCCATGGCTTTGTCACCGGGTTTGATAACGATCTCTTCATTGTCTCATCAAAAACCCTATGTCATTCTCCTGTGATGTGTGTGTGAATGGACGCCTTTTAGGATTCGCATAATTAAGCAATCTTCTGTTCTTCCATTTGGTATTGAAGGCGTGTATTTGGTCGAGGGTGAAGAGTTTTTTTTATTGATCCATTTTTATTGTTCTTACCTCCACCACCGAAGGTGGAAGAAGGTTGTTTTCACCCGTTTGTCGATACGTTTTTCTGTCTTTTTGTCTGTCTGTGAGTAGGATATTTCAAAAAGTTATGGATGGATTTGGACTAAACTTGAGAGACAGGTTGGGTGTGTGACAAGGACGAATTGGTTAGATTTTTCTGAAGATCTGGATCCAGATACAAGAATTTTTACCCCGTGGGGTCTTCCACCCCACGGGGTCGAAGCGCTGCTCGCATTCTCTCTTTTCTTGTGTACAGTTCATTTGAACATCTATTTCTCCATTCTTCGTGAACAGAATTCGACGAAAATTGACAGGTATATACTAGACGCGTATGCGCAGGCATTAACTGAGCCCAAAGTGAGATTCCAGCCCTTTGGGCCGAGAAACGGCCCTTTTGGTCCATTTTCTTAAAATTGCTATTTCTCGGTTATTCGTGAAAGAAACCGGACCAAATTTGACAGGTGTATTCTGGAGGTCACTCTGCAGGCACTAACTGAGCCCAAAGTGAGATTATGGCCATTTGGGCCGACAAACGGCCCTCTCGGCCCAGTTTTTAAAAGATTGCTATTTCTCGGTTGTTCGTAAACGGAACCGAACCAAACTTGACAGGTATATTCTCAAGACCATTCCCCAGGCATTAACTGAGCCCAAAGTGCGATTCTGGCCCTTTGGGCCGACAAACGGCCCTTTCGGACCATTATTTTTAAAATAAAATAAAAATAATTAAATGTGTTGGGCCATGCCCAACACAAAATTGTCGCAAATGATGATATGAAACTAGCCTCACTCTTGTGAGGTGTTCTGGTTTCTTTTTCTGATGCGATGAAAATCTTACCAAATATCAAAGCTATTTGTCGTCCGTGCTATCGCTCACCTGAGAGTTGTATGAATGAACTCCCATGGCGTATGTTCGCAATTCGAACTTGTTAAAATGATTCTTCACAATTGAGAGATAGGGCCAAAAACAATATATAACACAATATTTCAAAAAGTTGTGCATGGGTTGTGACAAAACTTAATGGATGAGTGGGGTTGGTGATGATAACAAGCCAATTACATTTTTTTGGAGGTCCGGATGTAGATCCGGCCTTTTGGTTGGATACAATATGTAAAATGTTCAGCCTGGTAGAGGTATATGCTCTACTGAGTGTCATTCTATTTGAAATTGTTTTATTCCTATTGCTTCATTCTTGTGTCCTTCCCCTGTACTATTCTCTTTTATTAAATACATTTGGTCTTGGGGTGTATTCCACTTGTTCTGGTTGCTTCGTCTGGTGGTTTAAGCTGATAGTATTTTAATGACAAAGCGGTTCAAACCGCATTGGACCTTACTCGTGAGCTAACGGTTGCTCAGCCGAATTAGATAATTCACGAGCTATCGGTGCTTGACCTGTTTAATTCCATGCTCCCACAAGCATTGTAACGTGACACAGTCCCGGGAACTTGTTCGGGACCGTGGACTGGTTTGGTGGTTGCGATCGTTTTGATTCAGCACACGGGATTTAACTGGGCAACATGAACAGTAACAACATATAATGTAGAAATAATTTTAACTAGCCGAAACCCCATCACAGACGGATTCCGAAGGTTGACTATTGCCACTATGTGTGATGCACTCTTACAGGTAGGAAGTTTCTTTCAGTCCAGGTCACAGTACCGAGAAAAACGTGACGCGACCGCTAGGAGGAGCACAAAATTGGTCCTTCAGTATTAATATATTGATTCCTGGTTGCACATTCATAAAATTGATCATTATCTTCATTTTTATTTTATTTTATTTTTTCATTCAAGAAAGGAAGGGGTTGAGCCTTCAAGGTTGGAGAGCCCCTTCGCCCCTCACGTTTCTGCCGTTGCAGCGCTCGTTCGGCGCTACGAGCACATGGGTAGCCATCCTGTCAGCGGAGCAGCTTCAAAGTAAGCATTTTCACAAGGGTCAAGAAATGAAGTTTTTATCTTGCCAAAACGAAGTTTTTGCAAGATATGTTAGTCAGCTTGTATGTTTTTTTTTTTTTGTTTGTTTGTTTGTCTGTAATCACGTATAAAAAATTCTGCAGAGCACAGTTATCATTGGAAATTTTTGTAACTTTGCATATCAGAGGCCTATAGAGGTCCCTTTCAGCGCACAAAATTTTGAAGGTCAAGGTCAAAGGTCAAGGTCACTTTGTCGCAAATCAGGGAGTCGACGAAACCCTTATTTTTTGAGTAATTTTGATCGGATCGTCTTCAAACTTTATGGGATTGTAGTATATGGTCTGGCGCTCAGCTGATTAATTTTTGGTGGCGATTGGCCTTGACCTTCATATGTTTGTTTTTTTGTTTATTTTTTTTTTGTCTGTCATCACGTATAAATCACTCTGCAGAGCACAGTTATCATTGGAAATTTTTGTAACTTTGGATATCAGAGGCCTATAGAGGTCCCTTTCAGCACATAAAATTTTGAAGGTCAAAGGTCAAGGTCACTTTGTCGCAAATCAGGGGAGTCGACGAAACCCTTATTTTTTGAGTAATTTTAATCTAATCGTCTCCAAACTTTATGGGATGTAGTATATGGTCTGGCGCTCAGCTGATTAGTTTTTGGTGGCGATTGGCCTTGACCTTCATGGTTAGCACCTGAGGTCAAACATATTTGACCCCAAGGTCAAATTTTCAAGTTTTAGGAACCATATCGTGTAGTACCTCAAATTGAACACCTCGTTGAGTGCTGTCTAGATATGTCAAGCTTGAGACATTATGATGTCATTTGGTGACATTATGAGGAAAACACATATTTTTCATGGTTACTCTGTAGAACGATTCTCATCGGAATCTCTCGTAGGCAGATATTCCTCAGGGAGTCGCTCCTGGTGGATAGCAGCTCTGTTCACCTCAGTGTGACCTTAAAGAAGTCACACGTGCTCACCTTTTGGCAAGATACGGGTCACCCTGCGGGTGACATTGGTTTATTTTTTTGTTTGTTTGTTTGTTTGTTTTTCAATTTTATTTTATTTTATTTTTAATTTCAAGTGTGAAGAACAAATAAAAACCCTGGGGTTTATTTCATCAGACAGCTAGTAAAACATTATCACAGCACTGGTTTGTAGTGCAGTCATTCACTATCATGTTGACTAAGTGCCACGTCCCATGATGTCACTGTGCTCACACAAGAACACACAATATGATGGGTCCATGGAAGGGCAGATGTATGTTTAAAACGGATTTGATAAATATTCTCTACTCTCAAAGGCACAGACTTGCAGGACTGTTTTGACACGTAAGTATATGCACCTTGGATTGACACATTTGTCTCTGTCGTAGTCTGCCTACAGTATCCAAGGAAGCAGATGGAGAATGCACCGATACAATGGCCGGAGCAAGCCACCAAGGTAACTCTGCATTACCAACTTTGATTAATCTCCCACAATGCTCTTTTTAAGGTTATTGTGTTAATCGTTGCTGCCCGTTAACCCGTGGCTTTCTGAGTGTGATATAAACAAATGGCTTGCTTCCTTGGCATGGTTAAAACTCTCAATGCAATGAGGGTTCTTCCTCCCTCACCATTGTTCTCACCTGTGGCATAGATTATCCTACACAAGATTCAGCCAAAGATATCGCAAGCACTGATGAACTGGAAAGAGGTGTACATGAAGCACAGATGATTCTTTTAACTCTGCAGGTAATCTGTAATGGCTGGACAAGTTGGATAAAACTATACACTATTATTTACCATCTATTCATGACATGTGCAAATATATGATGGAATTTTATAAATATGCAGAAACATTGCAGAAAAACAACCCCTCCCCTTCCTCCGATACTTCCCCACTCTCTGTTCTGCCCCACATTATCCTTCCTTCTCTTCCTATTGTTGATCTTAATTTCCACCCTTTTCTCCTGTACTATTAAAAAAAAAAATTGTTGGGGGTAAAGGATATGTGGAGGGTTTGATTTGAGGAGGAGGAGGAGCAACAGGAGAAAATGTGACTTCAAATGCTCAGCTGTCCCCCCAACCCTCACAAAACTGCAAGTCATCAATCCTTCCTCCTAAACCCCAAGTCCTCAACCTCTGCTTCCCAACCCCAACCCCAAGTCCTCTTGCTCCCCTTCCCAACCCTAAAACGTCAATCTCCTCCCCACTCCAAACCCCTCCCCCCACAACTCCTCAACCTCCCCCATCCCCTCACAGAAAGTGTTAACCCCTCCCCCCCACCACCAACAGAGAGTCCTCACCCTCACCCCTCCCCCCTCACACACCTTCAGCAGGCAACATCCTCAGGTGTTAATCGGCTAGTGTTCTGACACGCAATTTTCCAGTCGTTAGAATGTTTCAACTGATCGAGCGTGACACTCACTGCTAGATCGACTGGGATATTGGTAGAGTGTAACCACATCAAAATATGCCATAGTCGTATCTTCTTGGATTCTCACTTTTATTATCCTCACGACAAATTCACCACTGTTCTTTCCTGTTTTATCGGTCTGGCCTCCAAGCCTGACAATGATGCGTGCTTGGAAGCCAGACAGTCAGTATGATAAAGCATTAACAAAGGACGCAGTGGGTCTCAGAGGGACATTCTCTTTATGGATCTTGGAAAGACCATATAGTCTGGGTGCTGAACTGTTGCTGCAGTAGAGCCAATTGTAATCCTGGTTGTCCAGCCTGCCTGCCTGTTTTAGCATGGACAAGCTTGTGTTCCTTGAAGTGAACTTCCTCAATGAAGTTTGTGGGATCTTAAGCACTGAGTGTAATTGCCATCTTTGACAGGAGGCAAAAGCACAGGGACTGCTTCACTTTACTTGAGTATTTTCCCACCTGATTATTTATATTGATTGGTCAATCCAGTCTGACATCACCGATTCTGTGCTGGGTTAGGCAAAGGTGGTATTTATTTAAAGTACCCTGCATGTAATGTGTGAAGTCCAACGATACAGGTCACCTATTAAGGCTTAGGATATACAACACTGCAAAAGTTTGGATGATTCCATTGCTATTTGTACTTTAGGATAAATTCATCCAATTATCAGTGATAACAGTCTTATGTGTTTATTAGTGTAAACCAACAGCCTTTATAAATACATGTGAAACAAACTGCTGAAGTCAATAACAAGAAAAAGAGCAATCAGAGATTTCAGAGATCTTCGGTTTTTGTGCTATTTTATTCATCGTGAGCCCTTCTCGCAGAGTTTAGATCTTGACACGCTGTTCTTTTGAAAGTTGCTAACTTGGTGCCATTCTGAACCCACTCATAGACTTTCAAGCAAGCGATCAAGCTGATGAAAAATAATTTCACATATTCACGAATTTATAACTTTTATTGTGGTTTCTTGTAATTCTCATTTATTTAACTGGTGTTTATTACTTTAATAATTTATTATTATTCAATGTACAAAAATCCACAAACTTTCTTGAATATTTTCATTTTGGTAAGAGGATATAACTATCACATGGTAATATTGTTGTGCAAATGGCTCCAAGGGGGTCAATAATTATTAGAAGAGAGCAGTTATTTCCTTAAAGTGAATGTCTACATTCCAGAGTAAGCATAAAGTAATTAATCATGCTGTTACAGATGCGTCACTCTTACGTCTAGTTAGATGGCGACAACCCATCCCAATGCTGTGTCTAAAATTACCAAGCCTTTTGACCCCATTTTTTCTGTTTTACCCTCTGTACTCTGTCATTTGTGCTTTTTAGCGTTTCGCTAGGCCAGTGACAAAAGCCGCTCGACCATCGCAACAGGGCCGTGCTATATCAGAGCTTCGGGTGAGAGGTCATGGTGGGGTTGCTCCGCCTAACTGACTGAAGCAGCGTTCAATCGCGAGGGAGAGGGGAGGGGTGTGGAGCGTCATCCTGTCGCTTTACTGATATACACGAGCATACACATTTACACAAGCCAATACAACCTGTTGCTTCGCTGACGGGAATATTAAGAGGGGGGTGGGAGAGGGGGAGAGGGGAGGGGGAGAGAGGAGAGAGAGGAGAAGGGGAGTGAGGAGAAGGGGAGTGAGGAGAAGGGGGTGAGGAGGAGTGGAGGAGCTAGGAGAGGGTGAGAAGGGGGAGTGAGGAAGGTGGAGGGACCTGAGGGGGAGGGAGAAGGGGTTCTTTACTTGCATTTGGTCATGGGGCTTGTGAAGGGGAGGGGGGGGAAGGGTGTAGTGCAGGATTGAATGAAATAGGATACGATAAAACAATACGTTAATACAACATGTGGACAATGCCCAGAGATGTCCATTGGGGGTGGAGAGTGGAGGAGGTTTGGGAGGAGTAAACATGATGGGAGGGGGAGGGAAGGGGAAATGGCTCGAAGGATAGGGAAGGGAAGGCAGTGTGAGGGGAGGGAAAGGGAAGGGTGATAAAACTTGCCCAAACAGCAACATTTTATTTTTAACTGCCGGGTTCGACATAAAATCCAGCAGGAGCATTTAAAACCCATGCTATCTACCTGGCAAAGGCCTGCCTGCCTGCATGCATGCGTGCATGCAGGCAAATGCAGCGACCTTTGCACCCCTCCTGTCAGCTCCCTCCGAATCGGATTCATGCATGCCACACTCTGGGGAAGCCGTTTTACATTAAAAACTGAACCGTCAGTCCTTAACTCCAGGTAGGAGGGGTAGGTGTGGGAGAGAGAGGGAGAGGGTATAGAAAACAATATATGTATGTATATAAAAACACCTCACCACCATGTAATTCAAAACACCTCTCCACCACTTTATCAAAAACACCTCATCACCACGTTGATTGTCATGATTTACACAAAGCAGAATTCAAACATTTATTTTGCAAACTTATTCGTGATATTATGTTTTTATAAGCAACTGAAGTAAAAGATACAAGTTGAAATTTTTTTTTTTCAAAACAAATACCCTCAGGACATACACAAGGTAGAGGTCGGTGCATCCTGTAAGTTTGTTACGACTTCACAAAGGTTTGAGGGAGTATTTCAGTGACAACACAGGACTGTGTCTATATATAAATATATTGTTACAGACCGGGGGGGGGGGGGGTCAGCCGCCAACCGACCGCTCTGAACGGAGCCGCAAGTCGAGTCGGCCCGACCGATCGCCCGGAGTATAGATCACCGCCCGGATAACTCCGAGCGACGGGTCCTTGTACAAGAACCGAGATACGCCAATCGGCAGATCACGTGGGGTAGGGTCGATTGCCAATCTTCAATTTACCGTAATACCCACGTGATCCAACTACCGGGGTATTCCACCCTCGACGGATCTCGTACGGAACAAACCGCCGAGGCGAGCTTGTCCGTGCGCGATTCCGAGCGGCTTAATCGCCGAGAACCGTCGGTCCAAATGTCCCCCTATTACGGCAAACCAACGGTTTCTAACTCCCAACACAGGAAATGTTCAGCCAATGAGGGAATGGACGCAACGAGCAGGTTTACATTCACACAAGGACATTTATTATAATGAAACACGTATGCAATTAAATAAGGCAAAATACGTATGCAATTTTCCAAGCAACAAAAGCACGACAAAAGAACTACAACTGTCTACTTATTATGTACAGTCATTTACACTTAACAGCAGTTCCTACTTATTAGACGGGCCCACGGACACACGTACGCGCGCACACACACACACACACACACACACACACACACACACACACACACACACACACGAAACGGTGGCTGAGGCCTTTAATCATGAGCTCCAGCTCGGAGGACAGGTGAGCTGGAACTCAGAGCTTGATTCGAACCTTTCCACCTCGTGTGGTCTTCAACTTGTCCGGACCTGGGCTCCAGCGAGAGCGAGCTGGATCCAATCGCCGTGATCCTTCCCGAGCTCCCGCGAATCCTCCCGCGCTTCTCAACACGTGCCGGTGAGATGAGGCGCCGATCCTTCCTGTCGATGCGTCGCTTCCCCGAGGAACCAACTCCAAGAAGAGGCCGACGCGTCGCTCCAAGCCGGGAAACAAAATGGACAACAAGCTCCACGAACCAAGAGGATGAGGAAGAAGAGGAAGAAGAGGAAGAAGCCTCCACTCGCAGTTTGAGCCGAACAACTCGCTCAAGTTCCTTCCAAAACAAAGCAGCAGCCGAAACTCACTGAGCCAGCCGAAGCAAAAAGCTTACTCCTCCCACGGGACTCAGCACACGAACTCTGCACACGGGACTCCCCCGAACTTTTTACACGGGACTTTCACGAACTCAGCCCACCAACTCAGCCCTACCACGGGACTCCCACGGGACTCTCTTTGAACAAAGAAAAGATGTCCTCTTTATCCTTTGCACCCCCTCCCCTGCACCCGGCGTGACTCATGCCCTCGTGATCCACCCCCACCCGCCCCCGCTCAACCACGGGTGGGAGGGAGTTGTTGACGTCACAGGATGGCAGGGTTCTTCTTCCTCTTTGCAGAAGAGGGGGAGGGACGTCTCCATTGTTTCGTTCCCTAACTATTAAATCGATCCGCAGTGCATCCAATCGATTTCAAAACATTTAAACAATGGAAGGTGACCTATCTAGGGAACATGCACTTATCGACATAGCTGACTAAGGGAACCTGTATGTTGTGTGCAATTGAATTCCAAATTCGTAACAATATTATCGTGTCCACACCGGTTAAGACCGACCTGGACGAATAGCCGAACGGTTCTACCTTGGAGGCGAACACATAATCCTTGGAAATAATTGTGTGTGCGGGATGGAGGGTGGCAAAGACGCGTACCAGAGGCATTCACCAGGATGGAGGACAAGGGTTTATACTTGAACCCACAACAAATAGACAGACACAAGCAATCTTAAAAAATAGGGATTTAATGGTTATAAGTCAAGTATTCATAATAGGAATAAATCAAAGCGTAATAATGAAACGTGAGGTAATATACAGCCTGAAGTCGAGGCGCCTCGACACACAGTTATGAAAACAAATAAGGGGAGAGATAAAATAAAAGGAAATCCCTCTCTTTTCCTGGCGCTTAGCTTCGTCCAGAGATTATCCTTTTTGGACCTGGCGTCATCGAAACCATGTAATCACCGGGCGGGAAACCACACCCTTTGAGATAGTGTATTTCTTTACCTATCATTATTTTGAACCTACACGCAAACAACAACCGCCACCAAGTACGCCGCAACGCCAAGCACGCAACAAACCGACACGCAAACAACAACCGCCACCAAGTACGTCACAACGCCAACCACGCTACAATTTCCCTCACAACAACCACTACCATCTTTGCCACTACCCCCACTTCTGAACGCCATCCTCCACGGTCCACGCTACGATGGTTTCCACGTCAGGAACCATCCGAGAACGTGGGCAGGATTGGCAGAACAAAAGCTCTTGCGGAGCCTGTGGGTTTTTTCCCGCCTATTTTCCCCGCGCTTGGTGTGAAGGGAAGGGGACAGGGCAGCTCGCTGCCAATTGGTGGATGCACGGCGTGAGGTGGTCAGAGTGAGGGAACGCCCCTTTTCGGGAAGCTTCTCGAAGGGAGGCGGAGCCGAAAACGGGGAGGAGCGAAGGGCGGAGCCCCGCGCTATATACGGCGGACCGCACGCGGGCTCTCGCTCTCTTAGTAAATGTCGGGGTCGAGCTCGCTCTCTTGGTGTTCGAGGTCGAGTTCTCTCTCTCTCGTGGACGTCGGGTCATGCTCCCTCTCCCTCCCTCTCGTCTTGCCGCTGATTTCTTCCCCTGTCTCCCGGTGGTCCTGTTGAGCGACCTGTTGGCGAAGGCGCGGGCCGGTGGCGAGTTCGGGCGACGCATCGGGGACGCAGACGGGAGGCGCAGCTCTGCCGGCTGTGTGGTGCAAACCTGCGCGTCTGGCGAGGAGCACTGGAGAGAGCTTACCGCCCATCGTCGCAAGGCCCGGAGTCAGGCGCGGCCACCCTAGCTGCCGTGGGGAGCAGACGTCGCGACCTGCCCACCGAGACACCTCGAGGATGCAGGTAACCTGCACGGTCTCGTGGGCCTTTTCGGTCATCCACGGCCCACGACCATAAAGGTCTCCGGACCCCATCTACCCCCTTGCCTGTGAGGAGGTCTTTCCATTTATTTTGTTTTGTATGACTGCTATGGCGCCATGTCCCTGTAAGTAGAACCTGTTAAGTGCATGTATATTCTCATTATAGTCGGTCGTAACATTTTCTATTTCTTGCCTGTACATTGCATTACTGCCTTGCTTGTGTTGTGTGTGTAATACGTGCTTTATAATAAATGTCCTTGTGTGAAATGTATCCCGTTCGTCGTGTCCTATTTCCCTTTTGAAAGTGCCATCTTGCATCGTGGAATAATTAATAGTGGGTTTTGAACGCCTGGTAAAGAGAATCGGATCCGTCGAGGTCGGTGATAACACCGCTCGGTTATCACTGTAGTACGGAACGGACCGCTTAAGTGGTTCGTGTCCCAGGCCGACCTGTGGTGCGGTGCGGTGCAGCCCCTCGGTAGGTTACCCACGCGGGTACTTAGGTATATCGACATTCGGCGATTCATCCTATTTCGCGTGGGTAGAATGCGGACTGGGCTGTGGTGAGGTTAAACCCCCACCCATGACTGGTTCCTAGCGGTAGTTCCAGGAGGGTCATGACTGAATTGTCCGTCCGGTGGGCGAGCTGCAACTATTAGTGGAAGGCGGCAGTTCGCATGCCGGCGGGCGCAAATTCGCAACAATATGCTCGTTGACTGGTGTTACCTCAATTATCATTGGGGTCAGCTTATTGGACACAGCTACAGCATCTCCCTGAGTATGGTAACCATCAGAGCGACCTGACCAATAGTAGGTGTAACCACCCACCATTATCTTTCCGCAATCCGGTCTCCGAAGCTCAGAGAGTGCTGCAATACTGATGTCCAAACGCTTGAGCTCAGATGATAACAGAGAAAGGTGATCATCCTCTCTTCGGGATAGGACATTCCAAGCACCCACCCGAAGGGACAGCCTCAGGTTAACCCAAGGAGACCGCCGTCTGGTGGACGACACCTCAGCACCACTCCGACACACTCTCCCGCAATCTGACCCACAGATGTTACCCCATGGTTTCCCTCCTTTCATCAAAGATTGGGGGTCCCGAAGGCTTTGCCCCAATCCCGTCATCCGGTGAGCTGCCCTGCGAAGGGAAGCTGCACATGAGGTACTCCCATGGAGTGGGTTTTCAGATTTTTTTTTGCGTTTTTGTGTTTTTCGGAATCAAGGGTTTTACGGTGGCCGGAGTGCAAATCCTGCCACCAACCTGCTAATAAAAAGTAACCCAACTGCAGCAGGACGTCCGCAGACACAGTTGGGCACGAGATATGGATGGCCGTTGGCTCACAAGGAGCTCCTCCACCCTTTGACAGGTTTTGTTTTTAATCCTGTTGGGTGTCCATATCCAAACCCCCTCCTCACCAGAAAACCTGGTGGGGGAGACGGTTTAGTCGCCGACAACCCGACCATGGAACAGGTTAGTACAGGTTTACATGGTACCTGTAGCAGGTCACAGATATAACCTGACCTGACACTCACTACTATGAAGGACGTGATTCCTTTTTTATCGCTGGTCTTGTAAATGCAAAAACACAGGAAGAGGTTACAGGGGCAATCACATACTGGGAGAAATTGGCCTTAATCGCTACCTAATTAACACAGCCCCCCCCCCCGCCCACCCCCGTGTGGTGACATGTACCAACCTAAGCTGACAGTTGCCCTACTTAAATTACATCAACATGTGTCCTGCTCAACCACGGACCATGCTACTCTCTTCAATCCTACCTTTACTCTGAAGTTCCTCCATCTACCCCACAAACATGACAACAAATATGATAAAGAAAGACCCACCCACATCTCTCACCTGTGAATGGAAGGAATAACCAATCAGCTCTCACGTAATCAATTAAACCCAGGTGGCTAGGATTATATAAATACATCGACTCCTTCCATGCTTTTGTAGCCAAAGAACCTGCATAAAGCAAACAAGAAAGGCTACCTAAGGTAAGCCCTTTTGTTGTTTCAAACCCTTCCCAGAGATCCTCCACAGCTATAAAGACATTCATAAATAGTACACACGTGAGAATCCCAATGCTACACACCCCCTCAGCGGCTGGAACGGTTTCATCACTTGTTAGCGAATCATCAGCGACAGCGCAGACAGCAATGCATACCAATGAGGCTGGCAAGCATGTACCACATGCAAATGTCAAAAGCAGTCAACATATAAATGATAAAGAAAGACCCACCCACATCTTTCACTTATGAATGGAGGAAATAACCAATCAGCTCTCACCTAAGTCAATTTATTTTTATAATCCGAGCCACTTTATGCCACAGACATGCATGTGAGAAGGGACAACGTCCAATGTGGTGAAGGTATTCTCATCAGCCCAAAGAATTAATTAATGTGCCCAATAAAGCAACTCGTGAATGGAGTGGCAATGGAGATGGATACAGATGGACTGAGGGACAACTGATCGGCTGTGGGGTTGGAAGTAAGACTAATGGGGTGAAGGAGGGATTGTTCAATTGAGGTTTGGTGAAGGAGGTTATTGGTGGATTGAGAAAGACAGAGGGGGGAACAGATCAATGGAGTATTGAAAGGAGTAGAAGTGGGAGGGAGGACATCACACCAGGGAAACACAAACTACAACCTCAACACATGTCCCCCCAAACCATTCGACCTGGGGCAAAGGTCTACTTATACATTGACAATTGAAATAACTCCTCAGGTCACCGACATGTCCATGTATGCTCTCCCCCGGGGTGAATTTCCCAAACCATCACAATATACCTACATACACACATGGAGGTAGATACTTTGAGAACTGGATGGTCTCTATTCTATGTCCTGAAACCCACCCACCTGTGGAGATGGCAGCCAAGAGCAACTTACACACACATATGTATATATATATATATATATATATATGTATATATATATATATATATATATATATATATATATATATATATATATATATATATATATATATGTATATATATATATATATATATATATATATATATATATATATATATATATATATATATATATATATATATGTATGTATATATATATATATATATATATATATATATATATATATATATGTATGTATATATATATATATATGTATATATATATGTATATATATATGTATATATATATATATATGTATATATATATATATATATATATATATATATATATATATATATATATATATATATATATATATATATATATATATACATATACAAGGGGCTGCAAAAGTAGGTGTACAGTAAGGATTATACCAGTATTACCAGTATTATAATAGTGGTGCTAGGATTCATTTAATAGTAGTGAATGCCGGGGACAAACTGCTTGAACATTTGAGGGATTAATATGTTTATTATTGATATGTTTATTATTGGTATGTTATTATTGATATGCTTGTATAATCAATAAAATACGTTTTGTGCGCACGTTTTGTTTTTCATTACTGTATACCTACTTTTGCAGCCCCATATATATATATATATATATATATATATATATATATATATATATATATATATATATATATATATATATATATATTCTTCTTCTTCTTCTTTCGGCTGCTCCCGTTCGGGGTCGCCACAGCGGATCATCCGTATGATCCGCATAGTGATTTGGCACATGTTTTACGCCGGATGCCCTTCCTGACGCAACCCTGGTCGCCTCTTACGACACAGGGATATGATACACCTATTTTAACCGGGGTATACACCGGGCCCAGTATACTGGTACTCATTTCGCCGACCTCGGAAGGATGACAGGCTGAGTCAATCCCCTGGTGTATTAATTCAGTGGCCCAACGGGGCTTGAACTCGGGACCTTTTGGATCCCAAGCCGCTCCCCTAACCATTGCGCCAACACCAGGCTCATATATATATATATATATATATATATATATATATATATATATATATATATATATATATATATATATATATATATGTATGTATGTATGTATGTATGTATGTATGTATGTATATATATATATATATATATATATATATATATATATATATATATATATATATATATATATATATATATATATATATGAAAGTGGATACTTTGAGACCTGGGAGGGCTCTGTTCCACATTCTGAAACCCGCATGTTTTGATAACAACCTAAAAAAAAAACACACACACACACTTGTAATAATAAGATCCGATGTGTGTGTCATTTTCCATCTCAAAAACCACTGGTCACACACAAAGTTGAAAATGGTACTTCATTGATCACCAAGGATCCAGGTAGTGCAGGGTGTTTATATTTTATTACTTTTTATTTTTTTGACATATTTTCATTACAAAGACATATTTTCAGTTCATTCATGACATATTTTCATTTTGACATATGACATTCACATCGATAAATGCCCAAACAAAGCAAGCATGAATGTCGCTTCGTGAGAAGTCAAGAGATGCTGCCGATTGGCTGTGCGAGGCATGTGATTGGCTCCTGGCAAGTGACGTCAATACACTCTTGCTGTACCCACTTCTCATTCTTAGAATTCCAAAATAAATAATTTGAGCAACAATTACCCACAAAAAGTGGGCCTGGGGCCCAGGGCTTGCCAGTACTTCAATAAAGTTCACACAAGAACTAAGTTATTATAAGGACCAAGCAACCTCACAAGGACCAACCAAGTTAGTATAGAATTATTTTACATCAACCGCTCACTTGGCCCTGATTACCAATAATATTTAACTTGAACATTTGTTACAAGATATCATGTCTTTAAAACGGTTGCTTTGTTTGATGCCTGCAACTCGGCAGTTAATTTTTATGTTAATGTTTCGTTCTGGAGAAGCAGCTGAACATGCAGAACGGCCATGCAACCGGCTGGGATGGATGAGCACATGGAGTAGCTGTGTTTTTGTTCCTTTAGGACCTGCTGCTGAACGGAGATGTGTCAGATTCTGAGGGTGTGCGTCCCTCACACCCAGCACCACCTCAACCACCCCGTAAATCTCCGGATACAGAACAAGTGAGGAGAGCAAGCACCGGTGATGTCAGTCGGGCCTTGTTGTTCCGAACACCTCGGATAATCACGATTGTTTAATCTCTCCCAATCACAGCATTGACTTTGAAAATGTAAACTCTGCATTTAATCTTGCTTACGTGCCAGTTTTTTTAATTGTTTGATTGCATATTTCTGGGTTCATCCCTCATCGTTGCTTTTTGGCACATAAGCAAAATGTACTCAAAGCCCTTTATATTGGTGCTGTTTGCAAGCAGGAATGTCATTATTATATATTAAATAAGGCCTTGATGGGGAGAGTGTGGGGAGTATATTTGTGTCATGGTTGGGATTCTTATTTGGCTGTCCAAAGATCAATTGTTTAAAACTTTAAATCCTTCGACTCGAGTCAGTGGAGACAAACTCGTGAATAAACACTGAAAGATAAAGAATGAATTCTACTCATTCATGACCTCGTTCCATCCTACTGTGACAAGTTTGGCCTACTCTGCCCTTGTGCCAGATCATACTGGCATTATATTCGTCCCGTAATGAAGTGCGAAACATGCATGACTTTCTGACGTGCGTGAAACATGCGTGACATCTCGGCACATGGTTGATGTCGAGCTGGGGTCAGTGGTCATAGTATGGAGACTCAAGAGGCCTGTAAAATCCCAACCTGAGGCAATGCTAGGTGAGCATTTGACAGAATCGATGAAGTTTGCTTTCATCACCAACCCCTTACACATAACTGACTGTGAGAAGATCCTTTTGAGTCAATTTATCAGCCTTTATACAGAGATGGTACCTTTGCCTCAATGTTGGTCCCTTTTACTTGGAGATGTGATGTCGTGGATAGTTTACGGTGAGATTGCAGTTCGTGCGCATGGCTGATTAAACTCTCCCTGTCCCCACCAGAGCATCCTGAACAGCAGATTATCTGAAGCTTTGGAGCAACGTGAGCAGCTTGAGGTGAGTAATAATAACTCTCATGAGAATAGTGTCACTTCATTCCAATCAAGTGTCACTTCATTCCAATCAAGGGTCACTTCATTCCAATCAAAGGCACTCGCTGATTTTTGTGACATTGGTTCCCTTTGAATTAGCTTGTATTAGGAGTATTCTTTTATTTGTTTTGATTTACAGCCCCCCACCCCACCCCTCCTTTTTCTTTCTCCTTCACAATGTTCTCCTTGATTGGCTTACACATGGTGTGACTGCTCACATATTTTGATTTTAACATCTCACAAATTGAAGGTCATATCTCGACTGTGCATCGTTTTTCTTCCTTATTGCAGCAAAAATTGTTGATGTATGAAAAAGACTACTCAAGTCTTCATAAGTTTAAAGTAAGTGGCATGAGGTACATGCACATCACGTGACTTATTGTTCTCTTATTTGCCTAACCTTCCAGAAGTTTTCAATCAATTCTTGTGTTAGCACAACCACATGTGTGTGAGCGCGTGCGTGCGCGCGCTCACACACACACACACACACACACACACACACACACACACACACACACACACACACACACACACACACACACACACACACACACACACACACACAACTGTGGCCTTTCGTGTGCAGGAAAATTTGGAGCTGCGCATTGCAGATCTGGAGAAGGATTACCTGGAGCTTCAGGACCAGCTGGGTCGCGTCAGAGCAGAGAGGGACGTGCTCCAAAATGAGAAGGTCTTGAGTTTCAACAAAAGTTGTTCTTTTTGGACCACAATCTCCCACACTCACCTCTCCCCCCCCCACCGCCACGCCTTTGTACAAGACAGGGACTGAGAAGATGAGACTTTCTCGTTGGTATTCATGCATCGTTACATTATGTTATTCATGAATCGTTACATCATGTTATTCATGCTTTGTTACATCATGTTATTCGTGCATCGTTACATCATGCTATCCGTGCAATGTTACATCATGTTATTCATGCATCATTGCATCACGTTATTCATGCATCGTTACATCACGTTATTCATGCATCGTTACATCACGTTATTCATGCATCGTTACATCACGTTATTCATGCATCGTTACATCACGTTATTCATGCATCGTTACATCACGTTATTCATGCATCGTTACATCACGTTACTCATGCATAGTTACATCACGTTATTCATGCATCGTTACATCACGTTATTCATGCATGTTACATCACGTTATTCATGCATCGTTACATCACATTATTCATGCATCGTTACATCACGTTATTCATGCATCGTTACATCACGTTATTCATGCATCGTTACATGCATCGTTACATCACGTTATTCATGCATCGTTACATCACGTTATTCATGCATCGTTACATCACGTTCTTCATGCATCGTTACATCATGTTATTCATGCATCGTTACATCACGTTATTCATGCATCGTTACATCACGTTATTCATGCATCGTTACATCACGTTATTCATGCATCGTTACATCACGTTATTCATGCATCGTTACATCACGTTATTCATGCATCGTTACATCACGTTATTCATGCATCGTTACATCACGTTATTCATGCATCGTTATATCACGTTACTCATGCATAGTTACATCACGTTACTCATGCATCGTTACATCATGTTATTCATGCATCGTTACATCACGTTATTCATGCATCGTTACATCACGTTATTCATGCATGTTACATCACGTTATTCATGCATCGTTACATCACGTTATTCATGCATCGTTACATCACGTTATTCATGCATCGTTACACCACGTTATTCATGCATCGTTACATCATGTTCTTCATGCATCGTTACATCACGTTATTCATGCATCGTTACATCACGTTATTCATGCATCGTTACATCATGTTCTTCATGCATCGTTACATCACGTTATTCATGCATCGTTACATCACGTTATTCATGCATCGTTACATCACGTTATTCATGCATCGTTACATCACGTTATTCATGCATCGTTACATCATGTTCTTCATGCATCGTTACATCATGTTATTCATGCATCGTTACATCACGTTCTTCATGCATCGTTACATCATGTTATTCATGCATCGTTACATCACGTTATTCGTGCATCGTTACATCACGTTATTCGTGCATCGTTACATCACGTTATTCATGCATCGTTACATCACGTTCTTCATGCATCGTTACATCAAGTTATTCATGCATCGTTACATCACGTTATTCATGCATCGTTACATCACGTTATTCATGCATCGTTACATCACGTTATTCATGCATCGTTACATCACGTTATTCATGCATCGTTACATCACGTTATTCATGCATCGTTACATCACGTTATTCATGCATCGTTACATCACGTTATTCATGCATCGTTATATCACGTTACTCATGCATAGTTACATCACGTTACTCATGCATCGTTACATCACGTTATTCATGCATCGTTACATCACGTTATTCATGCATCGTTACATCACGTTATTCATGCATGTTACATCACGTTATTCATGCATCGTTACATCACATTATTCATGCATCGTTACATCACGTTATTCATGCATCGTTACATCACGTTATTCATGCATCGTTACATCATGTTCTTCATGCATCGTTACATCACGTTATTCATGCATCGTTACATCACGTTATTCATGCATCGTTACATCATGTTCTTCATGCATCGTTACATCATGTTATTCATGCATCGTTACATCACGTTATTCATGCATCGTTACATCACGTTATTCATGCATCGTTACATCACGTTATTCATGCATCGTTACATCATGTTCTTCATGCATCGTTACATCATGTTATTCATGCATCGTTACATCACGTTCTTCATGCATCGTTACATCACGTTCTTCATGCATCGTTACATCATGTTATTCGTGCATCGTTACATCACGTCATTCATGATGTTATTCAGCCAGTAATGTGTGTGTGTATGTGTGTGCATGTGTGTGTGTATACTCTATGTGTGTGTATGTGTGTGTGTGTATACTCTATGTGTGTGTATGTGTGTGTGTATACTCTATGTGTGTGTGTGTGTATACTCTATGTGTGTGTGTGTGTGTGTGTATACTCTATGTGTGTGTGTGTGTGTGTATATATATATATATATATATATATATATATATATATATATATATATATATATATATATATATATATATATATATATATATATATATATATATATATATATATATATATATATATATATATATATGTAGTATATGCTGCCATGGAAAGAAGCACACGAGAAAGAGAAATTGGAGATTGCAGACCTCGGCCTGACTTGTTTTGTGTGGTGTTTGTGTTGGTGTGGTGTGTCGACGATGCATTGATAATGTAGGTTTATGTTCACACAGTGAACAAACAGGTCTTTTCGGTTTTATTGTGCAGATTCACGTTCCAATCGTATGTATTTTATAGATGTACATATTTTGCTGACATCGACGTATTTTTTTACAGTACGTACTTTTATAGATGCACTCACCTTCTTGATGCACGTACTTTGCAGATGTACTTCCGTTCTTAACAGTGTGTCCTTCATACACATCCGCACATTCTAATTGCACATATGTACTTAATTACAGAGGTACAGGAAGAAAAAAGTTAGCGTTTACTACTGGCTACCACAAGGTGGTATTTTGGGGACAACGTCAGTACATTCTGTGCAGACAGACAAATGGCCCCAAATGTAATACCCTCTCCTCTGGCGAGGGGAATTTTTCTTGAAAATGAAATGCTCACGAGAATCGTTTCGATTGTTGCAGAGATGCTGGACTTGTGGCAAACGTGAGATGGAAGAGCGGGAAACGCAAAATCTACCCAACGGCGTTCTGCAAAAGAGCAAGATGGTGAGTCGAAGTAACGGCCGAGCAGGTGAAGAACTTGACGGCCTTTCGGCTATTGGACAGGTGTCTATGCATCTAGAGTTGTGAAATGATCGAAGGACGTCGTATGTGAACCCTACCTTCTCTGCTTATGGTCCCATTTCCCAACACGTTGCGAGTTGAACATCCACCAAACGTCCTTCATTTGCTAATATAAATCACTTTTGCGATTTTGATCTTACATTTTTCTTTTGTTCTACTTCGCGGCATTATTCTTTAACTTTTCCCAGAGTTTTCGTGCAGGTTTTACAATTTTGCGTTATTCCATTTAGATGCAACTCTCAAGCCCTGTCCCATAGTCCTCTCAACAGGCCCGAGTACTACTTTTACTAACTCTACATCTGCCGGTTCTCGTCGGACGTGTGATGTAAACACCATTTGCTGTCGCTTCGTCAGCTTGGTTCGTCCCTAAAAGGTACTTGTTGAGCTCACAATGCCGGACACCATTGAAGGTTCGACATATGTCCAGCGACGCGGTCCCGAGCTCCTCTTTGAAGTTCATGTGCTTCATCCATTGTTGGAACACCTGGTTGGTGATGTACGGTTATGTCTGTCCAAGAAGCATCCAACAGATGCAGAGACGAGAATGAACACCTGAGAATTAACAAGCGGACAAGATGACTCGATATGTCATCTTTGGATGTTGACTGAAACCTCTCTATTACCTTGATGTCCCCAAGCAGGTGAAGTGAAAAACGTTACCATGATGTCCTCTATCATGTGAAGGAAATTGGAATTGCTTCATTGAACTTGATTGTATTCCTATCCTTAATGGGAAATCATCCTGCTGACAGTCTCAGTTGCTGTGGAAAGCACTTAAGTTTCCACATTGAGTTTCTAACGTTTTTATTCCTCCGCCGACTAAGTCGCCAGCGGCATGACGTTTTCGGGTTGTCCGTACGTACGTACGTCTGTGGTAATTTTCTCTGTTTTCTCTTCAACCGCTTATCCGATTGAAACAGCATTTTCACCAAAGGTGCAACTACTCATGCAGAATATTTTAATGATTATGACATCATAGGTCACATGGTGTGGCAGCTATGTTGGAGAAAAGGAAAAACTGGATTTCTGTATCTCTGAAACTGCTCCATGGAAAAAATTGAAACTTGGCACATGTGAAGTGCTCCCCATGGGGAATGTGATTTTTTTGATGATGTCATAGGTGGCTTCATTATGACATCATAATTGCATACGTCGAACGCTTTATCCAATCAGTATGAAATATTTTGAGGGTTATCTTGGGCTAAATTGTATTTGGGGGGGGGGGGGGTTGGGAGGGGGAGAAATTGATGATGTCATCGGTCACGTGGTTCAGCAGCCATAATATTTTCAACATAAAAAACCTTCAAAAATCTTCTTCATCGAAACGGCTAAACAGATCGAGGCCAAACTTTACAGGTATGATCGCCTATTCATGAGGAACAAAAAGTTATCCACCTATGATGTCATCAGTTACATGGTTTGGCAACCATATTTGGTTTACCGTAAAATCTTGAAAAGAATCATCTTCTTCAGAACGGCTTGACAGATCAAGGTGAAACTTCATACACATTTTCCCCAAGCGTTGGGGATACTATTGTGTTCACGAATAATTAATAGGTCACATGGTCTGGCAGCCATATTGGATTGAACAAAAATCTTAAAAAAAATTATTTCTCTTGAACTGCTTCATCAATTGACATGAAACAACATAATTATGATCTTTTTTTTATTTCAACCTGATTGGACACATGATCTGGCAACCAGAATTATTTAATATTTTGAATTTGGGTTCAGAGATTTAAATCAAACTTGGTACAAGTATACATAATGATGTAATAATGTGGGCGGAGGCATATGTGGTGACGTAATGATGTCAAAGTGTGCTCTTCTAGTTTCTTTTGAATTACCTGACATGTCAGACAGAAGGAAATGTAAACCCCATGCTGACACAAGTTGTCGACGTATCACCAGATTATTCGGAAAACGTTGAAGAGCCTGCGTACCGGTCTGCCTGACCAGAACCCGCTTCACCACACGCTGGACTCACTCGAGCAGAGTGTTCTGGTGCTGCTCGAACACGTTCCTCCACACTCTCCTTTTTTCCAGGTGATGTTACGGCCATTGTTGTGCTCTTTTATAATTACCATCTCATTGGGTACAATCAGCTCTGTGAGAGTTGAATGATAAGCTCATTTTAAAAGCAAGTTTTGGTTTAATCACCCTCCTCAAATACTTGTTCAAATCTCAGCCCAGCTATAAACATTCATCCTGGTGTTTCACAGGCAGGGTGATTCATCAACGTGTGTGCCATCCCTCGGATGGACGTTAAACTTGGAGTTCTGTGTTCCAGCATTCTTCGGTGGACGTTAAAGATCCTATAATGTCTTTTGTTATGAGAAGGCGAGATATCGCCTGCACCCTTAACAAATTAAAAATTACTTCACTAACTTGCGCAGGACATTGCATCAGTGGCACAGCCGCACCCTCAGCCACTAATGGTGCCCCACAGCCTTGTGCTCCATAAGAAAGAAGAAGACTCATACACTCAGTGTGATTGAGGAAACTCTGTGCTATTCCCCCTTCCCTTGCCCTCCCACAATCTGTTATTTTTCACAGTGAGGCACTATGTACAAACTCCGCTTGCCTGAAGAGCGCTTGGCTCTGACTAATCCAACTCTACCACCATAATGTTCTCCTCTTTTTCACAGTTTACTTTGTAATGTCAGTTTTCCACCAAAATTTTTTTTTTAATTAAACTTGTTAACTCATCCGCAACTGGTCATCATAACATCAGTGCTTGGATACGCAGTTTTGTTACCGCAAAACTCGCATCTCTGCTGGCCAACATCTTCCATTGATCCTTCCTCTTGGTTTGCCCTCCCACAGATCCATAGAAAGGCTTTCTAAACTTTGCCCACCCTGTGCTTGTGCAATTCAACTGCCATTTAACATCTGTGAGGAGGTGACATGGACTCCCTGCTGTTGTCATGCTGCTCACACTTTGAGACATTGCCTCTGTTGTTCCTTCGGATCCTCTGAAGCATTCAGGATTTGGGACAAACCGTTGAGCTTCTACCATGAAAAGGCAGTTTCAATCTGCACGAAAACTTTTGGCTCGGTCTTTCCTGCTCCTGCTGACTGATTCTTGCACGCCCTGTGCTTAAACCAAATCTTCACAACCCATCCAGACAAACCGCCCGTTTGTTCTCCAATTCGCACCATTCCTCCAATCCTCATTGCTGCCGCAGATTAATTAATTTTATTTCCTCAACATATCCTTCTACGTGTTCTCCCTGCTTGTTTACTTCATTTGGCTTTCCATTGTTGTGATTTTGCTATTTATTTTTGTCGATTTTTTTTTTTTTTTTAACCTGTTTGGATGCTGTTTTCTTCTGTTATTCTTAATTTGCTTGTTCATCTTTCAAACGTTGGTCCACATTCAGTCATAATTGCAAATAAAGGTAAAATTTACTGATCTATCAGCTTTCCTGCCTCGTGCAAACGATGGACAAGTCAATCCCAGCAGATCAGATTTAGGCTTTTTATGATTCTGTCAACAATGCTTGGAGCAGCTTTTGCCGAAGGTACGAGAGCTTTAAGTTTTGGATACGTGTTTCACAATACATGGAGTGGAAACTTGAAAAAAATATTTGTGTGTCTTCATTATTGGTTATCGATTAGCCCGAACGCTCTTGTCAACTCGGCGATGGCTAAATGACCTCTGATCTCCAGCAAAAAGATATGGCCCTCTTCCTGGACATCACCAAACATTCTAAGAGTCCCGTTCTTAACATCAATTGCCAGGTTCTTTCAGGTGACATCAGTGGCCTCCTTTGCTCTTTGTCGGTAAATTCCCTTCTCGGATGACCGTGATTTGGCAGCTATAGCACACCGAGGAGCACTTTGTTTTCTATCCGGGATACATTTTGACGATGCTCCATTTTACGCTGTGTTTGAGCAATAGGGGGTAACAGATGGTGTCTTAAGGCCAAGAAAAGCCTCTTTAGACTGTTTCTTGGGTTTGATGGATATCTCAGCTGTGGAAAGTCTGGATTATAGGACTTGTTTCCGGTGGAATACAATTTGTCGGGTCAGAGTCTCAATGAGCACAGTTCATTATTCCACTCTAAATTCGTATTTTCAGTTCCTGATTAAAAAATATGCCTCACCAGCATTTTGGTAAACAATGCTGTGCTTGCCCCACTTTACCCCTCCTTTTGCGTCTGCTTCTGTGCATTCCTAACTTATAACACCAGGAAAACAAAACGTGGTGCTAAGAAAGGAAATATAAGTGTGTCCAAAAATGGCGGTATGGAAACGCATTGAACTTGTCCAGGAAAAATGGTTTTAAAAACACACTGTCAATGCATTGGCATCCATTGCACCATCACGTGCATTTCATTAACGTGTACCATTGTGTATTTCAAAGAACAAACGATCGTTGACATTCCTTTTGTACCATTACCTCATGCACAGTATTGTGCTTTGTTTGTGTGAAAGTAAGAATTGGATGTGGAGAGTTTGGTCACACAGTTGATAAATATCATTCGTTTACATGAGTTTTTTGTTTTTTTTTGTATGACAGCAAACGCACAGGAGACAATAGGGGTGGGAGAGGGAAGGAAAACAAAAACGGGGGGAACAGAGACATGAAAAGATCTGTGGAAGGGAGAAGGATAGGGCAGGGTAAACAAGATGGACACGACAGGGACTTTCAGGTCCTTGCATGGCGGAGACTTTCAGGAAGGAAAGCAGAGAATTTGAAGGAGGTGGGTTTGGGGTGGATTAGCGGGGGTATAAAATATGATGGTTTGGACGGGGAAAGATAAGAGATGGTGGTGAACAGCTATTTTGAAGACCTGGAGGGAAGAGTGGGATTGAAGTGAGTGTGGGAGTTTGTTCCAAAGATGGAAAAAAGAGGAATGAAAGAATGAACGTGAGCAGTGATTCTTTTTTTTAAATCAGTTTTACCAGAAGTCTTCCTGGACATCACCAAGCATTCTGAGAGTCCCATTCCTAGAAGGTTGCTGGCTGACATTGAGCGCCCTGCAGAAATATCGGGAGGACATATCACAGACAGAGTGGGGGGGGGCGAGGTCGGAGAGGGCACTGTAGAAGACAGAAAGACCACTGACCTGCCTGTGGTGAGAGAGTGAGAGACCCAAAAACTCGGCCTCATCGCGGGAGATGCCAATGATTTTAAATGCCTTGGTTTCCACAGCGTGAAGCTGAGAAAGGTGAGAAGCGGGAGCACCAGGCCAGAGGGGAGAGCAGTACTCCATCAGGCTGTGGACGAAAGCTTTGTATGTGGTCTTGAGCTCAGGTGTGCCAAGGGTGGACTTTGCTCGACGGAGGATGCCCACTTGGTGACTGGCTTTGGAGGCCAGCTTCGAAATGTGGCTTTCCTAGGAAAAATCATGGCAGATAGTGAGACCCAGAGGCTTGAATGAAAGGACTTCTTCAAGAGGATTTTTGAGAAAGTATATGGGGGAAGGGGGTGGTGGCGGGGTTCCGAACGGTTCTTTCAGAGAGACATCGTGAGAGAGTGACATTTGTCAGGGTTGAAAGGCATGTTCCATGTGTTGGACCAGCTTGTGATTTTATCAAGATCTGCAGAGTGAAGAAACTGCTGCTTGCCGATCTGAGGGATGACAGATGGTAGGGCAGAGGGTGGAATCATCAGCAAAGAGATAAAGAGGATTTTCCAGAGATTATTGATGAAAACCAGAAAAAGAACAGGGCCCAGAACACTGCCTTGACGAACTCGAGCCTGGACAGGAAGAGGGGATGAAAGAACTCCATTAAGGGCCACATGTTGTCTGTGACAGGAGAGGAAGTCTGTGAGACATGAGTGGAGATGTCCTTGGATACCATAGGAAGAGAGTTTGGTGAGAAGTGCAGGGTGCCAGACCGTGTCAAAGGCACGTGATATGTCTCGGGAGATGGCTCTGATTTCATGTCTGGCATTGAGGACTTCCATCCATTGTTGAAAGATCAGAAGCAGCATATCCAGGGTGGAGTGACCTGGTCTACAACCAAATTGATGATCGGAAATCAAACCATTGGAGAAGAGGAAGGATTTGATGTCGGAGGGGATGATGGATTCCATAACCTTGCTGATGATTGGGAGAACGTTGATTGGTGTGAAGTTGCAGGGACTTGTTTTTGCACCCTTTTTATGCAGAGTAGTAATGTTTGCTGATTTCCAGGCAGATTGACATCACAAAATGAAATAAACTGAAAGGCAAAAGAAACTTACCACCTTTTAAACCTTCAAATATCAACAATAACACTGCGTGTAGTAAATGTGTGAACTTATTTGTGGACAATGGTGTCCTCACTGTCAGACAAAATGGTCACGGATGGTCACTTGAACCTTCAATGGTTACTTCATAGCACAGCTGTTGAACAGCCGTTTTGACTGTCAGTGATTAGCCAAGGGTTACGGGATGATTTTAATGAGCTGCACGTGATGTCTTGATATTGGCTTTAAATAGGCCAGTGCAAAATGGGCATTTCAATCAACATGCCACGATTGTCAAGGGATCAACGGCAGTGTGCCTTGGGCATACTGCAAGGCGGAGTGAGCTACCGTGAGGTGGCACGTCGCCTTGGCTGTTCACACCAGACGATATCGGCCCTGGTGGACAGAGACACCCTCCACAACTCTGCAGATGACAGACCTCGATCAGGGAGGCCAAGAGTTACCACTGCAAGGCAGGACAGGCAGATGGTCCTAAGTCAGATGGCTTCAGACATTGAGGACTGAGTGGGACAGAATCCAGCAGCAATCCATCCAAAGACTGGTAGGCAGTATGCGCCGACGATGCACTGCCTGTATCCAAAACAATGGTGGCCACACACGCTATTGAAAGGGGACTGACATTGCACCCTGTGCTGCTCTGTACTGTAGAACAAACTTCTGAGATGGTGTATCTTGGTCAAAAACTTGGCATGTCATCAATAAAATGCCAATGTTTCAATTAGCATTGTTGGTTTGTTTTATTTTGAACTGTTACAATTTTATTACATTTCAAACAAGTGGAAAGTTTCTTTTGCGTTTCAGTATAGAAACTGGAACGGCACTCGGTTGAGTGCATTAGTGGAGCAGATAACAAGATCAATCGTTCAAATGATGATACAAGCATGAAACTTGGCAGGAATATTTATTTTATGTCACTTTATGAGAAAAAAGTGCAAGCCACTTGAACTTCCAACAAGGCCGCCATTGTCCAATATGGCCACCAGACGACCACCAAAAATAAGAACAGATAACAATAACAATCGTTCAAAGAATGATACAAGCATGAAATTTGGCAGAAATATTTATTTTAGGTCACTTTATGAGATACAACTGCTAGCCACTTAAAATTCAATATGGTGGCCATTTTCCAAGATGGCCACCATGTTTTTCTGCCCTGCAATGTTCATTGTTCTGATTCGGTCTGACAAGAACAACTGCATAGTGGGGTACAACTTAGTCCATAACGATAGCATTTGCACGTTTCATTACATTGTGTCTTGCATCCACATTTCGTTAACTCCTGGCAGCTTTTAGCTGTGGGAGCAAGGGCAGTCCAGAAGACCTTCCACGAGTCATCTTCTTTGAACCAACCCCACTCGGACGGACACTGAGCTTCTGGCTGGCAGACTATTGCCTGGCTCCAAATGTGTCCTGCTTGATATGCAGCTCAATTGGCATGTTCCGTGAGTGCTCCTTGTGTTGGTGGAATTAAATCATATGACCTCTGCTTTCGTGCAAAGAGAGCAAGCCGCACCTCATTCACTGATGCAACTGAACTTGATCTGTCATACATCAGGACCACAAATTTCTCCAGGATTTCTAGATCAGATTCCTCAATCTTTGATGGGTACTGACCTAGTTTCGTGAAGATTACTGACGCTTCATCACATACATTCCATGTCTGCCATGCTGTCTTTTTCCCTTTGCCATTGAAAGCTGATACAACATCACAACCGGTGAAGGCATGGAAGAAGAGCATCCCACTCGTTTTCTCTGGTCCTATGGCAGACATAATTTCGTGGATAGGGATCCATCTCCTGTGCTCCCCTTTGCCAAATGCAACCCACATTTTTTCAAGACCTGTTGCGGCAAGAGAAGGCATAAGGGATATGGCAATAACTACAATGTCCGTGTCATTAGCTTCAATCATCAGAGACTTGTATCCCTCGGTGGTTGCATGCCGAACATGTAAGAATATTTGCGTGTCTGCTTCTTCATGGGTACATGGGGCCACTTCCTCTCGGTTAACACTAGTGTCACTGGTGGTGGTGATGGCATTTTCTCCTTTAAGGCCCAGTCACACCTTGACGTTTTAGCCAACGTATGCCGATTTTTGATTTTTTTTTCTAAAACGCTGGCACACGTTGAATACGTTATGGGTAAGTTTTGATAACATTGAGAGCACGCTGAAAAACACTGCCATATGTCGTTGTACGTTGGCTTTAAACGTTGTACTTTTCGGTTGTCCTCAAATTTTTTCATGCTTGAAATTTCACGACGTATGCCGGCGTATGACTCACACGTTCCGCTACGCTGGCCACAAGTTGTATGCACGGTCTGCGATCATTGACAGACGTCAACACATGCTACTTGTAAGTTAATCATAAGTTGAGACACGCCGAGGTAATGTTTAGCGTACCCAAAACTTATTTCTAACCTATGATTAATGTGTTGTTGGCACGTTACGCGATCGTTGCCACACATCGACAGACGTTACTTTTAAGTTACTCATAGGCTGAAAGACGTCGGTATAACGGATCGTCCTTGCGTCAGCGTCCACGGCCACGGCCAGGACACTTATTTGCAGCATTCTTCAAACTTTTCTTCAGCGTGACGAGGATGTTCACACTTCGATGTCTAGCTTGGCTATGATTCCAATTGTCCATCGGCAGCGTCTATTTAAAATAGTCGAGTTTGAGCGTTTTAACACGTTCAGAAGAAACGCTTCAAATTTCAAAACCTCAGCGTCAAAAAACAAAGGCGAGTGTCAGCAATTTAAATCGTTCATTGTAAACAATGAAAATAGCTGAGTGGTACCGTTTAAAAGTCGTTGAGTGTAAAAAAAAATCCAATTGTTGAGCGCAAGCGTCTACTTTCAATAGTGGAGATGCAGCCATTTAAATCGTTGAGTGGCAGCCTATGAACCTACCCGTGGACACGCGGACGCAAGGACGATCCATCATAACCCACACCCTCCCCCTCACACTCACCTACTACCGCCAACATGAACAAACTACTACTAATACTAATACTAATACTGATACTGATACTGATACTGCTGACATGGACATCGACTCAAAAAGGACTCGAAAACACTGTTGGGTTCCCCTTTTATGAGCAGCATTTTTATATACCAATTCCCAAAACCGCTGGGAACACGTCTTTATATGGCAGTTGTAAGCTAGAAACACGTTCATTTATTTTTTTTGTCGACCGGAAGATGTCATTGGAATACGTCTACATACGTCGATGTGTGTTGGGACTACGTAAAGAATTGGTTCAAAGCACGTCAAACACAAGTTAGAAATAAGTTTCGCGTAAAAAAGACATTACCGCGACGTGTTTCGACTTATGAGTAGCTTATAAGTAACCTTTGTGGACGTGTGTAAGCGTCCACATATCGTGTGTAAAACTTATCCCCATCGCATGCAGAACGTGTGTCATACGCCGAGTACGTCGTAATTTTGAACATGTTTAAAATTTCTTGACGTACTCTACTTACTACGACGTATGATAGCGTACTTTAGCGTTGTACTCACGTATACCAAACTTACTCATACCGTATTTGACGTGCCCCAATGTTTTTGACACATTTTTCTTAGGTCGGCATACGCTGGCAAGATTGCCAAGGTGTGACCGCGATGTTGACACTTCCATTTCTACGGCAGTTATGATTCGAATCGTTGTGCGTCAGCCTTTTAATAGGCTACGTCACGACATCGTCGGCGATGCGTGCAATGCGCTATGCCTAAGTTAGACTATCGTTGGGCATCGGTTGTGTAGGCCGACAACAGGTTCAGCATTCGTTGGTATAAGTTATCTATAACACAACGAAACGTTCTGTGTCCATTACTAATATGTTATGCATACGACCAACTCGTTATGAATACGTCCGAATCCTAAAAAAAAACAAAACATCAAAAGTTCAACGTCAGCCAGCGTTTTACATACATTTTAATACGTTGCCATCGCTGGCTAAAACGTCAAGGTGTGACTGGGCCTTTAGTCATGATAACTGGATTGCCCGTTGTCATTTCAGACACTTCGTTGGCAAGGAAATGGAATAGCTCTGTTTTGTTGGTGCTATCTCTCAGGAAGCTCTTCCAATTCGAGGGAGTTTTACTTGTCGCTGTTACTCTCCTTATGACAGCCTTTCCTCGTTGAGATTTTGCCTCTGACTTCAGGCTGGACTGATGATACACATCAAATATGATGTCGGTTCTCTTGTATTTCATGCTGTAGTACTCGACTTTAGGAAGAATATCCTTTCTGGCATACTCTTCAAATGTCTTTGATATTCGTGGTGCTACGATATTTACCAGCGCAGCTCCATCTACAATGAGTACATCAGATTCTGGCTTTGTCTCTGGAAGCGTCACTTTGGCTTGTAGTACATCCACTAATCCGATTTCGTACATGTGTGTAGTTTCCCATTGTTACTGAGTGAGGCCGGAAAAGAGTGGTTTTCGTGTTTGAAGAACTCTTGCAGGTCACACTGTCTGTTTTGTCAGGAGATGAAGAAGCGGGAAAACAAATGGCAGTCTTCCTTCAGTAAATTTGTCTCGGATTTGCTTGCAGATTTTGGCTCATTTTTGAAGAAGCTTATCCTGTTCTTTTTGATAGGCTGGTAGAAGGAGCAGTCATTCTCACATTGTAGATTAGCCATGAAGGAATTGAACTTTTCTTTCCCTCTCTCGTGATGCGTCGCAATTAGCTGAGCAGCGGAAGGATCCGCGATGTCTTTGGTGTCAAGCGTAAGATCTCCTGACTCCTCTTCAAAGGGATTACCCATTTCCTACATTACCAATGTGAGCTGTTTGACTTTATCAAAGAATGCCCTCTGAACTGTCGCTGTTTGTTCATGGTGACATTAACTTTTCCTCTGTATCCTTCTGACAGAGGCAACATTTCCTCCAGTTTGTTTGTGGTTTTGATTTTTCTTGAGTATCCATAATTTGTGACTAGCAATGGCAAGGTTGAGGGTTTATCCTTTTACCACCTTGCCTTCGTGCACTTTGATGTATGGGATACAGCTAGGTTCATGCGTTTTCCCTACACCTAGCCCGATCGTTCATCCAATGCCATTTAAATCCCGTGCGATCTGTACACCATCCAGATAACTACATGTAAAACCCCCATTATCCTTGGCTCGGCTCTCCCGTGCTGGCACATCCTGTCGGTTCAGGTGCGGCTATCTAACATCTGAGGGGTTCATTAGATAGCATTTGGGATACTAAACCTACGGTTTAGCCGACATTGAAGCCCATGCTGAGTTGCACAGCAGTGCATGCCACCAGTGTGCCCTGGTAGTGCATGACATACACTCTCTTTTTTGTGTTTAGTCGATATTGGCTGGTGTCCACCACCATTGATGGTTACAATGTGTCAGGGTCCTATAGATCCTTGTGGCTGCATTTCGGTCGCAAGTGGTTTTATTTCAGAGTTTTCCATCTCCTAATGAGCTTCATTTTCCCAAAGCTGTCTGGTTTTCAGGCGCCAGAGATTTGCTTTTCGCACCACCACTATTTGTGGAAACACCCCACCACGAGAAGGCTAGAGTTGGAGCTTGACTGCCAGAGGTTTTGTTTCGCTTGCCATTTGGGGCATTTTGTAGGCAAAGAGAGCTCATCCTCTTTGCCACCCTGGCATTAGCATTCCTTTGGAGGGGCAATAACTATTTTGAGCAATTAAAATACAAGCTCTGTTCAAGATCTCCAACAATTCTAACCGTCCCCGTCTATAACGCGATGAGAACCAATTTACTTGTATTCGAAGCCTGCACAATAGTTGTCATTTGACTTCTTTATTGTTACATAAGTCCTAAAATTGATTTATTGGTTCATGAAATCGATCAATACACTCAAGAATCAGCTCTAGCAAGGACAAAAGCCTATAAATTGACATCAAGATGAAATAAATCCGACATCTGGCGATTTTTATGGTTTAAAGTTGTTTTTTTTCATACCCTGGTGGCCATCATGGAAAAAATGGCCGCCATGTTGAAAATCCACGTGGCAAGATTGCACTTTTTTCTTGCAGAGTGACCCTGAAAGAACGTTCGTACCAAATTTCATGCTTGTATCACCATTTGAACGATTCTGCCAAAAAAATCACACTTATTTCCTCCACGAATACTTCTGCTAGGTTCTATTGCTTCCTGAATTGTTCAATGTTCTCGCTCTTCCATGAGCCTTGACTGTGTATAAAAAAGAACAAAATTATCATGAACATTTTACATCCCATTGATAGGCTGGATCTGCATCCGGACCTAAACCAAAATCTAATTCGCTTGTTCTTGTCACCTCCCTGAGTCATCCATCAGATTTCGTCCGAATCTGTCCACAACTTTGAGATTTCATGCTTTACAGTACTGTATGTCGTTTTGGTCCCATCTCTCAATGGTGAAAAATCACTTTAAAATTCGAGCAGCTGCATTTCGATCCAGATCTTCATCAAAATCTAATCAATTCATCTTTGTCACACACCCAACCTTCCCACCAAGTTTCATCCGAATCCGTCTTTAAGTTTTTAGGATATCGCGTTCACAAATAAACACAGACCCGGGTGAAAACATAACTTACATCCACCTTCAGTCGCAAGCCTTTTGTTGGATTAGCTGTTCAGGTGGCTGCCTTCAGATCGTAGGGTTGTCAGGTTGAGCCCCCTATCATGCCATTAAAATACCACCAGGTGAGTTGACTCAGCCTGTCATCCTTCCAAGGTCGGCAAAATGAGTACCAGCTTACTGGTAACGGGTGCACTGCATGAGCGGCACAAATGCTCCCAGACATGATGCAACCAGCAGCCACAGTCTGCGTATGAAATAACAACTTTCGGTGTTGGAGGTAATTATAAAAACAAATTATAAATTGAAAATCCAAAGCCATTCTCCAAAATGAAGTCTGAATGCAGAATATATTGTCAAGTCAGAGGGTCTGCTAAAGTGGGCACTCTGAGCCGGAGGTACAAGACCTTCGTGAATGGCTGAAACCATGTTTAATTAAATCACACTGCATTCACACTTAATATTACCATTTACATTCCCCCAAGAATCGGCCAAATGCAAGCCAAAATTGGCGGAGGGTCACATGCGAAGGCAAAAGGCAGGAAAACGTTTCTTATACATAATTAAAATGTTTATTTACAATAATAAGGGGGTAAAGGACAGAGAAGATGATGAATAAATAATGGAACAAACCAGGCAGTAGACAGACACAGATGGGAAAACCTGATATTGTGTGCAGTTGTAAAGAAATAACTCACTATGGCGCCAAAATACTGTACTCAAACCACATAGGGGAACGTAGGCGAGGACTGCGGGGCAGGCACAAGCTTGTCTCTGGGTCTGCTACGGCCTATGCAGGCTGTTTTGGCTCAAGGCCACAACATCGGCTCGTACGCGATGGCGATGAAGCTTGGAGACGAGGGAGGTGGCCAAGCAGAGGAATGGATTTGGTCTCCTCAAAAACTAAAAGCTCAAATTCTACACACATGCGAGGACACGGCCTTTACACCCCACAAGGACCACCTTTCCACCTGGTCCCATAATTGGCCTTTCCACCTGGTCCCATCAATGGCCTTTCCACCTGGTCCCATCATTGGCCTTTCCACCTGGTCCCATCATTGGCCTTTCCGGCTGGTCTGATAATTTGGCTTTCTAGCTTGCCCAATCACTAGATTCTGTCAATACTTTGTGGTGATTCTAGATTGTGTATAAACTACTTGGTGTTCTAGATTTCTTAAGCTGCTTGATGGTTCTAGATTGTGTCCATGCTGCTGGGTCGTTCTGGATTGTATATACAGTGGCCTGCAAAAGTATTGTTACGTTTCTAGGAACCGTATGCATACAAACATACAGTTGTCCCGAAGTCAGTTATTCCATTCAGTATATGTGTAGATAGATTCCTACCTTGTGTGTAGTGGGTAGACACTGGGGTGTATTGTGATGGGCTTTTAGATAGGTTTATAAATCACTTCTCTCCTTTTATTTTGAACCACAGTACCTTCCTCTCGCTTTCCGAGGCCAAATCTTTGTGCAGTACCTTTTTGGCGAATCCAGACACGCGTGGAGTGGGCGGGCTTCCCGGTATGTCCAAAACTCCGCCCAGAAAGGGCGGACCCATGGAAGCCCCGTCCAATCAGGGCAGACAGTGACGTCAGCTTCACCAAGGCCCCTCCCCGCTGAGGGAGATCTATAAATTACGAAGCAACCCTGAGAGTGGAGCATTGGAGTGAGACAGTTCGGCGGCTGGTAGCGAAAGAAAGGAGGAAGGTCGTAGAGTGGTTGCGCTCTTTGGGGGTCATTCGTTTTGAGTGAGAGAGAGCTGGGAAGACTTCGACCCGACCTTGACCGGGTCTCTCGTTGGGTCCTGTCTGCAGCCCTGATCCCCACCTCAGACTCCACTCCACTCGACCCGGGCTCCTTCGCAGACACGGTCTCCACGCATGTGGCTGTGGACCGAGCCGCACGACCATTGACAGGTGCCACACCATGGAGCACCCCTTCCCTCCAACGTTCAGGTACCAGAAAGAACTGCAACCTCAGCTCACCTCCCTCTCTGACTGTGGGGGTCCTTTGCCATACATCTGGGTTTATTTTCGTCTGAGTGTGCGTCTGAGTGTGTAGTGCTGTCTTTAAGTGGAATTGCATGTGTTTTTATTTGATCATTGTAAATCTTGCCTGTTTTATTCCCGCGTAAGTCTGCTCTGTGTCCCTCTTTTGTAAGTTGATGGTAAATAAATTATTGTAGAAATGTTCCCAGTTCGTTTTTGTCTTTTCCTTCATTGGTCCAGCATTGTTCGGATCTGAGTTTAATCCGGGTCTTTATCCCCGATAATCTGTTCATTCTTGCCGGTACATTCTTGGCAGGTCCGCTCGGCTGCATCCGAACTGGAAAGGTAGTTGGTAGAGTGATCCGGTTCGAGCAAGGCGTACTGAGGGCGTGGTTCCCCAGTAGTTGAAACCACGTGGTTCATTAGGTAAATTGGTTGGAGACAAAAAGACCCTTCGCTACGCGGTGGAGGTATTGGCGTCCACGGTCGGTTAAGCGACCCGCCGCATCATGGAATTATCCGTGAGCAATGGCCTTCAATTCCGGGAGTCTGGTGGGAGACGACATAACTTCCCCCACCTAGTGGTCGTTCTCGCCACCGGACCTCGGCCCGCAACAGTATTCACCCCTTCCAATTATGCCACATTGAGATGAATTGTGAATTATATAGAAACAATTTTTCCAAATGAACTTTTTATTCATAATTGAAGAGATCAAACTAAACACTGTTATCGTTGAAGGACATGTCAGGAATACCTTCAAAAACATGTACAAATCAAAATTCACTGGTTGTAAAAGTATTCAACCCCTTAGGTCGGAACTTTGACTGGGCCACTCAAGAACATTTATTTTCTTCTTATTCAGACACTCCAGTGTAGCTTTAGTTTTGTTCTTCAGATCATTGTCCTGATGAAATGTGAATCTCCCATCCAGGTTCAGATTCATGGTTGACTCAAGCAGGTTTTCAACAAGGATTCTCCTGTACTTTGTACCGTCCATTGTCCCTTCTATCCTGACAAGCTTGGCAGTCCCTGCTGATGAAAAACATCCCCAAAACACGATGCTTCCACCACCATGCTTGATCGTCGGGATAGTGTTGACTCTGGGTGATGTGCAGTGTTGGGCATGCACCAGATGGCAACACTTTGAATTTAGACCAAAAAGTTCAATTTTTCTTGGTCAAAACACCACAAAACGTTTCTCCACATGCCTGCAGTATCATTAAGGTACTTTTTCACAAACTCCATCCGAGCTTTTAGACGTGTCTTTTTCAGTAATGGCTTCTTTCTTGTCACCTGCTATGCAGGCTAGCTCGCTTTGTGAAGAGAACAGGATATTGTTGATTGATGAACACTGACCCCCATCTCAGATGTCGAGCTTTGCAGATCTTTCAAAGCCATTGTTGGACTTACAGTGACACACTGAACCAGTTTCCTGCTTGCACGGCTGCTGATTTTGAATGGGTGACCTGATCTGAGTGGTGTGATATGTCTTCCACTTCTTAATGATGGATTTCACCGTACTCAAATGGATACTGAGTGACTGAAATCATCTTATAACCCTCTCCTGAACGGTGCTTCTCCACCACTCTGCCTGACATCTTTGGAAAGCTCCTTGGTCTTCATGTTTGCCTTGCTGGTTGACTAAGTGAGTTGTACCTTAAAACTCCCAAGATAAGTGAGGGAGTTTAATTTTTAAGTTAAACCACTCATCACATACAGGTGAAACTGATTACACTTATTTTGTAATTTTTCAAAGAAATAATTTGCTCCTGAAGTGATTTATGGTTAATTAGGCAAAGGGTTTGAATACTTGATGCAATTGAGAATCATCTGACTTTCTCTGTTAATCTTACTTATTCACATCATATCAATTTTTTTCAGCTTTATCACTTTGGAGTCTTTGTGAACACACTATATATTAAGTTTGATTTGAAAGCATCATGAAATAAGCTCAGATGGCCTCAAAATGTGAAAACATTGGAGGGGTGAATAATGTTGCAGGTAATTGAAAGTTGTTTGGTTGTTCTAGATTGTATATAAGTTGTTCGGTGGTTCAAGATTGTGCATAAGCTGTTTGGTGATTCTGGATGGTGAATCAGATGATTGGTGGTTCTGGATGGTGAATCAGCTGATTGGTGGTTCTGGATGGTGAATCAGGTGATTGGTGGTTCTGGATGGTGAATCAGGTGATTGGTGGTTCTGGATGGTGAATCAGCTGATTGGTGGTTCTGGATGGTGAATCAGGTGATTGGTGGTTCTGGATGGTGAATCAACTGATTGGTGGTTCTGGATGGTGAATCAACTGATTGGTGGTTCTGGATGGTGAATCAACTGATTGGTGGTTCTGGATGGTGAATCAGCTGATTGGTGGATCTGGATGGTGAATCAGCTGATTGGTGGTTCTGGATGATGAATCAGCTAATTGGTGGTTCTCGAATGTAGATGGTGAATAAGCTGATTGGTGGCTCTATTGTCCAAGCTGTTGGGTGGTTTTTGATTGTTCACACTCGAGGGATCTGTGACTGAGGGTCAGTTTATAATTTCAAATTAGAGATCGGTATTCCAAGCAAATGGATTGAAGAGGTATACATAGGACAGGTGGATAGAGACGCCATCAATACTTTTTGTGGTGGGGAGAGGGCCTTTCTGTATCAATCTTGTCCATCACAGGACGTCATCTCCTTCTGCTCATTTGTCCAAGTCTCCCTCTCTCTCTCTACTTTGCCCTCAACCCTGCTGTCTGTAACATTGTGTTTACCTGCAGACCACCCCCTCCTCTTCTTCTACTGTTACTTTGTTCTGTTACATACTGATCAGTTCTACAGTATGTTCTAATTTTTCCACGAGCCTCGACTTTATTGTAAATAAAAAAATAAAAGCGCGGATGAGGTTGAGGAGGGTGGTAGTGGTGTAGGGTTGTGAAGATTATGTTAAACCACCTAATTCGGTTACTCCGTGTCAATGTTGAATCACCACGGTCATGTCATCCTGATGCAGTTGGCTTAACGGTTAAGGTGGTTAGTTTAAGATGTTAGGGTCTAAAGTTTGAGCTCCTATCACGCTGTTAAATAACATCAAATGGGTTCACTCAACCTGTCATCCTTCCGAGGTCAGCAAAATGAACACCAGCTTCCTGGAAACAGGAGGCACTGCATCAACAGCACAGTCGTGCTTCCAGAAAATGATGCAAGCAGCATCCCCAGCTGGCCTGCGTATGAAACAACAACCACGGCCGTGCTAACAGTAACAGGTATGACTGAAAACGTTACCTTGACGTGCCAGCAAGTCGATCACCATGATCCCAATTCGAACATTCGAAACAACAGCTTCGTGTTCACGGCACGTTACACCGTGTCAACTACAAAAGGAGTTGTTCGATGAACCACAAACAGGCAGCAAATAACGACGAACTGAGCTTACTGTGGCACACACCTGGGAAAAGGTGCGGTGAGACCTGGGACGGACAGCCAAAGGACTTGTCCCAGAACGCACGTTCGGTGTACGTCCGGCCGTGCTTTGTGAGTTGCGTACGGCTTAACGTGGTGTTCGAGGCACGATGTGAGGGTATGACCCCTTCCCTTCTGTTTTCAGAATCCGGGGCGAGCGGCTGATTATCCGGAGAGAGGTAAGTTTATTCCCCTTGTATGAGATTATGGACATTTTTGTGCAACACACTGATCATTCACAAACGTACGTACATAGGTGTGCAAGAGTTTAATGATCGCAAAGTGATTTTAATTTCACTATCCAAAGCTACTGGTATTGGAAAAAGAAGAAGTTTCCTGGATTAGGACCCCTGTGACCGTAACCACCTGCAAGCTCATTTGACAGTCACTTGGTATAGGTGGACGAACTTGTTCTGGGTGAGCAGCTCAACCACAGGTCTGTTCCACCTGATTGCGTTACATGGGGTGCACACTGCTCTGGGTAGACATTTTAAACCTTTGCTTTCAATCTCTCCAATCACAAACCCATCCGGATTCACTTTTACCACCATGTGACTGGCATCATGCAAACATCTTCAATACCCTCGCCAAAGGACAGGTTTGCATTTGGGTCCACTTGTTTGTTTGTCCGCACAGAACTTTTGTGTTTTTCTGCGCAATCACTTGTCGGATTGAGACGAAATTTTCACCATAGGAACGACGACTCATGTAGATTGTTCAATGAGAATTGTGATGTCATAGGTTACGTGGTGTGGCAGCCATCTTGGAAAAACTGAAAAGAAACTTTGGACCTTTATCTCTAAAACTACACTAAGCACAAAATTGAAACTTGGCACATGGCAAGTACGACTCAGGGAGAATGTGATCTTTTTTTATAACGTCATAGGTGCCTTCGTTATGACATCATAACTGCATATGTAGAACGCTACATCTAATCAGGATGAAAATTGAGGGTCATCTCGGGATAAAATGGTCCACAGAAAAAAAAAAATTGATGACGTAATCAGTCACGTGATTCGGTAGCCATATCGTATAAAAATATAAACCTTCAAAAAGCTCCGAAGTGGCTGAACAGATCGAGGCAAAACTTTACAAGTATGACCGCCTATCCATGAGGAACAGGTTCTCGCATACGATGTCTTAGGTCACATGGTTTGGCAGCTATATTGGATTTACCCTAAAACCTATAAAAAAAATCTCAAGAACGGTTGGACAGATCGAGAGGAAACTTCACACAAATGTTCCCCAAAATTTGGGTGTACAGGTTTGTGTTCAGGAATAATTGATGTCACATGGTTTGGCAGCCACATTGGATTGAAGAAAAATATTAAATCATGTTTTCTCTGGAACTGCTTAATCAATCGATGTGAAACTTCACAATCAAGATCCAGTATTGATGGGGAATACATGTTTTAAATTTCAACTTGATTGGACACATGGTCGAGCAGCCAGAATGATTTATTTTTTATGATCTGGATTCTTTTTTTTTTTTTTCTTTTTTTTTTTAATAAGGTTCACTTGACTGTTCCTGGATGGGTTTGAGGGTAGAGGAGTAGAAGCTGAAATGCAAATCCTATCCAGGTTCCTCCTGATGACTTCATCTTTGCTTTTTCAGGTTCCTTCTGATTACTCCATTGTCGGACTGTACATAATTGGTTTTCCAGTTGATTTGAATTGAATCTATTTTAATCACACTCTAAATTAAATTGGACATATAATTATAAAAAAAACCGTCATGGGTCAGGTTCAGGTGTCCGATCAAAGCAAGACGTCTTGGTACTCAATCATCACTGCCAGCAGTTATAAAGTTGTCTTATAAATTACGTATCACACCAGTACACAAACACCACATAAAACAAGTCCTGGCAAGGGTCTGTAATCTCTGATTGCTCTTTTTCTTGTTTACATTCTATCAGGCACGTTGGCTTGTACACCTGTGTTGTATTACAGTGGGACAAACCCTACACCACATGCCACTAGCATCAGCAAAAGGTGAGTTTTACCTTCTGAGCATGATGTCATTTTGATGTTACCCTTGTGGTGCATGGTTGGGTGGATGGTGCAACCCTTGGCGGGGGTTATAAGTTTGTCCTCATGATCGCTAATTGTGTGTTGCAGCTTAGGGACAGTGCGGCTGAAGGATTTTAAAAAGATTCTCCCAAGAAACCTGTTGAGCCGTCGCATGCAGTTCAAGACCTTGGATGTGGAATTTGGAACTGTGAAGCAGGAGGTGAGGCTTGGCTTATTGAATTTATCCGATCAATTTGCAATTGGTCACTGGCCTTGACACCAATACAAATTATTACTGACCCGAGGCATCAAAAAGCTACATATATTGAACACCGTTCCAAATGAAGCACCTCGCTGCCATTAGAGCATTTAAATTTACATCATATGTGGAAATAAATGAGATTTGTTGCTCCCAGTGTGCCGATTCGATTACAGAAGACGCCATTTGAATTTTTGCCTCTATCCCTACCCCGTTTGAATCCCGTGCAGGCACGGGCAAATTGCTAGTGTTTGTAATATCGTACTGTATCTTATTTGCACCGCACTTCGAACCATTCTCACGGATCACCTCCTTCCCTTAACCCCTCACCACCCCCTCTTCGTTAAACTGCACGTCCACCACGGATGACGAGGCGTTAAACTTGGAAAGCTCGACACACAAAATGCTTGCCCAGTGCCCACCCATGTGCTATAGCACCACACGTCATGACGCTTCCAGCTATGTCAGCCGATCTCACATTACTCACCTAATGGACGACCATTAAATGGCAGATTAATGTGAAATGTCCATGTTTGGAGTAATCTTGAGATTGATGGGTTGCTGGTGTTTTAGACATGGAGAAGCACTCACGAGACCCTTCCCCCACCCCCTACGACATGAAGCAAGCTCCATGAGTTGGCATTACTCTAAAGGTTCCACTCCTTGACATGGCACATCAGTGTGAACGAGGTATATGGTGGCTCTAGATGGTGAATAAGCTGTTCTGTTCTTGCGTCCGGCAGCTTGGTTGATGGGTAGCTATTTCTTGGAAGCGTGGCTGTGCCGCTGATGCTGTGCCCCTCTTCCAGTACATTGGTGCTCATTTTGCCGACTTCGGAAGGACGACAGGCTGAATCAACCCCACCTGGTGCTAATTCAGCGGCAAACTGCGCTCAAAACTCAGGGTCCTGAAGTCAAGCCAGCCACCCTAACAGCAGCGAAGCCAACACCAGGCTTAGGCGTCTACCTCATTCCCTGAGAGAACACTAATCTGCCTATCCCATGGGTTATTCCTCTACGGTTTGAACATCACAAGGTTTATTTTGGTCAAACCGGCCAAGTGTGTCCTTACCTTTGGTTTGCGGAGAAGCCTTCGGTCACGTCCTGCTTTGGAATCACTTAGGCACGCTACTATAAGAAGACCTTTAACATTGAGGTTCCCTCATTTCTTGGAACAGTTACGGCCAAACCAAGCCACACTAAGTTTTAGTTATAACTAATCAAGTAAAATTCAATGTTTATGGTGTTGAGTAGAAGATACATAAATGATATCAGGCCTACTCCATGAATTGAACACTGGTTCTGTTTTCATTGTCCTGCCTGGTTTGTTCAGCTCACCAGGCAGGACAATGTGGAATATAAACTCCATCACAATCGTTCCTGCAAAACCAAAGGATGGGTGGGGTGTTCAATAAGTCAACAAATCCAAATAATCCTCATCCTATTAATTACTGGAATATGATTAACAAAAGTAATGTCCTTTTATAAATCGTACATGAAAAGGTTAACTATTACAGCTCATTGGGGATACCTTAAGACCAATCTCTAAACATACTAACACGGTGATTTTGCCTTTGCGCTGCCCACCCTGCTCAGCTTTGCCATGAAGAGGATTTTGTTCCAGGCTGGGAAGGACAGATCGTCGCTTGGATCGGGAACGATCCAACCAAGACTTGACAGCCACAGCCGATGAGGAACGAGTGCAAAGCAAGAAGCCCGAGGCAGTCATTTGTGGCAACCAATGGGACACCATGATCAAGCTGGAGGAGGCCTGTTTGCTGATGATCCTGGCACAGAACATGAAGGCATATTCTGCATCCTAATGATAGCTCAGTAAGTAATAGCCAATACATCCCATGGGTGGACGAAGGTATTTGGACTCTACATGACCAAACGTAAATTATATTCACAAATCATTGTCTGAACTGTGGGTTTGTTTTTACTTTGACACTGATGAGACATTTCTAAAACTCAAAGGGCACATCTATTTATTACTTCTGCAGAAAGAAGGGGTTACTGATATTCAGGGTCCAGTTCAAAATATTCAATTAAAGACGAGTGGATCCTCAACGACTGGACAGAGTGAAATTACCCCTCATGAAAAGTGGGATTAAGGCTCATTACATGGAATGAACACTCACATTTATACCAAATATGTTTCCACTCCCATCGACCTCTTTTCTAAATCCATATTTGAGGAGCGTTAGTTTTCAACTAACCAACTTAAACATCCTATCCTTGATTGCACATTTTATACACCACCCAAAATTCATGACAGTATAACATGATGCCACAAGTCAAGTGGATTTTATTGGGAAAGTGAACAAACCATGTCAATGTTTCTTGCTTGCTACAGCCACCTATGGAAGCGGGGAGGGGGAGGTAGAGGGAAAGCACATGCATTATGAGGGTTGAAAGATGAAAGGACATTTTAACTCAACCATGACAGGTTCCAAAAGTAAAAGGCCACAAGGTGTAACCCCCATGTAAACTAAACGACATCCACTCTGCAACAATGCTTCCTGAACATGACATACAAAGCAAACCAAGAGATGAACAAGTGATCGTTGCATTAGCATGGGATCAACAGTATGTGCTTACGAATCCAAAATGAGACTTCAATTTGCAGCAACATCCGGTGAGGAACCTGAGTCTCCAATGGGAACGCCTCACTTCTCATCACTTGAACACGGCTCAACTTTCTCAACTCAACTCGTACAATCGGTTCTCGAGTCGTGCGAGAAGGCTCTCTATGCCGTTGTCATTTTGGGAATGCGAAGTCAATTGGTTGAGTCGCATTTGGCTTGAAGTGTTCAGCCAAGTGCCAGGTTCGAATCGTTCACTCGTGCACTACTTTCCAAGCAGTCAACCTTGCCACACAATTCATCAACTACAGACAAGTGTAGAATTTTAACGGGTTTAACCATACGGCACCGTCTCTGGAGATGGGTTTGCAAACGACCACATTTTCAAATCACCAATACCATTGTTCAAATTGCGTGGGAATCAAACCACGAAAAGTAATCCAAGAATGGTAACGACGTCGACAACGCCGTCTCAAGAGTACAGTACTGTTGGACCCCGCTATTCGCGGACCCCGCATATTCACGAGTCATAAAGTGTGATCATCTTTGACATTCGCTTTTTAAATCTTTATAAACACATCAGGGACTGGTCTCCTATATCCACCTGAGAAATTGGAAATCAGCCCATCACAGCATTACAAAAGCTACAGGTCCAGTGATCCTCTTTTTTATCAGGGCCCTGGCCTAATGTTGTAACCCAAATTTAGTAACATTCTGATTGGTGGGTCTGGAAAGGAAGATTTTTGAAGGTATTTATTAAAGTTTCCTCAAAAATTGACCAAGTCGGTCATTTTGACCCATCTGGTCATGTGATCGGTGTGACCTCCGCAATTTAACATCCCTACCCTGGCCTCATGTTGTCACGCAAATTTGGTTAAATTCTGACTGGTGAGCCTGGAGAAGATTTTTGAAGAAATTTATCAAGTCGGCCATTTTGACAAACTTGGTCATGTGACAGGAACGAGCTTTGCAATTTCTGTTCGTCAGGAGAGGAATGTTGCTGCCAAATTTCAGCTGGATCGGCCCACCGGTTTGGCCAGAGAAGTCGAAATCGGAGACGGACGGTGTGCGATAATACCTCATCTGGAATTTAAATTCCAGATAAGCTAAAAAGGTGCAAAAAAAACAAACAAACAGATCCCCTAACCTGCAGCCCAATTAGCTTACTGTACTTCCAATCATCAGCATTATGGAATCCATCATCGCAGTCAGCATAAAATTAGGGTCCGGCGATATATTAAGATTAAAACTGAATATACCAAAAAATACAAAATAAAAATAAACAAATTGATATTAAAATTAAAAAAAAAAACATCAGCAACAAATCAAAACAAGGTGTTTACAATCCTTAAATACCGTACACTATTTAAAAAGCTTTGATGCACTCTGAGTCTCGGCTACCCCTGGAACATCGTGTGAGACGTATGATGTCAAGACATTCCAGGAAGTACGTACAGTTGGATTTAACATTGAACCCTCCCCCAGTATCTGAGCTCCGTACAAGCAATCGTGTTTTTATTTGCCCTCGTGGCTGTTTTTAAAAGCGGTTATTTCACATGAATCTGGTGTATTTTGGAAAGCCTGTGCCGATTACCGGTAGGCGATAGCGATGGATACCGGCCTGTGCTGATTACCAGTACTGATCTCACTTTTAAAACAAAATCATTTTTAATACAAGTTGAAGTTGGAAGTAATTGAAAGTAAAATAACTATTCTCAAGATTGGAGGGAGGGGGGGTCACTTTAAAAAGTCACTTCTTTTGACATGCTGCCCTACTCTCCCAACAATGGACACCAGCATTACGAGACAAGAGATCAGCGCAGTCTCTCTGGACTCGAGCTTTTGAACCAGTCTGGCATTCTGCCTTACTCGCCAAACTGCCTGCCTGTTGAATTCAAGGCAAACTCCGTTCTTGGATTACTGACTTCCTCCACTCTCGTCGACAATGTGTGGCTCTCAATGGAAGTTTCATCTCCTCTCGCTGTCAACGTTGGAGGACCCCAAGGCAGAGTTCTTGGCTCCATATTATTCCAAATTTTCACCAATGATCTCACCGATTCTCTGTAAAATCTTCTCTCGCTTTGCTGATGACTCCACTCTCTGCTGTGACTTCTCTCATCATTCTGACAGACAGACAGCAGCCTCTTCCCTCTCCTCAAACCCTGACAAAAATCACAACCTGGTCAAACAGTTTTACTTCTGTATCCATATTGTCCACCCTTTACGTTCACCCTTACCCCTCATCGTTACCTGCATCCCTTGTTTGTCAGTCTACCCACTTTCTCCCTGCTGTCGGTGTGTCTCCTTTATGTTGTTTGCAATCGCTCCTCAATGAGCCGAAACCATGTTTAAAATCTTTTTTCTTCCTTTTTTTTTCTTAAACAATGCCCCGACATTTGGAGCATTTTTCAGGCACGTATCCCCCCACGAATAGCAGGGTCCGACGGTACATTCCAAAGTGGGTTTACTTATAAATTTGACACCTACCATTGTGGTGGTAACCACAAATTTATCAACGAGAACCACTACACTTGGCATAACCAAGAGTCAACCATTCCAGGTGTGCATAAGGAGGTGCAGAATTCACATAAATCATTGGAAACTTTTGACTGATTAACTTTGAACAGTATAGACTCGAGATCGATCGAACGTCGAAGCGAGTGAAACGGTGCCTTGTAGTCATTCCAACGTAGATCGGAGGAACGGCCAAGATTTGAGTTTACTGCTTTACACAAGGATCGCTTGAACAAATCAATCGTTTAGTCGGTCCTCGACGGAAGATGAAACCTTTTGACGAGTCTCCAGCAAACCTGTGCGTACGGACAAGCGATTTATCTTGTTGAAGAGCCGATAATCTCATGGCCATGGATACCATGGGGATCGAGGAGATTGCACCCACGACCTACCTCCCTTCCCTCACCATCGAGAGAGGGCACGTTCACCTTCATCTTTTAGAATTGGCTAAATAGTCCTCTCTTCTGTGATGAAAAGCTACAGAGATTTCGACGAGCACCCCATGAAGCAACTACAACATGGCTGTTCACCGTGTGTGTGTGTGTGTGTGTGTGTGTGTGTGTGTGTGTGTGTGTGTGTGTGTGTGTGTGTGTGTGTGTGTGTGTGTGTGTGTGTGTGTGTGTGTGTGTGTGTGTGTGTGTGTGTGTGTGTGTGTGTGTCAAAATGTGCCATTTCTATTTTAAAAGCAAAATATCCTTTTGTAAAAGTAAGACTCCAAGATGTTCTCACATCATGGGCAACAACACTTGAGGTGATGAGGGGGAGAGCTTATCGCAAGAGCAAACCGCACCCCCACTACGACTAAAGGTGCTCCCACCTCACCTGCCCTGCAATGCGATCCATATCCCTCCGTCCGATGGAGGTAAGGCGACGGCCTCTGGAAAAAAATAGAAATGCACGTTCAATAAAAAGCTTTGCAAACTTTCAAACTCCCTCGAGCAAATGAGGAAACCTAATAAAACGTCCTCCAATACCAGAACTAAAGTTAATTTCCTGGTACTCCACAGTGCAGCCTCACCCATTAGGGTCCTTCTCTACCATCTTGAGCATCTCCAGCGATTGCAACACTTTCCTCGCCACACTGCGCGAACCACGGCTGTAGTGGCTCGGCCTGGTGCCGTTGCGTTGACGGCCACCGTAGATCTTGGTCATGGCACCGATACCCACACCACCTCGCATGTACAGATGTCGAGCCACCGAGGCTGCGAGATACGGCGAGACGTTTCACTCGGAGGTAGACGCGTCACATTTAAAAAGAATCGGACACCATTTGCTGTACAAAATCCTTCTGACAACTCCTTACCCTTTCCTCCTCAAAAAGAGCATTGTGTAAATTCCATCAGGGTCATTCCGTGTCAAATTAGCCAAAAAAATGAAATTCTGCAGACCCCCTCAGATTTTCCTGAAAAAATTCTCAAAGCTACCTTAACATATATGAGGAAGGTTTGCCAAGTTATAGCTCAAAATTCCAAGTAGCGTCCAAGATATGGCCCTATAAACACCCGAGGGGTGTTTCAATCCTGGCAGTTGCGAGTTGCAGATTTGTATCTGAAGCATTTTTGGAGGGCTCTAAATTCCAGTTTTACAAACAGAGTTCTGAAAATTCACACAAATGGTGTCTATTAGTGAGGCTTTCAGAATCTGACGTAAAAAAATGTTCTACTTAAAATACTTTTTAACATAAGTACTCTCAAAAGTAGTGATTAGTAACATGCAGTCAAAAAAAATGGAGTTTTCAAATTGCTGCCAACAGTCAGTTTATTCATCATGAAGAATTTTGTTGCCTGATTTACATAATCTTGTGACTGGATCATTTACACAAGAAAACTGAAACCTTTTGGAGCAATATCTTGGGTGCTATAGGTGCCTGAACTTTGCTCCAGACTCGACACTGAAATTTACCCCGGTTTTACCCCAAGTGTTCACCATGTTGACAGTTCCACAGCTCTATTAAATTTTTATCACTTAAAGACACATATAGACATAGGCAAACTGTGGTAGAAAATTCAAGAGTTGTTCTCAATCCCTTCTATTTTTAAAAAGGCCCACTATTTAAAAAAAAAACATGTTCGATGAAAGATGTAGAATAAAAGCAATAGACCGTGTGCTTTTGAAGTGGAAGCCATGCCGAACATTCATAAGTTGGCACAACAATGATCAAATTGTTGTGTTTTTTGGTCAGAACAAGTATGTGGTGACTTTAATTTGGCTCACATTTTTTAAAAGGATATTTTACTTTAAGGCTGCCGCCAATCTCAACTACAAATTAAGACACATAATGTGATCATAATAATCACCATAATAAATATTCATTTGCTTATCTAATTGTTTATATACTTGGTGTACATTGTACGAAAGTCTACATCCATTTGTAAATGTCGGTACAATATCTGATTCAACTTTTTTTTTCATAATTTCATATCAAATTGTTTGGACAAATGTACTTTGATCCATTGTACAAAGTGAACAGTGATTAGTTTTATAATTGCCAGGATATAATAAAATGTAACAATGAGCATTGGCAGTTACGACAGGGCTATGTATTAGGTCAAAGCCTAAATAAGATAGAGTTGTGCTTCATGCCTAACTTTGGAAATGATTTTGGTACACTTCTTTAAGCTTCACTAAACTAATTTATATATTGTTAGATTCCACTTAAGTCATACTTCCTTACAACATCTTCATTTTTTCTAAGTGTTTGTTTGTAAAAAGTAGCTTTTGGGACTGCAGAATCATTAGAAATTGATGCATTTTTGAAAAATTTTCGTTTAAAAATAGAAGGGATTGAGAACAACTCTTGAATTTTCTACCACAGTTTGCCTATGTCTATATGTGTCTTTAAGTGATAAAAATTTAAAAGAGCTGTGTAATTGTCAACATGGTGAACACTTGGGGTAAAACCAGGGTACATTTCAGTGTAGTTGAGTCTGGAGCAAAGTTCAGGCACCTATAGCACCCAAGATATTGCTCCAAAAGGTTTCAGTTTTCTTGTGTAAATGATCCAGTCACTAGATTATGTAAATCAGGCAACAAAATTCTTCATGATGAATAAACTGACTGTTGGCAGCCATTTGAAAACTCAAATTTTTTTGACTGCATGTTACAAATCACTACTTTTGAGAGTACTTATGTTAAAAAGTATTTTAAGTAGAACATTTTTTACGTCAGATTGTGAAAGCCTCACTAAAAGACACCATTTGTGTGAATTTTCAGAACTCTGTTTGTAAAACTCTGGAATTTAGAGCCCTCCAAAAATGCTTCAGATACAAATCTGCAACTCGCGACTGCCAGAATTGAAACACCCTGAGGGTGTTTGTAGGGCCATATCTCGGACACTACTTGGAATTTTGAGCTATAACTTGGCAAACCTTCCTCATATATGTTAAGGTAGCTTTGAGAATTTTTTCAGAAAAATCTGAGGGGGTCACCGCAACCCCCGGCTGAAATGACACGGAATGAGCCATCAACACAGCAATCAAAACCCAAAACAAAATACACCGGGCCCATCCAAGTACGACTGCAACTACCAGAGAGGAGAGTTACATTGTTTGCTGCATCGATTCTCCATCAGTGTTGGACCATCCCACGTACCAGTTCTGATGTAGTACCAATCGATATCGAACGGCGCAAGCTCCTTGTGTTTGCCCAGTTTCACTGTATCCACCCAGTCTGGCATCTTCAATTTCCCAGACCTGAGAAGATTGCAAGGCAGGGTAACGAGTGTCAGGACAGTAATCCACAATAGATCCCTCAATGCCACTCGACCGTTGCCAACAACTAACGTGTGGCGGCTTCACGTCAGCTGCTCCGTTAGCATCAAATATCCTTTTGGAAGCCATGTAAATAATCGGTTCCCAATTGCAATAGATGACCCTCATAAGAGGCAATATTCCTCACAAAGCTAAAGTTTTCCAGACTTCCTGGTCATGTAACAACGGCTTGGTGAGGCAAGCAGAATGGTTTTAACATCCCAGAGGGCGTGAGCTCAAATCCAGTTGAAAGGAGCGATTGAGAATTTTAAAAGCTCGTTTTAAGAGCACAAGCATCACCGTCCGTCTGAGAAGATGCACCTGATCGTTCGTCTCGTCTCTCGTGGAAACGGTCATGGCACAAAAACGGCTTTCCTATCGCATCACCGAGTGAACGTTCACGACGGCTCGTCGTCTCCACAAAAATCGGTCGGACGAGGGAGGATTGATAAAATATATATTATCAGCTCACCTGGACTAAAGTCCAGGTGAGCTGATGCGATCGAGCAGTGTCTGTGAGTGAGCGAGTCAGCAAACACTTCGGTCATTATCATTTGAACCAAACACTATTTTGATTAAGCTGGCCACAAACTTCATATCTGATGCCTAACGAGGTGTACTCATTAAAGAGGTCTGTGGAGGGTGGGGGGAGGTTTGACTCCCCCTCCACCTCTCCCCTTTCCACCAAAATAGGCATTTGCTCTCTTCTCCAAAACAACACACCATTTCCAAAACTACACATTTAATTTTAAAGGAAGGTCTAAGGGGGTCTGCAGATGCTTTGAGTGACTTGCTCTTGATCCAGGTGAGCTTCATGATGCGTGGTCCTATTTATATTTTCAAATAATTCCAGGTGTGGGTGTGTGGGTGTGTGTGTGTCTCTATGACCGCTGTTTCTAGACAACCACTGGTCCGATCTAATTGAAACTTGCCAGGTATATTGCTGGGGACCCGAGTACGTGCCTTTTCAAGGTTTGATATTAATCGGACAAGTGGTTCCCAAGTTATGGCCATTTATTTACCAAACCAATGACGGGACACGTTGCCGCGTAGGCGTGGCCGTTGGGGAAGAGATCCTCAGTTACCAATGACAGGACACGTTGCTTGGCGTTTTGCACCCACAGTATCTATCTTCTATCTATAATTCCAGCAATCTCTGTTTGTTTGCCTTTCAAAAGGTTTGAAATTAATCGGACAAGTGGTTCCCAAGTTATGGCCAAGTTAGAGCGCGTTCCCCATTACGGGTTACAACGTACGGACTTCTGGATAGTGATGACTTCCTGTATTCTAATAATTTCTCGATTTCTTATGCGCATTTATAGACAAACACAATGCCCCAATCCAGTCGTCGTTTACGAGAGCGAAGGAACGGCCTGTGTGGTTGTTTGAAAGTTTTTTTTTTTGCACGTACGGCCATGCACTGGTGTTTTCAAAAGGGCAAACATCACGAAGCAGGAAATCAGAGTTCACCCAACCTGAGATTCCATTGGAGCTACAAGATGGATTTTGGAGCCAATGAGACCTGAAATGGAAGCAACGTACTTTTTGAAAAAGGCACCAAGTGCCTTCACGAACTCCTGCTGGTTCACGTCCTTCACCGTGTAGCCAGGCATCTGGGAGAGGGGACAGAGTGAGCACATCAAGACCGAGAATGGAGGTCAGGTCAGGTTAAGGGGTCTGCTCAACAAAAACAGGACGGTTCGAACTTCTCGATTTTCAAACACTTTTAAACTTAAAACCTTCAAAGCCGATCCACGAAACTAATAATCGTTTGGTCGATCTGAGTCATGATGGGACCGAGGCATAAATAAATAAACCGAGAGGTTTCACTTGCTGCGACACAGGCACGATGGGCCAAACGGCCTTTTCCCCGTGTACGAGTTTCTCACGAGAGAGTTCAAATCACACCAACCGACCTCGTGTGCTCGTTCGCCTCGTTCCATCGGATCCGAGCTGCCGCAGACCAAATCGCTAGTAACGACAGGTTAATCATTTGTTCATCAAAAATTTGGATACTTCAACAATAGAGCGTTAAACTGGGGCTCGCTTTGTGGAAAATGATGGACGACGACGAAGGCCTGACCCACCTAGTCTAGGCCTCAAGGAAAAACTCCTCAAATATCATAAAGAAAATACAAAACAAAACGTCAGCCAATCGCACTGCAGACAAAAACGATTAAAACGACGAATGAAATTCAGAGAAAAGGTTTTAAAATGGATCCATTTCCCCAACGTCGGTGAAGTGCGAACAACACGAGCAACTTACCTCGCCGGATCTCGTGCAAAGAGACGGTACAGTACCCTGGCAATTCTCGCGAGAGCGCCGTAATCTCGCGAGACTTCCGCGATTCGGTGTGGTGGACTGAATAGATTTTTTAAAATAATATTTTTTTTATCCCTTTTGCGGAAAGCAGCGTTGTATGAAAGGACTCACAAGCGAAGAAATGAAGCTCCACAACTACAGCGATAATATTTTACACAACTGTTTAATACCTTCAATATCTTCGATAAAATCTCCTCAGCAATTGCGAAATGTCTTGATGATGGATTAAACGATAAACTGGACAGTTGGTGAAATGTGTGTATCCAGTTATTCACTGTATCTGTGTTGATTATGTTCGTTGTAAGTCGATTCATCTGATGGGTGATGTAATCTGTAAGCCGATATGTATTCACGAGATGTAATCTGTAAGCTTATATGTATTCATGAGATGATGCAATCTGTAAGCTTATATGTATTCACGATATGATGTAATCTGTAAGCTTATATGTATTCATGAGATGATGTAATCTGTAAGTCTATATGTATTCACGAGATGATGTAATCTGTAAGCTTATATGTATTCGAGATGATGTCATCTGTAAGTCTATATGTATTCACGAGATGATGCGATCTGTAAGCTTATATGTATTCACGATATGATGTAATCTGTAAGCTTATATGTATTCGAGATGATGTCATCTGTAAGTCTATATGTATTCACGAGATGATGCGATCTGTAAGCTTATATGTATTCACGATATGATGTAATCTGTAAGCTTATATGTATTCGAGATGATGTAATCTGTAAGTCTATATGTATTCACGAGATGATGTAATCTGTAAGCTTATATATTCACAAGATGATGTAATCTGTAAGTCTATATGTATTCACGAGATGATGTAATCTGTAAGCTTATATGTCTTCGAGATGATGTAATCTGTAAGCTTGTATGCATTCATGAGATAATGTAATCTGTAAGCTTATATGTATTCATGGGATGATGTAATCTGTAAACTTATATGTATTCACGAGATGCTGTAATCTGTAAGCCAATATGTATTCACGAGGTGATGTAATCTGTAAGCCGAAATGTATTCACGAGGTGATGTAATCTGTAAGTCGATATGTATTCACGAGGTGATGTAATATGTAAGCCAATATCTATTCACGAGGTGATGTAATCTGTAAGCCGATATGTACTCACGAGATGCTGTAATCTGTAAGCCTATATGTATTCACGAGGTGATTTAATCTGTAAGCCGATATGTATTCACGAGATTATGTAATCTGTAAGCTTATATGTATTTACAAGATGATGTAATCTGTAAGTCTATATGTATTCACTAGATGTGTAATCTGTAAGCTTATATGTATTCACAAGATGATGTAATCTGTAAGCTTGTATGTATTCACGAGATGATGTAATCTGTAAGCTTACATGTATTCAAGAGATGATGTAATCTGTAAACCGATATGTATTCACGAAATTATGTAATCTGTAAGCCGATATGTATTCATCTGATGGGTGATGCAACCCTTAAGGCCCAGTCACACCTTGACGTTTTAGCCAGCAATGGGAACGTATTAAAATGGATGTAAAACGCTGGCTTACGTTGAACTTTTGATGTTTTTTTTAAAGATTCGGACGTATTCATAACGACTTGGTCTTCTGCATAACGTATTAGTAACGGACACAGAACGGTTTGTTGTGTTATAGATAACTTATACCAACGAATGCTGAACCTGTTGTCGGCCTACACAACCGATGCCCAACGATAGTCTAACTTAGGCATAGCGCGTTGCACGCATCACCGACGATGACGTGGCGTAGGTTATGAAAAGGCTGCCGCACAATGATTCAAATCATAACCGCCGCAGAAATGGAAGTGTCAACATCGCAGTCACACCTTGGCGATCTTGCCAGCGTATGCCGACCTCTGAAAAATGCGTCTAAAACGCTGGCGCACGTCGAATACGGTATCTGTAAGTTTGGTATGCGTGAATAGAACGCTAAAGTATGCTATCATACGTCGTATTAAATGGGGTACGTCTTGTAATTTTAAACATGTTGAAAATTTTATGACGTACTTGCCGTATGACACACGCTCTGCATGCGATGGGAATAAGTTGTACGCACGATATGCGATCGTTGACACACATCGACACACGTTACTTGAAAGGTACTCATAAGTCGAAACACGTCGAGGTAATGGTTAGCGTCAGTGTTCCAAACTCCCGGGTTTTTTTTTCTTCGGTATGACGGTGTTCAGTGTACAGTGCGGTTATGATTTAAATCGTTGAGCGGCAGCGTATTAATTATATTATATTATAACCGCACTAGAAATCGAAGTGTCAAAATCACCATCATACCGAAGGAAGGAAAAAAAAATAAATAAAACCAGGGAGTCTGGAGCACTGACGCAAACCATTCCCTTGGTGTGTTTCGACTTATGAGCACCTTTCAAGTAACGTGTGTCGATGTGTGTCACCGATCGCATAACGTGAGTACAACACATTACTCATAGGTTATAAATAAGTTTCGGCTACGCTAAACATTACCTTGACGTGTTTCGACTTATGAGTAACTTACAAGTAACGTGTGTCAACGATCGCGTGACGTGCCTACAACTTATGGCCAGCGTTATGCGGAACGTGTGAGTCATACGCTGACATAAGTCGTAAAATTTCAAGCATGGAAAATTTGAGGACAACCGAAAAGTACAACGTTTAAAGCCAGCGTACAACGACGTATGGCAGTGCTTTTCAGCGTGCTCTCAATGTTATCAAAACTTACCCATAACGTATTCGACGTGTACCAGCGTTTTAGACAAATTTTACAAAAATCGGCATGAGCTGGCTAAAACGTCAAGGTGTGACTGGGCCTTTACCGAAATCATTCTACATTTATTTAATTCGCTTATTTTGAAGTTATAAACAGCCTTTGCCTTGTGGAAAAAGTACCTGTAAAGGTAAACGCAGGTACGCACGGCAGATGGCTTCACATTGTGTGAGGACTTGGGGTTGGGAGTAGGGTTGAGGACTTCAATAAGAAAGGGGAGCCATGGGTTAGGTGAGGGGGATAAAGGATTTGGGGTTGGGGGGAGAGCTTGAGGACTTTAAGAAGAAAGCAGGGTTGAAAGGTGGGGGGGGAGGTATTGAATAAGAAAGGGGAGTGAAGGATAGACAGGTGGTGTATGGAGGGGCAGAGGGGGAACATAGTTGGGAAAGGGGGTAGAGCCTTTTGAAAGGGGGGGGTGAGGATTTGAGTGTTTCGGAGGAGGGTTGAGGATTTGAAGAATTTAGGGAGAGCTGTGGATCTGGGGTGGCAAGGTGGGGTTTGGGGGGGGGGAGGTATTGAATAAGAAAGGGAGAGTAGAGGCCAGACAGGTGGAGTAGGGAGGAGCAGAGAGGGGACAGAGAGCTGGGAGAAAGGGGTTGAAGGACTCGGGGTTGAAAAGTTTGGGCTGGGAAGGGAGGAATGCTGAGGACTTGCAGAACAATATTGCAAGATGGCACGTATGGCAGTTGATAAAATAAAAAGATGAACATTGCATAAACATAATGTATTGGAAGCAAATGGTGACCTTCGTGTAAGATCAATACGTGTGACGTATTGCTTATTATTACTGTGCTTAAAGTATTTCTATGAACTCTGTGACGGAGGATCACCGACCTCAACAATTGCTTGATTGCCATGGAAATGGAAACTCTGACATCCCGTTAATCCTCTATATCGATAGTATATGCTGATGTGTTGTCATTTGGGGAATCGTCAAAATTTTGGGTTAATTTTTGCCAACCTAATTTTTTAGTGACTATGGACCATAAATTTATCAAAAATTCAGGTTGGCATTTTTTTGGCCGCCATCTTTAATTTTGCTATATAAAAACACATTATTGCCCATATCTTGACCAATAATAGTTGGATTTTGATGATGTTGATTTCTAAATATGTACAATTACATACTGGCCACATTGAACTACAACGACATTACCTTAACCATGATGTTGAGTCACCAATTTAAAAATTATATCACTTTTAGTCTGTTGTAACGGTTGAATTTGCAATTTTTCCTTATATGAAGAAATTTAAAGTGCGAAAACAGTTATTCATCTGAATCAGTTTCTTGATCTGACATGCAGTCCTGTTGGGTATTCATACAGCTCTCTGGATTGGCTTCACATTTGCACAATTCTGTGCACTCTAAATTGTTTTGCTTGCAAGAACAACGAGCATTACACAAACTTTTGCTGCAACCACACCTCACCAATTCTGTAACTGATTCAGGGGCTGGAGGCATTTTGGACAGAATTGGTTTCAGTTCACTGGTAGATTCTCGATACCATCCAAGCTTTGTTGGGTCAAGACGACAGGGCTTTGGAACAAGTACGTCCTGCCACACATGGCACAGTAGATGAGCTCGGCGAATGTGTTCCACCATGGCACCTTGTGTGGGTGGTAACTTCTCCACACCTTGATTTACGTTCAGGGTACGGAATGCATTGCATCGCAATTCCTTAGCTTCAGTATATGACACATCCTTGGCATTGAAGAGTTTGCAGATGAAATTTTCACAACCTGTGAGTACTTGTGGTGTAGGTTCCTGACCTTTGCCCAATTCTGTCAGAGCACAGATCACATTGTCTTCTGCTGTTGTGAATGCTTTCCACCAGCTAGTCTTGCTCTTCCCATAGATTCGTCCAGTAGTGTCACATCCACTTATTGCATGTAATCCTCTTAATGCTGAGACTTTGCTGGCACCAAGTACATTATAGATTGGTTGCAGTTTAACATGCCGTCGGTTTGTGCTTGTACTCACGATGACTGTTGCTTCACTACCCAACTGTGGTAACTCTGACAATGCCAAGACCAACACGTCAGTGTCAGATGCATATATGTGAACAGGGAATCCTGATTTGTGTATTTCTGCAGCATACAGGATGAGAAGAGTGTCTGCTTTTTCTTGGCTACTGTTAAGGTCCACTATATCTGCTGGAGACTGGTTGGTGGATACACCCAGATGGGTTATTGTTGTGACTTGTGACTTACAGTTCTCTGCTACCTTTTGAGCAAGATAGAGTGTCAACAGCTCCTTGGTTTTAGTACTGCACAGAAAGGTAGTGAAGTCATTAATCTTTGTCGAGTCATCTATCTTGCAATCAGGAGTACGAGATGACCTCCCTCCAGTGCGTCTTTGTCTGGTGTTGTATTTCATTGATGCTTGAATGCTATAGTTATCAAACACTACACATGAGATGCTGTAATCGGAGGACTTCCTATCGATGGCATTCACAAAGTAGTTAGCCAGATCACTGCATTTTTTGATCGTTTCTTTAGCCACAATCAGTTCATTGACCACAGCCATACCATCGAAGACAATGCATGTTTGCTCTCGGATTGCTACTTATTCTGGAGATGGTTCCTCTGTCTCTGGCTCATCTGCAACGAGAGCCTCCAGTTGATGAATTAACTGTGATTTATTTTCACATGGATTAAGACTTCCATCAGCTTTCATTAGCATACTGTTTGTAGTAGAGAACTCATAGTTTCCAACAACCTCTTTGAGATCGATCTCACGTGTCGGGCGTGTGATAACAAGGAGACGGGCCATCATGAAATTGAATGCCTTCAAATTGACTTCAGTTGATCCAGATGCTACCTTTATTGTTGTACACCCTGCATTCCAGCCAAGCACTTTCACCTTTGTCATTTTGTCCCATAGATTATTTTGCCCTTGGATTCTCTCCTTTACAAAATTGCAGTAAGCAGTTCTACCTCTCTCTTCAGTGCCAAGTATACTATCTTGAACATTTTGTGGCATGATGACATTTGTTGTGATGTTGTACAACTTCATTTCTGTACCGTCTTCACACTTGGACACCGTGAAAGGATTCGACTTTGACAGGACTTCTTTCAGTTGTAGAACATTATTTTCTTGGCGCATCACTATGCTGTTGGAGAAGGCATGGTGAGTATCACGTGTAACTTTTGACATTCCCAACATTTCTTCCATTTCCTGTGATATAGCTGTTAAGTGTGGTGTGCTGAGGCTATACCGTAGAAGTGCTTGGGGATTGTTGGTTATACCAGAGATGCCACCATCTCCTTTGTGGACTTTGTTGATATGTTCCTGTGCCTGATCCACACCAACAGCAGTGAAGGGTACACGATTGGTATTAACTGTGAAATTCCCATTTCGGAACTCTCTCCACACCAAAGGGTCACTCTGCTGTAGTTGGTAAATCCTTGCTAAATATTCTGGAATATTCTGTGCGTAGTCCAATCTATTGTAGGCAAAGAACGAAATGCACAGCTGTTCCAGAGAAGCCAAATGTAAGTTCCACTGCCTCTGATGTGTGCCTCGTATGAATTGAAGCAGATCAGTGACTTGCCGCATGTACATTCGTGCCCATTTATACAAGGGGTACTTTTCATTTGCTGCATCAAATTCATCCATGAGTTTCTGGAAATCAGCTGCTAACATTGCAGATTTCAGTTGCTGGTGAGCTTTATCAACAGTATGTTTTCTACTGCAGGCATGTGTCAGATTCTGTAGACTTGTTTCTAAAGCTTCATATGCATGAGGATGCTTCTCAAAGAAGGCATCAAAGAGTAGGTCTGAGAGAACCTGCAGGGTAAACTGGTGGCAATCAATTGCTCGGTTATAATGCTTGCCATTGATTATAATCAGCGAGATTGCACAAATAATTATTTGTGCAACTGTGACATTGCTGTAGATGTCTGCCTGTACCCAAGCTTGATCAAGTCCGCAACTCTCAACAGTTTGACCCAGACATCTGAGAGCACACAACACTGTATGAAACTGTCCTGGGGATTCAATCCATTTACCATTATACAGCTGAGGATCTGGGTATGGAAGTTTTTAAGACCCTCTTGTACAGATCCATATCCAGCCAGACATAAACTGGCATTTTGTTTTCTGGTTCTGTGTTAATCACATTAATATTGTGAAGGTTGAGTAGTGATGTCACCAAGGTGGGCCATTCATGTGCTGGTGCATTGATTAGAGGTAATGCATGGACATTGTCAACTACTTGTTCCTTTGCTAACAACGAATTATAGGCTGACCATACAGGAATATATTGTTTACTCCTTGGTGAAGTCTGATCTGTGTCATCGGGTTGTTCTTCAGGAAGGGGATCTCTGTCTGCAGTTTGTCTGCTTTCACTGGATGTGGTTACATATTTTCTTTTGAAGTAATGACCAAGCAACCATGCAGTGTCATTTTCAATTGATTCCTTGAGTATATCCTGATGCTCAAAAAAGCTCAAAACTAGGATAATGAGGGCTAGTCCTTGGTTTAGGGCTTCCTGTGATGGTACATGGCACAATCTCTACCACTGTGTTTGGCACATTTTAAAATTTGCTGTCAGGAGGTATATTAACATTTAGTAGGTCTCTCACATGTTGATTTGTGCCTCTAGGTTCACCTTGCTGGAATATTGCTGATGCAAGAGCATGGAATGAATGTTTCGCATCAGGTGTATCAACTTTGGCATCAATATTGTCCAGAGCAGCATGTAAAGGTTGGTTCGGTACGAGTCCTGGAGGGATGTATGTTCCGCCATGTTCTTCCACGTTATTCTTCACTGCGCAAGCTATCTGTGAAACACGCTGAAGTGTGGGCTGGTATGACACTCCTGCACCAGCATGGGGTACAGCATCAATAATCTTCTTGCTCCGCGTGGCATGATAGCAATACAGGGACATGCCCAATGTCGGAGGAGTTTCAGTGCCACTGCGAAACACAGAGGAATCTGATTTGGGTTTGTATGTAACCTGTCTGTTTTAACTGTAAGCTTGCATCATCTGCTGTGATATGTTACTGCATGAACGTCTGATACTTTCAGACCGTACATTTGACTGGGCCGTGCTCTGTCCTTGAATTATCCAACCCAACAGTATACTTAAATCTTCAGGAACAATAGTTTCACCAACCAAGGAACCTTTAAATTTCAAGCTATTATTCTGTTCTATTGTTCTCCATATGATTTTTGCAGTAGTAAACATTGCTTGTACATCTTGTCTATCAGTTTTGTTTGCAGCATTATCTACAGCAGCCTCACGGGCCTTACTTGAGTGAATTGGTGATGGTTTAGTGCGGTCACATGGGCGTGTGAATTCCACATCATCGATATTCTTTTCAATAATTTCCTTCAGTGCAGCACGAGTGGTAGTTCTGTGTAAACCATACATCATCATCATATTGTCATAATCTTGTTGTACTTTATCAATGCCTATATATTCACCAGAGCTGTTTATCTGCAAGGCAACTGTAAAACTCAATTTCTGCAGCCAAGAAATTTACAGAATCATCTGAATCCTTTTGGTCTTTTTCTGCAACTGGTTGCTTGAGCGGGTTGTATTTTTTCCACTGATTTGCCAGGCAGGTATTATGATGCATCAAATCTCTAGAAAGTGGGTCCTTTGAATTTATCAGTTCACTGTAGTTCACCTTCCACTCATCATTGTTGCATTTTTGCACAATCACTGCCATTTTTTCATCAACATTTTGACTTTGACATCTGTGAAGAATATCTGTATTTTTACCCTGACAAAAGAAGCACTCAGCTTTATTGAACTTCCTTATTTGGGAACGTGTGCATCGTACTGGTGCAGAAGAAGATTGTGTAGAGCTACAAGATCTAGGGTGACCTCTCTTTCGCTTTAGCTGGGTAGAGTCCTGTGTAGCGAGGGCTGTTTCATACCGCCTGCTAGATCTTCCAATGTCTGTGACGTTAGTAGTTTCTGCATAGCATGGAGCATGCCACTTCGCATGTTGGTCCTTTAGCTGTTCTGCAGTTATATCACCCAGTCGGTTATGAATTCCAAGGAATTCCAGTTCACCTAAATCAGCCCTACGACGGACAGAATGCAGAAAATTTTCATCTGATGAATATTTTGGGTGTTGTCTCAACAAATCACTGCTATGTTTTTGACATTTAATACACAGTTTATAGTTTGCATTGGTGCGTGGTCTTTTTGTAGGTGGCTCTCCCGTCTTTCTTCAGGCTGTTGTAGCTATATTCTGAAAAAAAAGCAGAAACAAATATTTAATAAATATTAAACATGTGATAATAGGTATTTATGGGAAAATAGTCAAATTAGGTCATGATAACAGCTATGAAATATCGAAAAAGAACAATAAAAATTTCATTATTTTGGCTGCCGATATAAGCTAAAAAATGGCATTATTGACAATTTCCTTGTCAAGTTTTATATTTAGACCTTTATAAAGTATCACAAATGATTGCTAGCCCTCTAAAACATACATTTAGATACTAATATCATGTAAATACCTCTATCAGATGGAAAGATATGGTCGGAAATGTGTTTTTACCCCAGCGAATTTCAAGATGGCCGCCAATAATCCAAGATGGCGGCCAAAAAAATGCCAACCAGAATTTTTGATAAATTTATGGTCCATAGTCACTAAAAAATTAGGTTGGCAAAAATTAACCCAAAATTTTCACGATATTACACAACAGCATATACTCCGAGGGACACGGTCTGGGTATAAGAATAACAAGTCTGAGAATAAGAGGAAAAGCCCACAGGGTCCATTATTACAGGTTCCACTGAGTATTTCAACACAATTAATACAAACCAGTGGGAGCCATTCACAAACACTGGGGCCTGAACTTTGGAACAAAGCAAAGGAACCTGTCCATGGAAGCACCCCGAGGAAACCAACATGACAGTGATGATTCCCCAAAGCCAGGAATCCACTTCCTGCTCACCCCTTGAACTCTCGAGATCTTTCTCCTTATTTACTATGACCCTTTTCCCCCACATTTTAAATGTTCTCTTTGTCGTCGGGATATTGAGGCAAACATTCTCTGTCCATCAGGTGCACGTCCGTGACCTCGCGACCTCCAGTGACTTGGTGACACATCCGTGGCAATGCGAGTACAGGATGTGGGAAATCGTCATTAGGCTGGGATAAACTTATCCCTTCCTTCATGGCATATGAGCATGAGAGGGCACGTTCCTCCTCTTTCTGGGTATGTATATCAGATTTTACAGTTTCCTTGGAAACACCACACACGATAAGCTGGAATGACACTCGGTAGAGCGCACACCTCCACCAGGCTGAACAGTTTACGTTTTGTGTTCCACTGATAGGCTGGAACTGGATTTGGACCTTAACCAAAATCCAATCGGCTTGCTCTTGTCATCTCACCAACTCAACCACTAAGTTTCGTCCGAATCCATCCACAACCTTTTTTTTTTTTTTTTTTTTTGTATACCTTGGTCGAGGCTCGTATGAGAGCTAACACACAACTCACAGCAAGGAGGCATGAGACAAGAGGGGCGGGAGTGGAAGGGACAAAACATTGGGGAACAGACACAGGTGAACTGTGGAAGGGAGAGGGATGGGGATGGGACGGGGAACATGGCGAGGGGAAGATGGACATTAAAGGGACTTTCAGGAAGGAAAGCAGGTGAATTGAAGGAAGTGGGCTTGGGTGGATTATCGGGGGTAGAAAAGATCGAGGATTTGGATGGGGGAAGATAAGAGGTGGTGGTGAACAGCTGTTTTGAAAGCCTGAAGGGAAGAATGGGAAAGAATAGAGTGAGGAAGTTTATTCCAAAGGCGGGAAAAAAGAGGAATGAAAGAGTGAAGATGAGCAGTGGTTCGTGATTTTGGTAGTTTTACCAGAAGGGGGTTGTTGGCGGACCTTGAGCGCCCTGTGGAAATGTGGTTGGGACAAATCGCAGAGAGAGCAGGGGGGGCAAGGCTGGAGAGGAGTCGGTAGAAGACAGAAAGACCACCGACCAACCTGCGGTGATTGAGTGAGAGGCCCAAAGACTCAGCTTCATTGCGGGAGATGCCAATGATCTTAAAAGCCCTGGTTTCGACAGCGTGAAGTCGAGAAAGGTGGGAGGCAGGAGCACCAGCCCAGAGGGGAGAGCAGTACTCCATCAGGCTACGGACAAAAGCTTTGTAAGTGGTCAGGAGCTCAAGAGGGCCGAGGAAGGACTTTGCACGACGGAGGATTCCCAGTCGGCGACTGGCTTTTGAGGCAAGGTTGGAAATGTGACTTTCCCAGGAAAGGTCATGGCAGATCGTGAGACCCAGAAGCTTGAAAGAAAAGACTTCTTCCAGAGGATTGTTGAGAAAGTGGATGGGGGGGTTTTGTAAACGGTCCTTTCGAAGAGACATAGTGAGAGTGTGAGATTTGTCTGGATTGAAAGACATGTTCCACGTGTTGGACCAGTTTGTGATTTTATCCAGATCTGCAGTGAGCGAAGAAGCTGCTGCTTGCCGGTCTGAGGGATGACAGATGGTACGGCAGAGGGTTGAGTCATCGGCAAAGAGAAACATCGGCAAAGAGAAATATCGAAAATATTTTGAGATATCGTGCGATATATCTTTTTTGGCCCTATCTTTCAATGGTGAAGAATCGAAAATTTATTGTATTCGGATCCGGATCTTCATCAAAATCGAATCAATTCTTCCTTGTCACACACCATCCTGTCCACCAAGTTTCGTCCGAATCCTTCTACAACTTCTTTCGATATCCTGCTCACAGACAAACAAACAGCCAAACAAGAAAGACGTCATACATAGCACGATACTTACGAAAGTGAAATAAACAATAGCTGCCATGGAAACAGCGATTTGGTAATCTCAAAAATTTGACCTATCAAGTGTTTACATGATCAAATGTTCATAACAAATCCGGTTGATACATTTTCCAATTGCGGCCGATCGGGTTGTTTTACATGTTTCAGATGGCCTTGACCTTGACCTTTGACAAGGTTGACCTAATTTTCCTCACATACACTACACACACTTACAAATAAACTTTGTACATTTCAATTTGATGTCTTGAAAAATTATTGAGGTTTGGTAATAACAAATTCACAAAAGGCCCGTTTGATTGTAATGGGGTGAAATTGTTGTCATGGAAACCATTGACATGTCATAAAGGTTACACCGATCGTTCTGACTTTTGGTGAACCAGGTTTGTGACCGAATATGCAAATCCTGTTCAAATTTCAAGTGAATAGGATGAAAATTGATGATTTTATGCAACCATGACCTTTGACCATTTGAGCTTTTTGACCTCAAGAACAACATGCTTCCAGGTTTTGATTCATGAACCAATTCAGTGACCCAATATGCAATTTCTGTTCATACTAGCAGAGTACCCGCCCGCCTGGTTGCTGGAGATTGTGCATTACTTGCTGAAGAAAATCTGGTCTGTGTATACAGTGTGGCCATAAAGTCTGGAAACGTAATTAATATTATGTCATTCTGTTACAATTTGAAGATGTCCTTGACAAAAGACGAACGCGTTGAGGTGACGCTGCTGAGTGGACGCGATGGCTGGTCATATCGACTGATAGCAGAGCACTTCAACGCATGTCATCCCAGAAGAGCTGCCGTCTCCCATAGCACAGTGGGGAAGCTGGTTCAAAAATTCAAGGATGCTGGCAGTGTGTTGGACAAACTCCATTCTGGATGACCATCCGTATCTGACGAGGTGAAGGAAACTGTCATCGCGAAGGTAATAGCCAGCCCGGAGACGTCAACTCACCGGACATCCATGGAACTGGGGGTGCCTCGCAGTACCGTCCAAAAGATTCTCAAGGAGGATAACTTTCACCCGTACAAGATGCAAGTCCTGCAAAAGTTATCCGAGGATGATCCTGACCGTATATGGAAATGTGTGCATGGTTCTCGGATCGCCTGGACAATAACGCCCGCTTTACCGAAGACTGTTTGCTGTTCAGCGACGAAGCTAATTTTTATGTGAACAGGGAGGTGAAAAAGCAAAACATGCGGTATTAGTACTGGTCGCAAGACAATCTACACTGGATCTCCCCTACCAAACAACAATGAGCGGTGAAGGTGATGGTGTGGTGTGGCCTGTGGTGAGCACATGTCTTGGGACCATTTTTCGTTGAAGATAATGTAACTGGCAAGACGTATCTGACCATGTTACTTGACCAATTAATGTCCGCACTTGATGGGCTAGGGGAAGGTCAACAGGATGGCGCACCACCCCATTACGCCAGAGTGGTGAGGGAATGGTTGGATGGTAATTTCCATAACTGGATTGGACGATGTGGCCCCGTGGAGTGGGCTGCACGCTCGCCAGATCTGAACCCCCTTGATTACTTCTTCTGAGGTATGCTGAAGGCGTAGGTTTATTCAGTAAAAATCAAACACGAATCATCTGAGACAACGCATCACGGATGCATGCACAGGGATTGATGGAAATGCTGCATTAACGCACCGCGTTCATTGCGATTTTACACAGCGCATTGAACTGTGCATTTCTCATGAGGGACAACACATTGAACATGTCATGTAATGTCATTGAACATATCATTCATTGCAATGTAATGTCAATAATAAACCATTTATAATGTATATTCGCCGATGTATCCAGACTTTATTGCCACCCTCTAGTCTGTATCTTGCAAGAAGACTCCATAGATTTTTGTGTGGTGTGCATCTGCAGGGGTCTAATGGGTCAACAGCTCTAAATGACAGAATGTGTCTGAGGAATGTAAAGGTCTGAAGGATCAAAGTGGTCAAAAGGGTCTATCGGGGGCTATAATCATCTATTAGGGTCTTAGTGGGTGTAAAGATCTTTCAATAAACTTCAGATCATTCTACAAGTCCCACAACAAGTGTATCTACTCTTGGGAGAGACAGAAAACCGCATCTGTCCAGTCTCAAGAATGGACTTTCAAACTTGTCTCCCTCCTCAAAAACCTGGTGGTGCCTTCTTCAGTCTGTCTCTGGTGTATGCTCCCCTTCCATCCTTTCCCTCACTTCAAACGGAACGACGGCCGACTCCGCTCGTGAGAAGGTCGAATGGCTCAATTCTTTGTTCAATCCTTTGTTCCATCCATCCATCCATCCATTGGGACCATACTGTGTCCAGAGCGTCGGTGCTGCCGAAGCAGAATCCTTGGCTATTGGGCACAATCCTGGACGGGTCGCTACTCCGACACAGTATACCAGCAAGCTGGCACTCATTTTGCCGACCTTGGAAGGATGACAGGCAGAGTCAACCCCACCTGATATTAATTCAACAGCCAAATGGGATTTGAACTCAGGATCCTCAGATCCAAAGCCCACCATCAGAACCATTAAGCAAACACCAACACATCCGATTGACTTGAAATTTGAACAGGATTTACATGATATGAATTCAACCACCAATTATTTTTAAGGTCAAAAGGTCAACATTGGCTTCATTTGTGAAATTGAGAGATAGGGCCAACAACTATATATTTATATATTTCATGATATTTCAAAACTTTGTTTACGAGCTATGACGAAATGAGGTGGATGAGGTGATTCGGTGACAACAATCAGATTAGAGTTTGGTTTCAAAAAAATATATATATATATTGTTGCGGTATTCGCGCCCGCCGGCGTGCGAACGGCCACGTAACTCGAATCGCGGCACGTCGCCCACCGGACGGACAATCCAGTCGTGACCCTCTCGGACTAACGCCGGGAACCAGTCACGGGTGGACCTTTCGGTCTCACCGCGATCGAGCCAATCAGCCCCCGCGTGGGATAGGGTTGCTCGCCAAATTCGAACTACCTAAGTACCCACGCGGAGGGTAGACCGGGCGATCGCACCTCGCCGCAGGTCGACTTCGGACACGGGCCACTTAAGCGATCCGTTCCGTACTATCAGAATAACCGAGCGGTGTTATCGTCGACCTCGACGGTTCGATTAATTATCGGGCGTATTCAGCCCACTACCAACCCTTTACGTGAAGCAAGATGGGGATTCAATGGAGGAAAAGACGAAGCGAAGCGGGAGAACAGTTCAACAATAAAGCACATTTATTCGCGGCACACGGGAAGCACACAAATACAATTCCACCAAATGCACACAAAAAAAAGAAAACACAATTCCATTTACACAAAAAGCAAACATAAAAGTGAAAACACAGTGCAGAGCTAATACCGACTACCGAGCACACGGCAACACTTATACAATTCTACTTCACAGACGGCGCCGACAACACATACCCAAAACCAAGGAAAAGAAATCCCCCAAGAATGAGGCGGGCCTGAGGCCGAGACCGGGTCGGGCCTACCCGTCTGGTGATGAGACGCGGAGCGGCGATGGCCCCGCAACCCGCGGGCCTCGTGGACGGTGTCTGGTAGGGGGTGGGAACGGGGCCCCCTTGGTCGCACTATCTCAGCGCGGGGGGAAACAGGAGGGGGTTGCTGATGCTCGGGGTATAGAGGATCTTTATTATCCCTGGTGTGCGTCTCCACCTCGGCCAGGTCGCGCTGCCGGCCTCCCTCGGGCGTGCAGCTCCCGGCACCGACGCGAGCACCCCCTCGTCCGACTCTCTTCAGCTTCTCCAGCCACTGCAGGCTTCGGGCTCCAGACTTCCACACTCGTCCCCTCCGTTCCGACTCCTTCTCGTTCTCGTTCTCCGTTCTCGTTCTCCTTTTCTTTCTCGTTCTCCTCTTCCTTTTTCTGACTGACGAACACCGTCCTTTTATCCCCCCCGTAACTTCGCCTTTGACCCCTCCCTTTGACCTTTCACCTCGCTCCCCATTGGCCCGAGAAAAAGTGGGCGTGAAGGCTTTTTGATCCACAAATTTGCATATATCGATCGCCCTGGGGGCGGGGCCAATTCGCCCCTCGCTCACCGATTGGACGGCAAAAAGTGGGCGTGTGTCGTTTTTGATCCGTTTTTGAAGCACAAAATCCGTGATTTTGTACACGCTGTTCAACGTGCGCCCTACACGAGTCCAGCATCGGTGCCCATGAGTGGCGCGAGATGACGGTGATGCGATGGTGGCGAGTTGTGACGGTAAAGGTCGTGGCGGTTGTGGTGAAGCGGCGTTGTGGTTGGTGGTTGTTGTTGTGGTTGTGATCATGGCGGTTGGTCCAAAATAAAGATAGTAAAAGAAAAACGGCTATCCTGAAGAGTCGCAGCACGTATAAATGACATGTATTCCCACTAGACAACGGGTTTGGGCCTAACTACACATGCACTTACCGAGATACCTCACCTAAGGGACCTGAATGGTGGTTTGCGAATTTGGTAACCACAACACTACCCCCTTCCCTTTTTACAGACTCGTCCCGAGTCGTCAAATTTTCGTGTGCCATCATGTGTAGTTTATCCCTAGTACATTTTACCTACGGATCCCTGAGTGCGACATTCATGGTATTCGTGTCCCCAAAATAAATAACCTGAGGGCTGCGTAACTATCTAAACAAACTCACTCATACGGACGACTTAAATAAAATTGCCGGCGCTAAGACATACATGCCGGGGGCGCACTCATATGTACAGTACATCTTAACCTTAACTTACAAATTTTACACTAAACCATGGCCCAGGATCATTGACTCTGCAAAAAGAAAGCAGTTAGCAGGGAGCCAGGCTGCCCACATGCAGTCTCTGGCTCAAACAATGCAGGTGACAGGGAACGTGGCTGGCTGCTCACACGCAGTCCAAGGCCTTCCCTTTTGAACTGAACTCAGTGAACCACAACGGTGCTTGGGCTGCACAACGCAGTCTCCGTGCCAGCTCAAGTGGCACACGCAATGAGCACAACGAATGGATGCATGAACGGTTTGAACTGAATGCAGTGAACGCAAACACGGTGCACGGGCCGCCACTGCAGGCCCGTGTTGTAGCTGCCAACAGGGCAGTTCTCGCAGCTTGCAAACTGTTGCCTTGATCCTGGCGCACATGGAAATGAACAGGGGGGGCAAAGCAAAAATTGAACGGGGCTGGTGAACGTGGGCAGTGGGCATGGCATGGCAAAGGTGAGCAGGCAAACACAGCCCGCAGAAGAAGGCCGCTGCAGGCAAACACAGCCGGCAGATGAACTGGCCGGCACAGGCCTTGAAGTACCACCGCTGCAGATGAAGTGGCCGGCACAGGTCTTGAAGCAAAACACGGCCAGCCGATGGCACAGGCCTTGCAGCAAAACAACAGCTGCCGATGAAGTTGGCCGGCCTCCGCCTCGAAGAAAAACACGGCCAGCCGATGGAGTTGGCTAGCCTTTGCCGTTCAGTGGAGGTTGGTGGAGGGAGTGCGGTGGTGCTGGCCACTGGAAGGCGGGCTCGGACCTACCTACCTGTCTCCCTCCCACCTATCGCCTTTGCCTGTCACTGTACATACCCACTCCCTTAATTTGTCAAACCCCAATTTAGCCCCAACTTATTTTTTTATTGTTTTTATTTTTACTTCCCCACTATAAATCGTCCCCTAACCCCCTTTATCGTCCTTGTTCGGCTAACCTATTCTGTCACCTAGCCTACTCCCAACCCCTACGTTCCCTTCCTGGAGGGGAATAAGGGAGAGCTAACGTCCTGTGCCGAGGCCCAACGAAGCCTCAGAATGGCCTCCCCAGAGTTCGGCGATCTTAACACCAAGTGGGTCCAGCGGCCCACAACGACAGCGAGGGGATGGATGGTGCGGAGGGGTACATCTCCTAATCTACCCTATCCATTTAACAGTTAAACTACCCCGGGGCTTTCAACAAGCGCCTCTCGCTTAAACTATTGGTTCTAACAACCCAGATTCCCGTCGCCTATGTTGGTGTCCTCACAATTTCGGGCCTCGCCCCCCAATTTTCGCTCCGTGCCCTCACACGGTCTCCTGGCTGGGACACGTGGCTCCCTTTGGCAGGCACGACCCTCTGCCGATTCTCCCGCTATGGCACCCCCGGGCACTACACTGCTTCCGAGCCTACCAGCTCCCTAACACCGGGGAGTGCCCCCCATGGCACCTCCCCTGAAACGCACACGTGGCAGGCCGGCCTCCCGGGCCCCTTTCCGAGGGTCACCCGTGCCCACAACACTGCCCACGCGGCTAATGGCGCCCCGAGCCCCCGCACCAAGCAAGCGCACCCGTGCCCACTACTCTGTCCCGGCCCCCCATGGGCCCTTGGCCTACCACGGCCGACTAGCCTGGTGCCCGGGGTACCCACTCAGCGATACTCACCTTTCGCAGCCACGCTCCCAAGCCCGTCAACAGGGCTCCTGCACCCCTCCAAATGGGTCTCGAGCCTACTTCCCCACCAACAACAAAACGACCTCCATTTTTCAATTTGACTAACCCAGCTAACTCACTTTACTCTGACCCCGGGGTCCCTTGGGCGGGAGTCACTCCTCCCCCCAATCACTCATCGCACCATGCATTCCCCATTCACTCCATACACACAGACCCGCTGGCCTCACTCACTCAACAAGTACTCACCTCACAACTCTCCAACTCTTCAACACACTCACCACCGAACTCTGCCATCCTCCTAACTACCTCCCCTAACTAACTCGTGCTCCCACGTCGTCCCTTAAACTACAGCACGTTCCTTTTAACACTACGTAGCTAAGCTACGTCCCCACTACACATTCATAAGTCTGTCTCTGTCTCCAAAATAATCCCATTTTATTTCCCAACCTAAATCTCGCTACAATCCCTCTAACTAATCCATTCCACGGACTCCATGAGGACTTACCCCTGCCCCATGGAGTCGGTCTAGCTAAGCTAACCCTTCCCCCTAACTAGTTTCCATCCTGTGCCCAGGGTAAGGGGGTCTTTCACCCCTTGCCCAGGAATCCTGTGCACCCGAAAGTGAGGCTTGCTCTTTTTTTTTTTTTCCATGCGCAGCACCTGCGCGGCAACTCAGAGCTCGCGCACTTTGCACCTGTCCGTGACGTCATGCAGCTGCACGTGTTCCTCGTCCCTCCTTGGACGGTGCCATCCGGCAGAGATACCCCTCCTGCCGGATTCCAACCACACGTGCAGCCATGACGTCACCGTGCGCAAAAAAAAAAACATAAGCCCCACGTCTCGAGGGGTTTCCCACGCGAACACATGTGCTTTGCCCGTTGGAGCTGAACACACGATCGCGTGGAGAACCCGTCCGGTCCAAATCCATTTACCTGCCTAAACTTTGTCCGTCCGCGGGATCGGCAAATCCACCGCGTGCGTTTCCGGACCGGGACTTCACTCTCGCAAGCGAGCACGTGGTGGTCTCGTGCGTTGCACAGCACGAACCGCGTGCTCACTGCTGGGCGAACCCGGCACGGTCCTCGAAACAACTACAGCCGCTACCCGGCTTTCTCTCCTCTGTCGCCGTCTCCGTCTCCATTCAACCCACGCACACCTGCGTGTTACGACGCACACAGTCCACTCCATCACATTCACACCGGGAGACGCGGCTGCGTGCTCCCGCATGCCAACCGACATCTCCCTTACATACCGCTCTCTCACACACACGGTCTCCCTTGCACACGGCCGTTCACTCACGCGTGCCTCACTACTCACACAAACCATACTACTCACACACGCGGGGGAACTCAACCGCTGTCCCTCATCCACACACCGTGCCTCACTCATACACGCGGGGGCACTCAACCGCGGTGCCTCATCCACACACCGTGCCTCACTCATACACGCGGGGGAACTCAACCGCGGTGCCTCATCCACACACCGTGCCTCACTCATACACGCGGGGGCACACACCCGCGGTGCCTCACTCACACACACGGCGACACTCACACACGGTGCCTCACTCATACACGCGGGGGCACTCATCCGCGGTTCTTCACTCACACTGGCCGTTCCATCCACACATACGGCCTCACTCACACACGGTGCCTCACCCACACACGCAGGGGAACTCAACCGCGGTGCCTCATCCATACCGGCCGTTTCATCCACACACGGCCTCTCTTGCACACACGGTGCCTCATCCACACTCGGCGTGCTGGGAAGCACACACTCCGGCACAATCGCCACCTCACCATTCACACACGGGGTCGCTTCCACACACGGTGCCTCACCCACACACGCGGGGGCACTAACCTGTGGTGCCTCATCCATACTCCGTGCCTCACTCACACACGGTGCCTCACCCACACACGCGGGGCTGGGAAGCACGTACTCTGGCACCATCGCCACCACACCACTCACGGGGTCGCTTCCAGACACAGGGACGCACTCACACCTTGCACCACACACACAGGGACAACCACACTGGGGATTCGAGTCCCCACAAGGGTCTCCGGGGCCTCTATACCCCCCAAGCTCTCCAAGCACCCGTTCGCAGCACTCGTCCCCTCAACCTCGCAAAGCACGACCGAACCCACCTGGTCGTGACTCGCCTCAAGGGGGCAGACTCGCTCCCCTCGTTCCTGGAGGAGGCCATCCAGGTGCTCGCACTGGGTCCCCACACGCTCCGCGAGCTCACCCCCATTGTCCTCCACTACCTCCGTGTGTGTGTGCGCGTCACTTACCCCGTCTTCATCGTGTTTATTGGTCTCTGCTTCTTTCTGGCGTCTTTCCCTTATCTTTATGTAGGTCAACCTTGCTTTCTCTTTAAGTCGCTCCCGTCCTTCCCTGTTTTTCACTCCTTGCTCTTTCACGATCTCCGCGTACCTCATCCTTGCTCTCCGTATTAATTGTTCTTTTCTCTCCCTCGCAATTACTTTCACCTCGTCTCTTGTCTCCCGAATTACTTTTTCCTTACCCGCCTCCACCGCGGGCCTGTCAGCCGTTGCACCCCCTTCCAGCTCGTTTGTTCCGACACGTGGAGTCGCCATTTTAAGTTCCTGCTCACGGCCTTCATGCCCGCCTGCAGGCATCGGCCCATGTTCTGCGTCTCACCCCGTAGCTTTCTCGTTTCTTCCTTCATGTTTGTTTCCATTTTAGTTTTCATGCGTTTTATTTCGTTTGTGAATGTATCCATCTTTTCGTTTATTTGTTTGTTCATGTCTTTCATTTCGTTTTTTTATTTCATTTGTCATTGCCGCATTCATTTGTGCCAGCATGGTGAATAGCTGGGCCATGTCGGATGCACTCAAGTGAGCCGTTTCGGCAGGGGTTGGGGAAGGGTCTTGGTGGAGAGGGGGGGAGGTGTCATACACCGCGGCCGCTGCCGCACCCACCTCGGGCCCTGGGTTCAGTTGGGCGAGTCCGTGTTCCTGCACAATCAACATTTCCTGCTCGGGGATTCCATCCTGGGCCATGGACTCTACATTATTACACATATACATTTCTAATACCCCCGGCTCCCGCTCGCCTTGAGACGCCATCTTGCTTCTCGTGAAGGGTTAATTTAGCTCGCTCGTAATTTGGAGGGAATCGGGGGTCGCTTCTCTCACCCCTGGACCGATTCCCGTGAATTTAATTGGAGACAGGACAGCCCGTTTTCCTGTTCTCCGATACCAGTGCCGCGAGGAGGGCGATGAATTTGTATCGCACGACCTGACACCAGTGTTGCGGTATTCGCGCCCGCCGGCGTGCGAACGGCCACGTAACTCGAATCGCGGCACGTCGCCCACCGGACGGACAATCCAGTCGTGACCCTCTCGGACTAACGCCGGGAACCAGTCACGGGTGGACCTTTCGGTCTCACCGCGATCGAGCCAATCAGCCCCCGCGTGGGATAGGGTTGCTCGCCAAATTCGAACTACCTAAGTACCCACGCGGAGGGTAGACCGGGCGATCGCACCTCGCCGCAGGGCGACTTCGGACACGGGCCACTTAAGCGATCCGTTCCGTACTATCAGAATAACCGAGCGGTGTTATCGTCGACCTCGACGGTTCGATTAATTATCGGGCGTATTCAGCCCACTACCAACCCTTTACGTGAAGCAAGATGGGGATTCAATGGAGGAAAAGACGAAGCGAAGCGGGAGAACAGTTCAACAATAAAGCACATTTATTCGCGGCACACGGGAAGCACACAAATACAATTCCACCAAATGCACACAAAAAAAAGAAAACACAATTCCATTTACACAAAAAGCAAACATAAAAGTGAAAACACAGTGCAGAGCTAATACCGACTACCGAGCACACGGCAACACTTATACAATTCTACTTCACAGACGGCGCCGACAACACATACCCAAAACCAAGGAAAAGAAATCCCCCAAGAATGAGGCGGGCCTGAGGCCGAGACCGGGTCGGGCCTACCCGTCTGGTGATGAGACGCGGAGCGGCGATGGCCCGCAACCCGCGGGCCTCGTGGACGGTGTCTGGTAGGGGGTGGGAACGGGGCCCCCTTGGTCGCACTATCTCAGCGCGGGGGGAAACAGGAGGGGGTTGCTGATGCTCGGGGTATAGAGGATCTTTATTATCCCTGGTGTGCGTCTCCACCTCGGCCAGGTCGCGCTGCCGGCCTCCCTCGGGCGTGCAGCTCCCGGCACCGACGCGAGCACCCCCTCGTCCGACTCTCTTCAGCTTCTCCAGCCACTGCAGGCTTCGGGCTCCAGACTTCCACACTCGTCCCCTCCGTTCCGACTCCTTCTCGTTCTCGTTTTTCGTTCTCGTTCTCCTTTTCTTTCTCGTTCTCCTCTTCCTTTTTCTGACTGACGAACACCGTCCTTTTATCCCCCCCGTAACTTCGCCTTTGACCCCTCCCTTTGACCTTTCACCTCGCTCCCCATTGGCCCGAGAAAAAGTGGGCGTGAAGGTTTTTTGATCCACAAATTTGCATATATCGATCGCCCTGGGGGCGGGGCCAATTCACCCCTCGCTCACCGATTGGACGGCAAAAAGTGGGCGTGTTTCGTTTTTGATCCGTTTTTGAAGCACAAAATCCGTGATTTTGTACACGCTGTTCAACGTGCGCCCTACACGAGTCCAGCATCGGTGCCCATGAGTGGCGCGAGATGACGGTGATGCGATGGTGGCGAGTTGTGACGGTAAAGGTCGTGGCGGTTGTGGTGAAGCGGCGTTGTGGTTGGTGGTTGTTGTTGTGGTTGTGATCATGGCGGTTGGTCCAAAATAAAGATAGTAAAAGAAAAACGGCTATCCTGAAGAGTCGCAGCACGTATAAATGACATGTATTCCCACTAGACAACGGGTTTGGGCCTAACTACACATGCACTTACCGAGATACCTCACCTAAGGGACCTGAATGGTGGTTTGCGAATTTGGTAACCACAACAATATATATATATATATATATATATATATATATATATATATATATATATATATATATATATATATATATACATGAATATGTAATAAGAGGTGTGTGTGTGCGTGCGCGTGTGTGTTTGTGCGCGTGCGTGTGTGTGCGTGTGCGTGTGTGTTTGTGCGTTCACATGTGCGTGTGCGTGCGCGTGCGTGTGCGTGTGTGTGTGACCGTGTCGCCATTTTTCTCAGAGATGGCTGAACGGATCTTCGTCAAACTTTCAGAGGTTCATCAGTGAGTGCAGGCGAGTGTTTCCGGCGAACGAACACTATAAAATTTAGAAAAAAAAGTTGGAATTTTTTTTTTGGGGGGGGGGTGGATTTTTCTCACTCACGCTATCGTGCTGAAGCCTCTGTGGCTATATGAAAGGTAATAATAAATAATCCCCAACCCCATTCCTTGGGGGGTGTAGAGAAGTGTTTCAGGCACCCACAACAAGAAGAAGCAAAAAAAAACCAGAAAATAAACCGTATCTTGCCAAAAGGTGACCACGTGTGACTTATTTAAGGTCACACTGAGGTGAACAGAGCTGCTATCCACCAGGAGCGACTCCTTGAGGAATATCTGCCTATGAGAGATTCCGATGAGAATCGTTCTACAGAGTAACCATGAAAAATATGCTTTTGCCTCATAACGTCACCAAATGACGTCATAATGTCTCAAGCTTGACATATCTAGAAAGCACTCATCGAGGTGTTCAATTTGAGGTACTACACGATATGGTTCCTAAAACTTGAAAATTTGACCTTGGGGTCAAATATGTTTGACCTTAGGCGCTAACCATGAAGGTCAAGGCCAATCGCCACCAAAAATTAATCAGCTGAGCACCAGACCATGAACTATATTCCCATGAAGTTTGAAGACGATCCGATCAAAATTACTCAAAAAATAAGGGTTTCGTTGACTCCCCTGATTTGCGACAAAGTGACCTTGACCTTTGACCTTGACCGTCAAAATTTTGTGCACTGAAAGGGATCTCTATAGGCCTCTGATATGCGAAGTTACAAAAATTTCCAATGAAAACTGTGCTCTGCATAGTGATTTATACGTGATTACAGACAAACAAACAAACAAAAAAAAACATACAAGCTGACTAACATATCTTGCAAAAACTTGGTTTTGGCAAGATAAAAAAGAAAATTGATTTCTTCAAAATGTCAACAGGGTTAAAACGGCACCGAGCAACGTGGGTACCCTTGCCAGGATTATATATATATTGTTGCGGATTTCGCGCCCGCCGGCGTGCGACGGCCACGTAACTCGAATCGCGGCACGTCGCCCACCGGACGGACAATCCAGTCGTGACCCTCGGACTAACGCCGGGAACCAGTCACGGGTGGACCTTTCGGTCTCACCGCGATCGAGCCAATCAGCCCCCGCGTGGGATAGGGTTGCTCGCCAAATTCGAACTACCTAAGTACCCACGCGGAGGGTAGACCGGGCGATCGCACCTCGCCGCAGGTCGACTTCGGACACGGGCCACTTAAGCGACCCGTTCCGTACTATCAGAATAACCGAGCGGTGTTATCGTCGACCTCGACGGTTCGATTAATTATCGGGCGTATTCAGCCCACTACCAACCCTTTACGTGAAGCAAGATGGGGATTCAATGGAGGAAAAGACGAAGCGAAGCGGGAGAACAGTTCAACAATAAAGCACATTTATTCGCGACGAACGGAAAGCACACAAATACAATTCCACCAAATGCACACAAAAAAGAAAACACAATTCCATTTACACAAAAAGCAAACATAAAAGTGAAAACACAGTGCAGAACTAATACCGACTACCGAGCACACGGCAACACTTATACAATTCTACTTCACAGACGGCGCCGACAACACATACCCAAAACCAAGGAAAAGAAATCCCCCAAGAATGGGGCAGGCCTGAGGCCGAGACCGGGTCGGGCCTACCCGTCTGGTGATGAGACGCGGAGGGGCGATGGCCCCGCAACCCGCGGGCCTCGTGGACAGTGCCTGGCAGGGGGTGGGAACGGGGCCCCCTTGGTCGCACTATCTCAGCGCGGGGGGAAACAGGAGGGGGTTGCTGATGCTCGGGGTATAGAGGATCTTTATTATCCCTGGTGTGCGTCTCCACCTCGGCCAGGTCGCGCTGCCGGCCTCCCTCGGGCGTGCAGCTCCTGGCACCGACGCGAGCACCCCCTCGTCCGACTCTCTTCAGCTTCTCCTGCCACTGCAGGCTTCGGGCTCCAGACTTCTTTCGTTCTCGTTTGCGACTCTTTCTCGTTCTCGACTCCTTCTCGTTCTCCTCTGCGACTCTCTTCTGACTGACGAACACCGTCCTTTTATCCCCCCGTAACTTCGCCTTTGACCCCCTCCCTTTGACCTTTCACCTCGCTCCCCATTGGCCCGAGAAAAAGTGGGCGTGAAGGCTTTTTGATCCACAAATTTGCATATATCGATCGTTCTGGAGGCGGGGCCAAATCGCCCCTCGCTCACCGATTGGACGGCAAAAAGTGGGCGTGTGTCGTTTTTGATCCGTTTTTGAAGCACAAAATCCGTGATTTTGTACACGCTGTTCGACGCGCGTTCTGCATGAGTCCAACACCGGTACCCACAGCGGGGCAAGAACGGTGGCGATGCTACGGTTGTGAGGTGTGCGTGAAGGTCGTGGCGGTTGTGGTGAAGCGGTGGTTGTGGTCGGTGGTTGATGTTGTGGTTGTGATCATGGCGGTTGGTCCAAAATAAAGATAGTAAAAGAAAAACGGCTATCCTGAAGAGTCGCAGCACGTATAAATGACATGTATTCCCACTAGACAACGGGTTTGGACCTAACTACACATGCACTTACCGAGATACCTCACCTAAGGGACCTGAATGGTGGTTTGCGAATCTGGTAACCACAACAATATATATATATATATATATATATATATATATATATATATATATGTATGTAAACACGATTAAAGTTGGAGCGAAACAAGCCACGAACCCAACACTGAAACAGTAGTTTAACCACAATAACAGACATCTTACGTCAGGATATCTGAGTACGAACTTGATTCAAACTCCATCATGTTTAGGAAGAAGAAGAAGAGGAAGAGGCAGACGCAAATATTTTAAGGGCAGGGACTGTGTAGGGGCGTGGCATGAGGGCGGGGACTGTGTAGGGGCGTGGCATGAGGGCGGGGACTGTGTAGGGGCGTGGCATGAGGGCGCTCTGGAGGCTGCACATATTTACGCTCGTGCTCTTCATTCGCCTTCCTTCTCTCCTTGTTGCTCCATCATCCCCTCGCTCCCTCCTCCTCCTCCTCCTCTCTTACCCTCCTGTGTGTGTGTTTTTCTCTCTTTGGGATCTCGCCCAGACAGGCAAACTGGTTGGTGAAGATGAAGCTTCTCACATCACTCCTTCCAATCCTGGCCCTTCTGTCCGGTGAGAACATCATCATTTGGGACACCGTCGAACTGCCTGTCTAACTGTGTGTGTGTGTGTGTATGTGTGTGTGTGTGTGTGTGTGTGTGTGTGTGTGTGTGTGTATGTATGTATGTGTGTGTGTGTGTGTGTGTGTGTGTGTGTGTGTGTGTGTGTGTGTGTGTGTGTGTGTGTATATGTGTGTGTGTGTGTGTGTGTGAGAGAGATCCCCTCATTCCAGTTCTTGTGACGTCACTGACCGCGCATCGCCTCTCGTCCGCTCCCCTCCTCGGTGGTCGCCACGCCGGTTGTTTACACACGATGATGCGACCCCACGATGGTCGTCTACCCGACGTGACCCCACGTCTACTGCACAGTAGAACCGCGAACCTCGGTACTGTACTCGCGCAGGGCATGGGTCCTCGGTTCGCAATATCGGAACTCGTTCCCCACGTTACCGTCGCCATGGCAACGCACCTCCGTGATCACCGAATCCGGAGATTATTGAATAATTTTTTCATTTCGCCATTCGTCGTGCCGTGCGCCGTTCACGATGTGTTCAAAAGTTTATTTTATTCTCCACGTGAAATCTCTTCGCCGTCATCGACATCGTGCACTCGTTCCGGGATGAAGTCCATTTCACGGCTTCTTCCCATTAATAACCAAGGAAACGTTGATTATCTAATTAGTGTTGGAGGGTAAGGGTGGTTGGTTGGTTTGTTTGTTTGGGTGTGGAGCGGTTGTGATGCATGATGTGCATGCAGAAAGGGGGGAGCAGGGGGGGGTGGGGACGAACCAAAATTCCAGACATATTTGCGTACGTAATAAATAGACCACTTTTCTATTTGTGATCTTTATTGCTTCGGCGATACTTTCATTATCCAAACTCTTGGTATAATATCCATCTTCTTCTTCTTTTTGGGGGACGGGGGGGGGTAGCGTCATTGGCTGAGGGTGTGAATCCAGTACAGGAGAGGTATTGTGTAAGGTGAGGGATTCCTGCGGACCATCAACAGGTCACCGCCGCCTCCACCTCGAGTTGGTCGAAGACCCCCTCCCGGGTGGATCTCGTGTTGTCAACGTTAGATGTTGCATTCCATCGGTTTGTTTGAAGGTGCTGTGACTGATCCGAGGAGTTGTGCGTTTCACGTGTTCGTCCGTGTTCACTTCAAGGAGACGTTGTGTGGCTGGACCAGTCTGGGAATGGAACGTTTGACCCTTTTCCTGGAAGCGTCAAAACAAAGTGAAGCCTTTCACGTCTGTCCGTCGGAGACCAGAACTCGTCTCCCGTGAGGGTCGACGCAGCCATGTTGGTTGTCCACGTTTACTCTCACTTGGCAGTGAAAGGGTTCACGTCGATGTCGGGCTGTTGGACCCCTACCCTACATGTTGTTGCTCCACTGCTGTTTGATACGACACACTGTTCAAGGTTCTTTTCATGTTTATGGAGAGAAATGGCACAGTGGGAAGGGGGACATGGTTACCGGGGGTGATGTGTCAGGAGGATGGCGGATGGGGGACGATGAGGGTGATGAACCCAGTAATGTGTTGGTAATTAATTATTTTTTTTTTAAACTTTGATCTAATTAACTCCCTCCAACCTGATCTCACCATCTCATCACAGGGAGTCTTGATATTCTACTCTTTTGTGATCTGACATCGCTCCCGGAGGAGGGCAAGTCTGGGATGACGACGACCAGTGAGACGTGGCCATTGTTTGAGAGGCACAAGAGAAAATTGAATAAATGAAGGTGGTAAACTTTGGGAACAAAAATAAAATGAAAATGTCTCTCTGTCTCTCTGTCTCTGTCTCTCTGTCTCTGTCTCTGTCTCTATCTCTGTCTCTGTCTCTGTCTCTGTCTCTCGTTCTATCTCTGTCTCTCGTTCTATCTCTGTCTCTCATTCTATCTCTGTCTCTCGTTCTATCTCTGTCTCTCGTTCTATCTCTGTCTCTCGTTCTATCTCTGTCTCTCGTTCTATCTCTGTCTCTCACTCTATCTCTGTCTCTCACTCTATCTCTGTCTCTCGCTGTCTCTCTGTCTCTATCTGTCTGTCTCTCTCTCTGTCTGTCTCTCGCTCTATCTCTGTCTCTCACTGTCTCTATCTGTCTGTCTCTCTCGCTGTCTGTCTGTCTGTCTCTCTCGCTCTCTGTCTGTCTGTCTCTCTCGCTCTCTATCTGTCTGTCTGTCTCTCTCGCTCTCTATCTGTCTGTCTGTCTCTCTCGCTCTCTATCTGTCTGTCTGTCTCTCTCGCTCTCTATCTGTCTGTCTGTCTCTCTCGCTCTCTATCTGTCTGTCTGTCTCTCTCGCTCTCTATCTGTCTGTCTGTCTCTCTCGCTCTCTGTCTGTCTGACTGTCTCTCTCGCTCTCTGTCTGTCTGTCTGACTGTCTCTCTCGCTCTCTGTCTGTCTGTCTGACTGTCTCTCTCGCTCTCTGTCTGTCTGTCTGACTGTCTCTCTCGCTCTCTGTCTGTCTGTCTGACTGTCTCTCTCGCTCTCTGTCTGTCTGTCTGACTGTCTCTCTCGCTCTCTGTCTGTCTGTCTGTCTGACTGTCTCTCTCGCTCTCTGTCTGTCTGTCTGTCTGACTGTCTCTCTCGCTCTCTGTCTGTCTGTCTGTCTGACTGTCTCTCTCGCTCTCTGTCTGTCTGTCTGTCTGTCTCTCTCGCTCTCTGTCTGTCTGTCTGTCTGACTGTCTCTCTCGCTCTCTGTCTGTCTGTCTGTCTGACTGTCTCTCTCGCTCTCTGTCTGTCTGTCTGTCTGACTGTCTCTCTCGCTCTCTGTCTGTCTGTCTGTCTGACTGTCTCTCTCGCTCTCTGTCTGTCTGTCTGTCTGACTGTCTCTCTCGCTCTCTGTCTGTCTGTCTGTCTGACTGTCTCTCTCGCTCTCTGTCTGTCTGTCTGACTGTCTCTCTCTCTCGCTCTCTGTCTGTCTGTCTGACTGTCTCTCTCACTCTCTGTCTGTCTGTCTGTCTGTCTGTCTGTCTGTCTCTGTGTCTCTATCTCTCGCTCTCTCTCGGCACCTTCCCATGGGACGGATCTCAGTTTAGCCCGGACGTGTTGGCTGCGAGTTTTGCTCACCGACGTGGCAGGGCTATTCTCGCTGTTAACACGTCAGCTCAGAAAGACAATATTGGATGTCTTTGAGTTGAGGTGCATTGTGCCTGAAGTGAAAAAAAGAAGGATAATTAAACATTCCAGTAACACGAGACATTCTCGATGACGAGGCCTCTCGCGCAGGTATGTTTACCTGTTTATTCACACGTGGGTGACGTCGATGGCTACCTGTCACGGAGGAATATTTCAGGGTTTGTTGGAACATCACAACCGACAAAGCGATCCTCGATAATCCGCCTTGTGCGGTTCTTCCACGAGATTTTTGTGGTTGGTCTCGTCTGGAAAGACGTTGCATCCATGCATACCTGTAGCTTGTGACGTGCCGAGAAACACAAACCATCAGGATAATGTGGAGAAGTTGTGAGAACAGGACGATGATGGATTTTAATGTCGCAGTGATGGATTTGAAAAACAAACAAACAAGATTATTGGTGAACACTTTGAGGTGACCAACGGAGCTGACTGGTGTCGCCATTGTTAACACCTCAAGTGGCCGTAACAACGGAATGGAAATGATCTTCCGTGCATCGATAATCCAATTACAATGGAGCACAAAGGTGTGGTCACGTGCGCTGCACATAGTGCCGTACCACATCATATGGATTACACCATACCATGCATTGCACGATTGGTGTGCACCGTATGATTGATTACACTAAACCATGCATTGCATTATTGGTGTGCACCATATGATTATTACACCGTACCATGCATTGCATTATTGGTGTGCACCATATGATTATTACACCGTACCATGCATTGCATTATTGGTGTGCACCGTATGATTATTACACCGTACCATGCATTGCATTATTGGTGTGCACCATATGATTATTACACCGTACCATGCATTGCATTATTGGTGTGCACCATATGATTATTACACCGTACCATGCATTGCATTCTTGGTGTGCACCGTATGATTGATTGCAACATACCATGCATTGCACGATTGGTGTGCACCGTATGATGATTACAACATACCATGCATTGCACGATTGGTGTGCACCGTATGATTGATTACACTAAACCATGCATTGCATTATTGGTGTGCACCATATGATTATTACACCGTACCATGCATTGCACTATTGGTGTGCACCGTATGATTATTACACCGTACCATGCATTGCACTATTGGTGTGCACCGTATGATTATTACACCGTACCATGCATTGCACGATTGGTGTGCACCGTATGATTGATTACACTAAACCATGCATTGCACGATTGGTGTGCACCGTATGATTGATTACACTAAACCATGCATTGCATTATTGGTGTGCACCGTATGATTATTACACCGTACCATGCATTGCACTATTGGTGTGCACCGTATGATTATTACACCGTACCATGCATTGCACTATTGGTGTGCACCGTATGATTATTACACCGTACCATGCATTGCACTATTGGTGTGCACCGTATGATTATTACACCGTACCATGCATTGCACTATTGGTGTGCACCGTATGATTGATTACACTAAACCATGCATTGCATTATTGGTGTGCACCGTATGATTATTACAACATACCATGCATTGCACTATTGGTGTGCACCGTATGATTATTACACCGTACCATGCATTGCACTATTGGTGTGCACCGTATGATTGATTGCAACATACCATGCATTGCACGATTGGTGTGCACCGTATGATGATTACAACATACCATGCATTGCACGATTGGTGTGCACCGTATGATTGATTACACTAAACCATGCATTGCATTATTGGTGTGCACCATATGATTATTACACCGTACCATGCATTGCACTATTGGTGTGCACCGTATGATGATTACACCGTACCATGCATTGCACGATTGGTGTGCACCGTATGATGATTGCACCGTACCATGCATTGCATTATTGGTGTGCACCATATGATTATTACACCGAACCATGCATTGCACTATTGGTGTGCACCGTATGATGATTACACCGTACCATGCATTGCACGATTGGTGTGCACCGTATGATGATTACACCATATCATATCATGCATTGCATTATTACACCATATCATATCATTACACCATATCATATCATGCATTGCATTATTGGTGTGCACCATATGATTATTGCACCGTACCATGCATTGCACTATTGGTGTGCTGTACCGTACCGATGATCGTCGGATGCAGACACCGCCCTGGTTCCTGAAGATACAATGTTACCACTGACTCGCTACTAATGAAGGTGCATTGTAACATTGTATCGTCAGGAACCAGGGCGGTGTCTGCATCTGACGATCATCGGTACGGTACAGCACACTGATGGTGCAATTCAAGCGTGTCTGTGTGGGTGTGAGAATGCTATTAAAAACGACAAGTCAATACAATAAGATAGTTAATGTGTCAAGACTGTGCAGCACTTCAAGGTGTGTTCACCTGGGTATTTTTAGAATAATCCCCCCCCCACCTACTTTTACCTCCTTAAGGCATGAAGAATAATGTTCAAAATATTTCCAATTTTTCACCTTTTCGTAAGTCGGAAGGATCATAGCCTGGCTGTATGCCAATTATACTATTATTGTTATAATATTGTGATTATTATTATTATGTACCATGCTCACGTCCATTCGATGGACAGATTGATGACTCGACCTTCGTGTCAAACACCAGGATGGCAGTTTATAGCTGGCTCAGTATTGGAACCCATGCTAAACATCTCGATAATTGAATGTGCACACATTTGGGGTATCCTACCAGCAGTGCGACCACTCCTTGGCTTTTTTCACAACATCTTGGCTATTCGTTGTTCACCTTGGCGTCTTGGTTTTCTATAGGTTTTCTTGGCGTACAGGTGTTCTATTGTCATCGCTTTTCCGAAACCTTGTGAATTCTTGGCTTTTTTCATTGGCTCACCTTGGCATTTATGAAAATGAGTAGTGGTCACACTGCCTACCAGCCCCAACTACATTTGGGATACAGACAAGGGGTATTATTTAATTATTTTTTCCATCTGTGAAGTGTAACCCGAAAGAGATTGTGTTTTGCATTCTTAACCAAGCACTCATATTGCTGCGATCCTTTAACCAGCCAAGCAAAAGCGGCAATTCAAATCGTTTATGGTATTTTGTAACCGGAATGGCAACATTTTTCTGATGATGCCTTGGGTATGGACGTCCCAAGGACTCTCAGTGGAATGGAAAACATCATGGAGCCATTACTCGTAAGAAGCGCGGCCGTTTCTGGCGGAACACCCGTCCACGCGACTCCGGGTTGTGCGGTTGTTCCACCAGATGTTGGAGGAATCGGCACAGCCGTGACTGCTTCAATAACTTGGCTCGACCAACCACACCAAATGCCAGAAAACAAAGGAAGGCCATTGAAGCTGAACTGGTTTAACGACACCGTGAAGACGCTTAAATAAAATCCGAGTGATGCTAAAATTGAGATGTCTGGTATGGGTTTCAAGTTTTTTTTAAACCTTTTTTGGACCGTTTGAATCACCTGTAAATGATACTTTACGAAGTGGAGCGTTTGAGTTCGGAGAGAAGCATGTGCTTTTGATCAGCGTGCGGAGATTGGTTCATTCTTGCAGCTTTGGACTCCGTTGCATGCCTGGCTGTTCGTTTTGTGAATTTTTTTTCATCCAGTGTATTCCACATGTGCCGCCTTGAGGTCTCCCCCCCCTTTAAGGTAAGCATTGTCGAATGGCACTCTCATTGCCACGATGTTGGCTCACCATTTTAAATTCCACCAAGCTCCACCACAACAAACTCTCAAGTGGACAGAAGCGTAACCATGCCGGTCACCTTTTGGAAAGGATTGTTATGGCTCCTGGAGAGAGGAATGAAGTGTTTAGTCTTGGTGTTTGTGCTGTCCAACTTTCTATTCAAGTGATTTTATTGAACTTTTCAATTTTCAAATTTTTTTTTTCCTCAAAATTTCAATTATTTAAATATTTTTCATTCTTTTTTTAAAATTTAAATGTTTTTAAATGATTGAATTTTTCCATTATTATTATTATTATTATTATTTTAGTTATGTTTCCCAAAGGGAGGCATTGAGTGTTTTTAGTTGTGGTTTCCCACTTTTTAGGGGAGAAAAAACAACAACAACAAACAAACAAACACGTTTGTTTTCATTATGATGCAAAATTTCAAGTGCTACCAATTGGATAACATTACGAGTTGGCCATATCGGGAACCGTCTCCGATCGCAGCCCTCGAGTCACCTCCACCACTGAAGGTGGACGGCGATGATGTTTTCATCCCTCTCTGTTTGTCTTTCTGTGTGCAGGATATCTCAAAAGGTTGTGGATGGATTCAGCGGAAATTTGTTGGACCGAATGGGTGTGTGACAAGGACGAAATGATTTGATTTTGGTGAAGATCTGAATCCAGATACGAGATTTTTTTTTTTTTTGAATGTTAATTTTTTTGAAGTGATTCTTCACCTTTGAGAGATGAGGCCAAAAAACGATATACCGCATGATATTTCAAAACGATATACAGAAGGTCCGGATTCAGATCCAGCCTATCAAGTGGGATCAAAACGTGAACTGTTCAGCCTGGTGAAATTGTTAATGTTTTGAGGCCAAGAGCGAGAGTCCACAGGCTAGAACCCCTCTGTTTGGAAGGCACGAATATAATGCACTTTGTACATTCTGCCATTTTGTAGCATGTCACAGGATATATCTCGACCTCATTATGGGAGATAAATATGAGGTGTATCGGTGGGGGATGAAGTATTGGAACATTGGGTCTTGTTTTGGAATAACTTCAGGCATGAGAAGTTGAGTTGAAATATAGAGGAGGTTGATGTGCAAGTTCAGTGATTTAAGGCTCTCACTGTGATGATCTGTCATTTGAAAGGGTTTTCATGGTGTTCATGTGTGTAAGGCTGGAAGCTGCACTATTAGTAAATTATTTTGTCATTTTTATCTACTTTATGAGAGATTTAACTTGCCACTCAAACAGCTTCTTCCTCTGGCCTTCATTACAAGGGTTTTGTTTTCACAGACGTCTCACTTGGTGACTCTTTTGCTTTCATTTTTCCGTTGCTAAACCATTGTAATGACAGGTGTCTTAAAGCAGTCCGACACCGTGATTGTATTTGATCTGCTACCTCCTCCTCAATCAGGCACTTCTCTGTCATACCTTTTATATCTGTCCTCATCTGGAGCGGACTGTTTGCAGTTGTGCTGTTCTTATATCCTTATAGGCATCACACGTCACATTGTGAGCAACCTAAATTACACATGTAGGGGAGAGTGGGGCAAGATGGTCCCTTTTTTGGTTTTGTCCGTTTTGCCGTCAGATGATTTGCCAGACAAACACCATTCAATTGCCATTAGTTAGTCCATCTATCGCCCCAAGTAACTGCCCAATTTCGAGAATATTAGAGATCATTGAATGTCTATAAAAGGCAATTCAAAATTTGTGGTCGAAATGCTCAACTTGCCCCACCCCTGGGCAAGTTGATCATCACTATGGGGAAATATGATCATGGTCCTAAGGAAACATGAGGATAGTCTAAATAAAACATGAGTCACATTTGCTCTACGGCTAGGATATGGCGGCCATACCCCCCCCCCCCGAATTGACAGAAACGTGCGGCGGCCACAGAGTTTCTGAGGTGGCCTCAGGGTGGCCCTACGCCGTATGGCTATCTTTTACAGGCCGTAGGGGTCTCCGTGGAATGAAAGCGCGGAGTTACAACTTTTTTAATTTCTAGGTTGGCCGTAGCAATTCGACAAGCCGTAGCCTTGACGTAGATGTGTTCCACGTCGACCGTACGTAGGGCGTACGGTGGGCTTGCATTATTCGTGTGTTTTCCGTAGGCTCTTATGAATGAAAAATGAATTTTGCCAACCCCCAAAAAATTACGGCGGCTACACTATTTCCACGTTCGCCTTAGGGCCCCCCTGTGGTCGCCTTGCGGGCACCTTGAGGCTACCTTGCGTCTGCCTTGAAAATTCTATGGCTGCCGCAGGGACGCCCTAAGGTCACCGTGCGACATCAAATCAAAGACCGTACGGCACCCCCACAATTTCTAAATACCCCGTGTGGCTCCCCGAAAAATAAAAACATATGTGACTGCTACATTGTGTGACCGTGGAAATACTGCGGCCGCCCTATAATTGCCAGTGGCCGTAGATTTTTTAGACCCTACGGCCGCCGAGCCAAATGTGACTGAAGCATAAGCGGTGTTAGAATTTTAATGAACGGAAAATAATTCTTCATTTATATCTATATATATCCATCTATGATACCAACATAATATTTCCAAAACATTGTCCCATACACAACCGGATACGAACGTCCATTTTCATGTCATTTATCTTTGTGTTCGAGTCTTAATGTCTAAATTCGCAACTCACACTGACTGAGATCAATTTTAAATCCCAGTTGCTTTGATTTTCTCTGGCTTTCCTTTAAAAATTCGGGTGGAGGTAGTTTTTTTAACGATGTCCTCCTTGGAAAAAGTCCCACAATCTGTCTCATTCACGATGCTCGTAGGTCGATCGAAGTTCATATGAGAAGGTACTTTGCGGAGAAAGACTCCCTCATATCCATCGTCATCGATTGCCTCTACACGCGCTATGTACAGAATTTATCGCGCTTTTTCCCCATCTATTTTTGTAATTACAAAGTCTCCTTCAATAATATCATTGTTGTCATCTGGCTCTGAATCTTCATCTCGAATCTGGAAATCACCAGCATCAGCATCATCCGGTGATTCACTGTCTAACTGTAGGCCGACATGTTTTCATGATTTCGTTTCCTTGAACAGCTTTTTAGGTTTCGTCTGGGCAGATTTGGCGGCTCTACGGGCCTTGGCATCGCTCTTTTTCTGCTCTAGTTGTTTTCTGGCTTCCGTCTCATCGGCGATTGCATTTCTCACAGGTGAAACAGGACAAGATAAGATGATCATGGTGTGGGGCAAGATGATCACTTGATCAACTTGCCCCACAACCAAGTGATCATCCTGCCCAACCGCCACCATTTTTACAAAATCGTCTGGCATTCATAAATTACAGCAATGAGCAAGGCCAAACATACACACAATATGGGCATATAAGCTACGTATCTACCTTTATACAGATACAATTCCGACCACTTATTCATCGAGATAATATGTACTCACCGATGATTCGAAAATTTTCTTTTTCAGGAGGAAAATGATGTTTTTCTGATAAAACGAAAGCAGCATTTTTTCTCGCCATGCGCCTTCCACAGTGGAATTGTAGTTAATCGATCTATTGTTGAGTGGCACCACTGTCCAATGTGAGCTTTATTGGAGTCGTGAGAGGGGGGTGATCATCATGCCCCAGCAGGGATCATCTTGCCCCACTCTCCCCTACATGGATAGGTTGTTGTGGAAATGAGTCTAAGGGTAATACTGTTCAACGTGGTGACAGTTATTTCTTAGTATGTGTCAGCATAAGTGTGCCGTACTGTATGTGAATAGATATATGTATTGTGTATGTAATAGATAGATAGCCTTCCCTTCCATTAAGTGTTTCTAAAACCCTATAGATCATCATGTTGCATGCTTCTTTCCTGCATCTATCTTCCTCTCACTTTTCCTTCTCCTGAGAGAAACAGCTCAGATGGCTGTAAGTAGATCCCAGATCACCAAGTGAAATCTAATGGGGATCAAGATTGTTGCACGCCCCCAAAACCCAGAGCCAATTTGGTGCAGGCATTGGAAATAACACCCACCCACCCCACCTCGCCTCCCCCTTCCCGATAATGCCAGCAATCGGAGGGGAAAGCACCGCCCAGTGCATTCACGCGCTGAATGAAGGAGCCAACCGTCGATCTGACCAGCTATAGGCGGAGTCGTGCGCCAGAGGACAGATGATATAAGCCCAGGAGTCTCTCGTGTGGCTTTTGGCAGCTTGGGTGCTTCGTGCGTGCGTGCTTCCAGTTCATTGGTGCAGACAATCAGACATCGATCCGAGAATGTTTTGCGTGGGTTGCGGCGCCAACAGCAGTGTGGAGATAGTGAAGAAAGTCACCTGGGTTTAGTTGAGTAGGTGAGAGCTGATTGGCTGTTCCCTCCATTCACAGGTGAGAAATGTTGGTGGGTCTTTCTTTATTTTTATATTGACTGATTTTGACATTTGTACGTGGTACCTGCTTGAGAGCCTTGTTGGTATGCATTGCTGTCTGCACTATCGCTGATGATTCGCCAATACGCGATGAAACCGGTCCAGTAGCTGAGGGGAGTGCAGCATTGGGATTCTCATGTGTGGACTGTGTGTGAACGTCTTTACAGTTGTGGAGGAACTCTGGGGAGTGTTTGAAATAGTATAGCACTTACCTTGTGTAGGTCTTCTTGGGTTGCTTTATACAGCTTCTTCAGCTGGAGGAGTGTGGAAGGGGTCAATTGTTTATATAATCCTAGCCACCTGGGTTTAGTTGATTAGGTGAGAGCTGATTGGCTATTTCCTCTATTCACAGGTGAGAGATGTGGGTGGGTCTGTATATATATGTATATATATATATATATATATATATATATATATATATATATATATATATATATATATATATATATATATATCCATCCTAAAATGACTACATGTGCACGCTTATTATTATTCCATATATTTGGAACAAACCTGTCGGCCGATTTGGCCTTCAAACCTTTGGGACAGCTATATCGTCATTTTGAGACGCGTGCTGTGACTACTTCATATTATTGCTGAAAGGACAAGCGTCCATCCATTTGTCATATTAATTCTAAAAGGGTTCCTGCTGTCATGGAATAATTTTCAAAAATTGTACCTTTTCGAAAGGTAATAATCTATTTACTTGGTTCAAAAAAGGAAATAATAGATTCACTTGGATAATATAATTAGTGTCAGTTTAATTGTGAAGATGCCCATCTTAAAAGGCCATCTTTCCTTGATTTTAGGAAGAAGTGGAAATTGGAGCTTAATGTTGAGGTTTCAACAGTACCCTTTATTATTCTATGACAGCAGGAACTTTTTAGGACATGGGAGGAGCACACAAAATTATACATAGTAATACTTCTCGAAGCAACATAATTTTTTTTTAAGGACATGGAAGGAACAAACACACAAACAACAACAGTCATATCCACCATAACATTACCAACAACGTGTTATAAAATATCCTTCTTTTTTTTTCACGTTTCAATTCATGTTATATCCTTGTTGAGATTTGCATGTATATGGACATGCAATATGTTTGAAGTATAACATACAGTCTTTTGATTTTACCCTTTGTGGTGTAGTCTGCGGGCCTACGGGGAGGGGCATGATGATGATGATGATGCATGATGGGCGTGATGATGGGAGGAGTGGTCGTGGTGGTCATCGTATCTGCAAGGGATATAAGGTGTGCGCACCGCCTGAGGCGTCGTAGGAATGCAGTAGTCGAACGCGGCTTGTGCGTGTGCGTACGGAATAAAGGAGAGCCGCGGGCAGAGTACGCCCGCGCTCGCGCTTGTGCAACACAGCCCAGCTCGACTGTTCCTCCGCTCGTGTCTGCCTGCTAAGCATCTTCTATCAGTACATTACACCCTTCAGCGAAGCGACTCGTCGGCCCGGCTCGGCTAGGCTATTGTGAAAAGGAGAGGTGTCTTTCCGTTCGTGTGACCGTCATGCTTGGATAATAAAAATTATATCGATGGAATGCTAATACTGTATTTTCATACAAAAAACCCGCAGGCTGTACGTTTAATTCGTTTATAAAAATTTCTAACTGCGGGATATACTCGTGTCATCTTGTGTGGGTCGTACAGAGCATGACATAACCACAGGGGCCAATAAGAATTATCAAGGAGGTACAAAAAGAGGCAGTTTTTTTTTTTTTTGGAAGTTTCATTGTAATATCTTTAATTATGGTTATTTTGCATGTTTTACCGACATATATATATATATATATATATATATATATATATATATATATATATATATATATATATATATATATATATATATATAATTACCGATAAGTCTTCTGTAAAGCCCACAAAGTCCTCGTCTTCTGTGTCGCTGTGAAACAGCTTAAGCAGTTCGGAGTTGGCAACTGACAAGTGTGAGTGTGTTGCAATCCTTATCATCATCACTCTCATCCTCTTCTTCTCTAGAAATCGGCTCACTTTTTCATCAACTTTCAATTTGAATTCAGCCCTGAAAGTTTCACATTTTATCTTACTTGTACTGACAGCAGGGGTGTGTTCAGTTACCAAGCAGCGAGCTAGTGCTTGTCAAGCCAGCGGTTCCTTATTGACGGTTTTGAACAGAGTGCTTGCTTGAGTTGGTTGAGCCACTTGACGAGCTCTCTACAAGGTACTTGGTAATTCAACACACCCCTGACATTGTACGGCAGGGATTTGTAATGGTATGGACAATTTCGTGGAATGATATAAAATTCAGCAGCCTGTAGGGTATTGATACTGTTGCGGGCCGGCGGGGTCGGGTGAGAAGACCACTTGGTGGGGGAAGCTACGTCGATTCCCACCAGTCTCCCCGGAATTGTAGGCCGTCGCTCACGGATAATTCCATGATGCGGCGGGTCGCTTTACTGACCGTGGACGCCAATAACTCAACCGCGTGATCTAGGGTCCTCCCCGTCTATGGAATCGGGTTACCGAATTAACCACGCGGTTTAACCACCGGAGAACAACGCCCTCGGTATGCCTTGCCCGAACCGGATCACTCTACCCGGATCGGATGCAGCCGAGCGGCACTGCCAAGGACGTACCGGCTAAAGTAGGAACGCACCTTTGGGAATAAAGACCCGGCTCGACTTGGATTCGAACCATGCTGGACCAACAAGAGAAAAGACAAAGGCGAGCTGGGAACATTTCTAATGATGATTATTTATTTATAGCAAGCGAGGAAAAGCATGTGGCACAACAAAGGTTTATTGGGTATGTAACATAGGGAAAGAGGAGAGGGATGTGTGGGGTGTGACAATTATACAAGCAACTTACTAAAACAGACACAGTGCAGACTTGACGTGAGATTATATTCCAGTAACACCAATAAAAGATCTTCTACAGGCTTACTTAACAGACAGGCGTCAGCACATTCACACACACACACACACACACACACACACACACACACACACACACACACACACACACACACACACACACACACACACACACACACACACACCCCAATGAAAAAATGGACTTTTGCAACAAGGGAGGGAGGGGGTTGAGGTTATAGTTTTCGGTACCTGGGCGTTTCAGGGGAGGGATGCTCCATGGTGCGGCACCTGACAATAGCCACGTTGTTCTGGCCACATCCGCACGTGTGGAGATCGTGTTCCGAACAGGAGCTTGAGTGGAGAAGAGTGGAGCAGTCGGTGGGACCAGGCAGGAGGCGGTTCAAAGGCGTGTGGGCGGAGACCAGGAACAGGTGGGCCGTCGAGGCGAGACGTGGGCGGAGTCAAGTAGCAGGAACACTCCCTGTGAAGACACCCACACTGAACACACACAACAACCTTACATGGAGGATTTCTCAGTGTTTTATAGAGGTCGGGGGAGGGGCTATGCCGAATCCGACGTCATCGCCTGAGTCGGCGTTCCGACTGGCCCCGACCCCTCACATGGTCCGCCATCCTGGGCCGGGTTTCGGCCAGACGCCGGTACAGCCCACCCACCTGGGTGCAAAAGCGTACGACACGCCGCACATGTCTGGCCTCGGGTAGACGGTGGAAGCTCAAAGCGCCAGGCTACTCCATCATGCACGTTGCGATTTTTGCCTCAGAAGTGATCATTGGGGAGGGTACCGTGGGTTGTCATGCTGTGGTAAGCGAGACGAGGGGCAAGCGAGGCAGATTAACCTCATAAAAGAAAAGGTGGGAATAAAATAATAGGGAAAAATGATTTAATAATCCCAACTAATAACCCATCGCAACGCACTCCCCTTGTCCTCCCACTACACAAAAGGAAGGGGTCTATCTGCACGTATATTAATGGCATAACTGACTCAGGACAACTATCTGTTGTATGCATACGGTTCCGAGAACCACAACAATACGTTTGTAATGGATGAGCAGCGTGGTTTCTGTTCACATCAATAGTGGAAACCACGCTGGGTTTTTTTTTAACACACAAGATATTCATGTTAATGTCAGTAGTTTGTATTTACCGTCGTGGTATTTGAAAATTGCCATCTGCTGGCCCTTTGCGTGCACAGAGCACAACAAAACCGTCTCTGCTGCTGGAAATACGGACATTGTGTATCTCCCGGTCAGTGGAGAGAAATCTGGTTTGCGGGGTACACCCATACATGCTTTGAAATATGGTAATCAATTTATTTGGAGCAAAAATTTGT
>NC_140963.1:139506896-139634396 GCF_056783735.1 Eptatretus burgeri
TAAGGACTGGCAGGATGTCCTCGAGGTGTGCACATTCGCTTCTGACCTGTGTAGCCTGGGTTCGAATCCTGCTCCAGCTATGAACTGTCATCCTGGTGTTTCACTGGGAGGGTGATTCATCAATGTGTTTGCCGTCTGTCGGGTGGACATTAAGCCGGGTGTTCCATCTGCTGGTATGAGTTATTTTGTTGTTTTTCACATTAGTTGGTGTCTTCCTTGGAGTTGATGAAAGAAGATAAAGCTTTGCGGCTGTGATAACTATCCGAGAGTGTTGAAGGGGATGGCAGAGCAGGTAACCATGATGTTAACATGTACAACGTCATGCTTGTCTGCTCTGCCAACTGGAGTCCTCGTCATTGATGTATTATCGGCCGACCTTTGCTCAATCAATGTGATAGCAAATCAGATTCTTCACAAGAACCGCCACATCACCGATCTGCCCAGACTTCATCCGGTTGGAAACATTCGCATGCCTTCACATCTTCCAGGGTGTGAACAAGATAATTCACTGAATATGGATACAAGATGGTTGGAAAGTTCGTCTCACTTCGGGACCTTGATGTATTCGGCAATTCATACGGACCTGGGTGTCCCTATAACTTGTATTGTCATCATATCCCTTGTTATGAGACAAGTGTCCAAAGTATCAACATATCCAAGCTTCGGGATGGGCTTTGACCTCAGTTATTTGACCATGAAACTGATGAAAGCACACAAAGCACAATAACTCAACTGATCGTGAATGTGGGTGGATGTTCTTATTTTTTAATATACTTTTTATTTTTTTAACTGTTGTGAAGATAAGCTCCGCCTTGGATGGATTGAGGTGCCGGAGCAACTGCTCGCATACATTCCGGCAGGACTACACCCCTGGGCGAGGGGAGGACGTGGGGTGAAGAAGATGTACACAGCTGCAAACTCTCAGGAAGGAAAACCTGGAAACTTGGAAAGTTACTTGTAAGGTAATCTTACTTGAAAGGTAATCACATTTGGAAAGAGGTTGGCTTGAGGAGGGTTAACGGAGGTATAAAAGATCATGGTTTTGGATTGGGGATGATCTGAGATGGTGGTGAACACCTGTCTTGAAGACATGGAGGGGAAGAATGAGACTAAAGAGAATGTGGAAGTTGACGTTTGTTCCATAGGTGGGGGGGGGGGGGGAAGAGAAATGAATGAGTGGAGGTGAGCAGTGAGTCTATTTTAGGAGTTTCACCATTATGGGATTGCTGGAAGACCTTGTGTGCACTGCACAAACCTAGGAGGGGTGGTGGCGGGGTGGGAGAACAGAGTGCAGGAAGAGCAGAGGTTGCAAGATGAGAAAAGACATGGTAGAAGACAGAGAGACTACCAACCTCTCTGCAATGGGAAAGTGATAGGCCTATAGAATTAGCTTCATCGCTTGGATGTTCCAGTGATATTGAAGACCTTGGTTTCCACTGCATCAAGCTAAGCAAGATGAGGCTGGTAAGGACTGACAGGTCCACTGCATCAGCCCAAAGGGGAAGCGCAGTACTCCATTAAGCTGCGGATGAAGGTCTTGTATGTGGATAAGAGTTTGGGTGTGCCAAGGAAGGACTTTGTGTGAAGGAGGATGTCAATTTATAAATGTGTTTTTCTCAAGCAAGATCATGGCTGATAGTGAGGCCCAAAAGTTTGAGTGACTGAACCCATCCAAGAGGATTGGTAAAGTTTCTGGTAGGGTTTGCCAGATGGTCCTTTCTGGGAGAATTCACCCTCAATCCCGAGCAAGAGTCTTGGCCACTATTTACTGGACTTTGTGTCATTCTCACCCAAGAAGGTAAAGTTCGGTCTCATCTCAATCCTAGTTACAATGACTCCCTGGACATGTCTCTGGTATTTGACACACTCTGGCATCCTGCTTTGGTTGCCAACCTCTCCACCTATGGCATACAAGGCTGCGTTCCTTCCTGGTTTTCTGACCTCCTCCACTCACAGTCAACACATTGCTATCAATGGCACAATCTCCCAATGAATGGCAGGAAATCCCCATGGTGGTCTTGGGCCAAATCAACATCAATGACTGCTCTGATTCTCTGGAAAGCCCTTTCTTATTTTTCTTCCTTCATGTTATGCCGTTCAATACCCCCATCCTACTAACAAGCAAACAGCATCTGCATCACTCGCTGGTGACCTGAAATCGATCATGATCTAGTCTGATAAAATAATGGAACATGTCTTTCAATCCTGGCAAATATTGGTACAACCCTGTCGCTCCGAAAGAATTGTCAAATGAACCCAGGTACATGTATTTCTATGGTCAATTGTTCAAAGAGCATCAGCCTCTTCAATGTCTCAGCCTCACTTTCATGGCGAGTCATTAGAAGAGCTTCAGTCTCTTTCAATGTCAAGGTCTCACTGCCAGCCATAACCTCACAGGGGTCGACCACATTGCAAAGCTGGTAGTCAGTGAGCTGCAGACTGGGTATCATCCATCGTTCAAAGGCATTCCTTGAAAAATCAGAACTATACTGTCTACAAAGCCTTTGTCCGTAGTTCAATGGAGTACTTCTGTCCCCTTTGGGCTGGGGTCCAAGCACCACATCCTTGAACTCCGTTCGAACATACATACATACATACATACACAAACAACTATGCAATTTGGACTTCTGTCAGCCTCAGAGAGACTCGTATACAGTATTCACTTCTTTCCTTTCTCCTCCAAACTTTTTCATTTCCGAGGTTAGTGGGCGGAAGTTGTGTTTTCACCTCTGTCTGTTTGTCTGCTTGTGAGCACGAAATCTCAAAAAGTTGTGGATGGATGATGACAAAACTTTGTGGATGAGTTGGGTAGCTGAGAAGAACAAGTAGATTCGATTTTGTTTCAGGTCCGAATGCCGATCCTGCCTATCAGTGGGATACAAAACGTAACCTGTTCAGACTGTCGGATGTATGTGCTCTTCCAAGTGCCATTTCAGTTTCTTCCTTTTTCTTCCTCAATTTTCCTACCCTCTCCACTTTTCTGTCCCCCCCCCTCCCTCCCAACTTTTCCAAGTTTTATTTTTCTCAATGTCCTTCCCTACTTTTCATGGATGTAATATGTCGATTATACTCTATCTTTAATCTAATAGGAAGAGAAAATCTTTTAAAAGAAAACTAGTAGTATGTGGTGCAAGATTATAATTAACAAAAATGCTAAAGCTCTGATTTTTTTTGATTCACCTCGGACAACCAAACTTTTACTATGGCACCACCCATGTCACATGACTGCCAAGAGATAAATAGCCGTAAAAGAAGGGTTCTTCTTTGAAGGTCACTGTGCACTTCATGTTGATTTATTCACAATTTATGTTGAAAGCATTGATTCCACCTAATGTCCAGGAGAAGAGGCGATGGGTCCACCTCTGGTTCTCGCCTCTCTTGTATGATTTCAAGCAAAGATCACTGCTTCCGTGGGTACCTTAAATGTTGGTGTTCGTCTCGTACTCGTATTTACATTACATGTTAGTTGTCATCCAGATATGGATACGTTTTGGTGTCCCTTCTCGGAGCTGTTTGCTAATAAAGTGCTTCGTTCTCCTCCGCAGTCGAGTCGGGTTAATCGGCTTTGGAAGGAAGTCATGTTGTGTTTGAGATGCAGAGGTCGTCACATTCTTTATCCATCGTGCTTTCAGATCGTTAAACGCAGCTGTGGATTTTACATACGATCTTTTGGAATGGAATGGGACCCCTTAGTCAGTCGACTTGGTCTTGTGAAGCTTTCAGTCGACGGGAGAACGGCACCAACTGGAGGCATCATCATCCTTCGATTGTTACAGGTGTTAAAAACGTCCTCCGGATAGGCTGTTGTTCGAACCTTCATCAAAGCATTCGTTCATGCTGATTTATATTGTGTCGTAGAGCCATTGCCATAGTTGTTGTGAAGTTATCGCTGTTTTGTTGTCATTTTGCGGGATCCAAGATCTGCACGAAGGACTTGGTTAAGTGGATCCCTGATGTCCTGCAACATGGTGGTGTATTACAATCCTCTTGATCCCTTTTTAAACTTTGTTCCTTGTAATTATCACTCCTTTTCCTCCACATTCCCCCGTGTCACAACACGTGGAGTTTATTCATCCCTGTTGAAGGTTTCAGCGTTGATGGAGCCTTGTGGTCGGTTTTTGTTTATGGCGACAGGCATCGTCTCTTATATAACCACTGTTAGTCCAGATGTCTCACAAACAGCTGAACCAATCTGTAAGAAATTCTGTGGATGAATAATGGCCTCACGTTTGGCAACGGCACGCACAATCGGACAGTAAGATTAAGGCAAATCATACCACCACGTTTGTGTGTACCATTTTTTTAGCTTATCTGGAATTTATATTCAATTAAAGGGATTGTCGTCTGTCCGTCTCCTCTTTTGACTTCTCAGGCCAAAGCGCTGGGCCGATCCGGCTGAAATTTGGCAGCAACATTCCTCTCCTGATTGGTAAAAGGAATTGCAAAGCTCATTCTGGTCACATGACTTTCAGTAGTTCAAAATGGCTGACTTGGTAAATTTCTTCAAAAATCTTCTCCAGACCCACCAGTCAGAATGCTCCCAAATTTGGGTTACAACATTTGGCCAAGGCCTAGATAATCTACAGGTCCAGTGGTCCTATTTTTACCACCACGTTTGAGTGTACCCTCTTTTTTTTTTTTTTGACCATCACTCGGTAGCATATAATCCAAACCGAGTTATTGTGGCTCTTCCCCCAACACGTCCGTATTGTTGTAACATTTCCTCCATGAGGCCAAATGGCCTTGATGAATTCATGATGTTGATATCTTTCCGCAGGGTCTAAGGCTCATGCGGGTCATCATGCTCGACCGTACACATGGACTTTAGTCCACACACAATATGTACTTTCGGCGATGTCTGTGTACTTTTAACGAGATCATTAGACAATGGACTAATCGATGCAGTTCTCTGATTACCTTACAAGGAACTTCTACACAGGAGGAGTCCATAAGGCTAACCAAGCTTGCAATAGTGTTGCCAACTTACGGTTGTTTGCCTGTGTTTTATCCTTTCAAATGCTGGGCATCAAGCATGGAAGCAGCACGTACCACTTTAAAAGTTTTTAGAAAATTCCACCGGGGTTGGGTTCGAACCACCGGCTTCCTTGATCGAGCAGATGCTCCAGCCATTGCACCGCCGAGTCTGATTCAATATGGGATATGAAGCAATTGCTTATATGGCCACACCAATGCTTGAAAGGAGAAAGTAGGCAAATAATTTTGTTCGGCAGCCCAGCACTCGTAAGTTTGCTGTGTGTCCTGTAAACATGCAGAAAGCACTCCCGATGTATTTGCCAGGATGTTCATTTGAAAGAATCATCGGGTTTATCAAACCTTATGAGGGTTTGATGAAAAGCAGAGTTTCCGAACGTTTTGATCACGCTCAAGTTGTTGGTGCCATTTGAAGCTGGTATTAACATTCTTTGCTTTGCAGCAAGCCATAATACGCCTTGTTGAACAAGTACAGAGAACGCACAATATCATCGGAACCCTGTGTATCGTACTGAGATTCCAGCAAAACAACCGTTTTGTTTCACACCGAACAAAGCAATCGCTGTGTGCAAAACACAACACACTTGCAGTCTCAGCCTCGTTCGGCTTGGGAGCAACGGCTCGCTTATTAGAGCCCTCGTCCGTTCCACTGACCACAGAGCCTCTCCATCCCTCGTCTCTCGTCATAGCTAGCCACTGTCGTTTCTCTGCCTGGCTGTTAGCCTCAGTACCCCCACCCATGATGCATCCTCACACCGCTCACTTGACTTCAGCTGGGCCACCCTTAGTGTTTGTCCCTTCACGCGTGCAGAATCAATAAGTGCACATCTTCCTTTCCTCACACCTGGAATCGATGAATTCTTTCTGCTTTCCCCGTTACCTGGCTACAACCTCCAGCAGTCCAAGGTTAGGATGAACATGCTCCCTCCTCCCCATGCCTTGGGGTCTTACCCTACTTCTACTACTTGCTACCAACAATAAAACCTTGTCTCTGCTTGTCACAGCAAATCCTGTCACATCATCCTGTGCTTAGCAATCACTGATCGCTCCAAATGTGGAGTCCTTAACCATGTGGCTGTCTGCACAACTGTTGCTGAGGATGAATACAATTGTGGTAGTAATTGACGTGCTATTACCTTTTGGGGAAATGCTGTATGATTGAATGGCAGCCAAACTTCATGTGGCGGTGTGACGATGTGCAAACGAGAGGTCGCAAGGTAATGTTTGTTCAAGTTACTTTGAGGATCAAACGGCGTGTTTTAACCGAGCGGAGTGCTACCTTTACCTGTGCGTTGTAACAGTACGGTATTTTTTTTCCCTGTCATTGCTGCCTCATCAGGATTTTCATTGCAAGGTGTCACAGGTGTGCAGGTGTTCTTTGACGTGTTTCGGCTAACTCGAGTTACACCATGGTGAGCTCTGGAATTTACCACCCGTTTATTTTCTCATCGTTTTCACAGCTCTCCTTCGGCCTCCAGACCATCCTGAAGAACTAAACAAATTGGGAATGTCAGTTGTAGCTATTGCATTTGTTTGAGATTATTGTGCGATGGCTCATCGTGCCTGAAACCTTCCGTAATGGTCATTGTTCTCGATAATAACAGCGCTTGTGGTTGAGAAAGAACAATTACCAGTTTGGATGGACGAATGGCCATAAAAGAGACCGGAGGAGGCAGTTTCAACCAAATGTTTGAAAGGATTGAGTGCGGAAGAGCTTCGTGAGAAAGTTTCTCCCGAAATGTTCGATGCCCTTGTGGAAAAGGTGAAACCTTCATTGAGGAGTGCGATTCACATCCGAGAGGTTCGGGTCGAACCGCGGCTCGGCAAGGAGCAACACCTGAGTTCTGGGAGATGTTCTGCTCCAAACCGATGGACGTGACTGTCAAGACATTGAACCACGTCAGTTACAAGCGGAATTCAATGAAAGTGACAGTTTTAATGTGCACACTGTCTTTCACATGTGCTTGTTCTATTTGACGTTGTCCGTTTGTCGGTGATGAATGAGAGTGTGGATGAGGTCTAACATTAGCCGGCGTCGTTTGCCGCTGTGGGAAGCTCAGGTGTATCACGGTCCATTTCGCCACACCGTGGGAAATGTGCGGAGAGTGCTGTCGCAATTCAGGGTGTGCACTGGAAGGTTTCACACGGCACTTTCTCTAATTCCTCCTGCACGAGCCCAGACCCACCATTATTTTTTTCTCTTGTGAACACCTTGATATGTCATAGCCTTGGAGGATAAACAAGAGAACTCGAGTTTTTTAACAGCTTGAGCTTTGGGAAAAGGAATGCAGTTTGTTTGAATGTTTGTGACCTCGTCGGAGAGAAGGATTTTGAAGGCTTGGGTAGGATGAGAGTAGGGTTCCACTGCAATGAAACGAGTTCATCATGAAGGGCTTCCTCAATGGGACTTGAGGATGCTGTTCCACATCCACATGTCAGGAGGAGCTGATGATACAAGGTTGCCAACGACCCATGGCTGTGGAGGCTGGTTTGCAACTGAAGTGACATCCCTCAGAGTTGGAATTTACTGAAACCCAAGAAATAACAAAAATATCACTTGAAAGATTTATATTGTCAAATTTTGAATAAAAATAATTAAAGATTTCCGGGTGTTCTCTACTTTTATTTTTTATTTTTTATTTTTAGATAGACAGACTATTGAGGTTCGGTGCATTTTGGTGCAGTCGGGATGACTGCTGGAGGTGACAGCTGACTTACGGAAGGTGTAACTGCAGTTGTTGTTGGTTAGCCCCGGTCAGTTCTGCTCGAACAGGCACAGGGATGGGATAGCCAATAGAGATCCCTCACATCTAAGATGTGCTCTTGCCTTCATGGAGCCAGGACCGTGCAGTCTTCCATGATGCGTTTTATTGTGTGTGGGGTGGCCTGGCAGAGGTTGCAGGTGTCGTCAGTGGTGTAACTGCACTAATGTAATCAGAGGCGCCTACGGGGGCAGTAGTAAACGAGGAAGTAATTACTGATCATCAATGTATTGGACCCTTCACAGAGCATCGGTTCTGCCAAATGGCAAGGGTTATGTTGTGTTGGAACGATGTTGATTGCGTTAGAAGAGTGTTGGTCACGCTGGGTGGTTTGCCGTTGCCTTCCCAGCAGTCAGTCAGAGCAGGAGTTTGGAATTTGTTTTGGGTGCCGACGATAGCTTGCCGACACTTTGTGAAGGACACTGCATGGGATATGTCCACCAACGACCATTGCTGGCAGAGTCGTCTGTTTTAACGACCCTCCAATAGATGGCGCACATATTGATGCAACGCTCGATATTCGAAGCATCAGGATGACAGTTTATGGCCGGGTCAGGATTCGAACACAGGCTGGAGAGTTCTGAATCAAGTGTCCACACCTCCAAGACCGAGGTCATCCCGCCAACCCAAGAGATGATTACGCTGGATCATAAGATTTTTGACTACGTAATCTAAGAGGCCGTATGATTAGTTATCGAGTTCCGTCAAGTCGAGTCCGACTAATGGTGACATTCCTGATCAGATTTTTCCAAACATCCCGATCCTGCGCTGATTCCCAAAGCTCTCGGGAGACGGCTTAATTGGTTGCATCCTTCACCCCATCCATCCAGCACGTAAAAGGTTGACCTCTATCTCTTCCTCTTCTTCTTCTTTCACCCATACCCAGCATGGTTGACTTCTTCAGACTTTCGTTTTTCTGCACGAACGATGTGTTCATGTGTGACAGTTTCTGTTTTACCATCAGCGTTTCAATGTACGTGGTGGTTTAGTTTCTTCAAACACCGACTTGTTTGTTGTTCTTGCCGCACGTGGAATGTGACATTCATCTCCAACACTACATTTCAAGATTGTCAATCTTCTTTTCTTGATTCTACAGTGTCCACGACTCACATCCATGCTCTCTCGTCCGAGTGCTCATCAACACGGTATCCTCAGCGCCGGCACCTTACGTCTTGGGATATGGCCGAACGGTCTCTTATTGCACTGCATTCAGATATTTTTACAACTTTTATCGTTCCCCAAGGATCATTCAAATGACCTGAAATTGACGACATGCGCATGGAAATCGGATGGCTCCAACGATTTCTTACCTTTTTATAAACCAAATTACAGAGAAGAAGGTGGACAAGACGCTATAATGAACGGCACGAACCAAGCGAATCAAAAGAGACCAAGAGGGAAATGGGAATATGGAAACTCATGCACAAGGATGAGAAATAAAGTGCAAATCTGAACCCAATCTCGGCGCCACAGAACACACTTTTACACCAACATAAGAATACAGGCGGCACTTCCTTTTGTGTACGATATGCAGGGTGGGCACAGGACTCAGTGCAACCCACTTTGGAAACCAGGTGCGAGACGATGAGAGCAAGTGACAAAGTCAGTCCAAAAATGAAGAAAACCAGCCACGAGCCAGCAATGACTCGCACCAAAGATGCAAAAAAGCCAAAACAGACCAAAATTGAGTGAACTAGTCATGAGGAGTGGCAGCGATGATCAACTCTTCAACCAGGCATCATGGTCTTCTGTGTCCTTTTCAAACGAGGCCTCCTGGTCGGCACTTTTTCTTCCTCCTCAAAGCGCTTCTTTGCACTCTGCAAGTGGAGCTCTTCTGTCTCTCCTCTATTCCTCTCCCAAAACAGAGTGATACCAGCTTGGGTCAATCCCAAAACGTATTCAGAGCAAAACCACGTGACCGTACTGCATCAAAAGCTCCTCTGTGAAGCTCCACTTGCCCCTCGTCCTCTTCTTGGGCCGAGTCCTCCTCCGGGCTGTCCCACCCATGGAGCGGCCTCAATAAAAATAAATGTACACTCTTTTCTTCTCAGCCTTACAGCACATTACGCCGCAATGGCTGGCACACGCTGTCAAGATAGATGGTGGTGGCCTTTCACACACTTTGCTTTTCATGACAAGAATTCACAAGAATGCTTACCCACAAATGTTATGGATTCCACCCACCCCCCACCCCTACCCCCATACTCCACGTAACAATACATCGCAACAAAAATACCCAAAGTATTCACCCAGCCTATTCACGAGCCTCCTCACCATTCACCATCGGTATCTTTAACTGTTGCGTGCTGAACTTTTACCTCCACCGCCGAAGGTGAAGGAGGTTGTTTTCACCCCTCTCTGTCTTTGTTTGTTACTTGGCCAAAAAAGTTTTTCTTTGACAAGTATGTTGATCGCCTCCATTTGTTTGTTTGTGCGTTTGTTTGTGTGTTTGTCTGTCCGCTCGTCTCCAGGCCAAACCGCTCAACCGACCACTGAAATCTTCAGAGATTAATGTCACCGGCCCTGCGACGGTCCCGTCGTGAAGTTTTGTAAAATTTGGTCGACTCCACAAAGCTCTACATAGGCCAATAGGCCAATTTGAACTTCTAAAATCTTCAAATTTCATCCGATTGACTTGAAATTTGAAGAGCATTTGTACACGAGGATACTGGATTCAACCAACATATTAATTTTAGTGATCAACATAGACCAGATTTCTAAAATTGTCAATTTTCATCTGATTGAGTTGAAATTTGCAAGAGGTATGCGCTTTTCCGAGTGCCATTCGACTTTGTGCTGTTTTGCCAAGTTGTCACTGAGTGATTTTTTTTTTATTTTATTTTTTTTTTTTTTTAGATCCTCGTGGAGGATCTCTAAGTCTTACTCACGTTGTTGTTCTTCATCTTCTTCTTGTGGACTTTTTTTGGTTCACAGCCTACAGTTTTCATCGAAACTTCCTGAAACTTGGCGTATATATGTAAAAATTCCCTGCACAGACAGTAAGCATCTCCGATTTTGAAAATTCCTCCTAGAAAAAAAAGTTATGACGTCAAAATATCTCCGCTAATGGAAATCGCCTAAAAAAATATCTCTGAAACTAGGCAAACTTTTTGAATTCTGTTTGCGGGAATCGAACAGGGCATTAGCAGAGATGAATTACCGCACATATGATACATCACTATGACGTCATATCCATTTTATGACGTCATTCCTATTTTTTGACTTTTTGTTTCACAACCCAGAGTTTTCATCGAATCTTCGTGAAACTTGCCATGTTTATGCAGAAAGCCCACGCGCAGGCAGTAACCATCTCCAACTTTGGAAATTCTTCCGAGAAAAAAAAGTTGACATCATAATATCGCCGCTGATGGAAATCGCCTATACCATTATTTCCGAAACTAGGCAAGCTGTTTGAATTTTGTTTGCAGGAATCAAGCCGGGCATTAGCACAGATAATTTATCGCAAACCTGATACATCACAATGATGTCATATTCGTTTTTATGACGTCATCATTAAGAGGACGAGGATCTTAGCTCATTTGAGCTTGTTTCTTCATTTGTTTGCCTATCTGTGTGCATGCAGGATATCTCATAAAGTGGTGAACGGATTAGGATGAAAGGTGGTGGACATGTTGTTGGGTGTGTGATAAGGCAGAGTTTGTTCAATTTTGCTGAAAATCCAAATCCGGATCCGGATATGATAATTTTTAAAAGTGATTCTTCGCCATTGAGAGATGGGGCGAAACGAATATATAGCAAGGTATTTCAAAAAGTTACAGACAGATTCGGATGAAACTTTGTGGACATGTTGGGTGTGTGGGAAGGAAGAATCGATTCGATTTTGGTAACGATTAAAATCCGGATATGAAAATTATTTAACTTTAAACTCATTTTTCCCCATTGAGAGATAAACGATATAGCACTGTATAGCATGATATTTCAAAAATGTATTGGGCCCGATATGTTCTCGTTGATCAGGCATTACGTGGTGGAGGTATGCGCTCTACCGAGTGCCCCATTTCAGAATGCAATACAAAAATATGGTGTTTTTTTTCAGGCAAACTGAATACGTCTGTGTTCTTTATAAGGCAACCATAGGAACAAACAATACACAATGTTGAACATTGACGTGGGGCACGATCACGGCCAAAATCACTGAAACAGTCAAGAAGATGGGGATGGGCCAGACATCTGCCTGGGGGATGGCCAGACGGAGACCCCTGGAGTACCAGTGGAAAGTGGCTGCAGCGACGTGCTGCTGCAGCACATACTCCCATACCTGACCTGACCTCTTCATTTGTTTTGTCACATTTTTGTCTTTCCAGATCTTTGACAATCCTGACATTGCTGTTCCCTCTCAATGCTAAGCATCAATTAATTTCTCCTCCACATCCATCCATCCATCGGGACCTACTCTGTGCAGAGCGTTGGTGCTGCCTAAGCAGTCTCCTTTGTTATTGGGCACAATCCTGGACGGGTCGCCACTCCGACACAGGATACTAGCAAGCTGGCACTCATTGTGCCGACCTCAGAAGGATGACAGGCAGAGTAAACCCCACCTGATATCAATTCAACAGCCGAGTGGGATTCGAACTCAGGATCCTAGGGTCCCAAGCCCACCACCCGAGCCATTAAGACAACACCAGGTCAGGTATGGGAGCATGTGCCAGAACAGCACGTCGCTGCGTCCACTTTCCGCCGGTACTCCAGGGGCCTCCGTCTGGCCATCCCCCAGGCAGATGCCAGGCCCATCCCCATCTCCTTGAGATGATGGTCAACCTGTTGCAACCATGAGGCACGTGGTCGACCCACTGGCCTCCTCCACTCATGAGACTCCCTCGCTGAGAGAATCTGTTGAGCAGGATCAGAGTCAGGAAAACGAGCCACATGTCCATACAGCCGCAGCTGACGCTCACGGACTATGCAGGTAACAAATCTCATCTGAGTCTCTCTCAGCAACCGCTCGTTGGACACAAAATCCGACCAGCGATAGCCAAGGATTCTCCGAAGAGACCTGGTACCAAAGGAATTAAGTCTCCGTCTCAGATCCTTGGTCAGAGTCCAAGTCTCGCACCCATAGAGCAAGACTGGAAGTACCAAGGACCTGAAGACTCGGACTTTCATCCTCCCGCACAGGTACCGGCAGCGCCACACCCCATGATCCAGTGAATCCATGACTCCCCAGGCCCGACCCAGACGTCTATTGACCTCTGACTCGCAGCCAGCAGAGACATGAATATCACTGCCAAGGTAAGTGAATCTCTCCACGACCTCAACATCCTCACCACAAACAGACACAGACAGGACAGCAGCATCCAAGATGTCACCGAAAGCCTGGATCTTAGTTTTGACCCAAGAAACCCGTAATCCCAACGGCTCCGACTCCTCATTCAGCACCTCGAGGGCCCCCAAGAGGATGTCTAAAGTCTCCGCAAAGATGACTGCATCATCTGCAAAGTCAAGGTCCGAGATCTTGACATTCCCAAATGATGCACCGCAACTTGATCTCTCCGACATCCTCCCTAGAATCCAGTCCATACAAGTGCTGAAAAGTGTGGGGGCAAGTACACATCCCTGACGAACTCCAGTAACAACTGGAAATAAGTCAGAGATGGTACCACCACACTTCACAGCACTCTCAGTACCAGAGTAGAGTTCAGACATCAAGACAACACCAGGGATTCCAAATTCTCCACTTACTTTAATCTTAGAACCCAAGAAGATGAAACTTGCCACTTTGAACATGATTGTCTCCCAATCTGAACATGTCAATCTTCTCAGTTCACAAGATTTTAATATTTTTGAGGTTTAAATAAATAAAGACCAGCCTTTTCACTTTCCTCTCTCGCCGTCTGCAGCAGTTTCATCAAGTCCTCTTTACTTTCTGCCAGCAGAGTGGTATGATCAGCACACCTGAGATTGTTGATACGTCTTCCTCCAATCGTGACCCCAGGCTCTGTGTCATCCAAGTTAAATTTCCTCATGATGTACTCACTATGCATGTGATTTGATTTGAGGGACCACATAAGACAGGTTTTGCTGTTGCAGGTATAGTCATATATTCATATACGGTGAACTGTGGCTTGCACAGAGTCAAGGGTGTTTGCACAATTGTACTTTTATTAAGTCCGTACAGCTAGAGCACAAATCGGATTCTGTTTGAGTCATTCATGAAAACGTGACTCCTCACTCCATGTAAGTTTTTGAATCTTTTCCCAAACGAGACTTTTATTAATGTTAAAATACCTGTGGGACTTTGTAATATAACTTTGTGTCAGTACCTTTATTGTAATCTTTGTTCTCAATTGGCATTTATTGGGAAGAGTACATGTGAGGATGCAAAGGAAGGTAGGTAAGGTCAATTGCGGCCACGCATCTCTCGTCCGACGGATACTCATGTCCGAAACGAGTACAGACTTTGGTTAATTTAGTTTAAAGTACGGTCAACCTGAGACCCTTCTCACTTTATATTTGTTAAATAATTCTCTTGTCTTTGTGTCTGGGTCGTTGCATTTTCAGGTGGAATGGTAGCAATGTGAGTTGTGGTTCAAAGTTAATACTTTCAGGTGAAATGTGTTGAAGGTACGTCGAATGGTACTCTGTTTCTGACGTCCAGGTTTGTTGTGGTGCCGTGCAGGTTCCGTGTACAGCGTCATCGTGCAGGTGGGTCGAAGCAATGTGGAGAGCGCCGTGGGCAGTTCGGTGATCTTACAATGCTCGTACCACATCGAGCTGATCGACGCGGGGGAAATCGACGTGGAGTGGTCCAGAGACAACGCCGACGCGTCTGACACGATCGTGAGTGGTTAGCGTGAGTGTGCTTATTCTGTACTCCCTGATGTCCTGTCGCTCAATTCCATCGGCTCAAGCAGTGGTCATGGCAGAAACGAGCTGGTCTGTTTTTAAAAGTGAACTCGCTTTCAGCTTCGATGTCTGTCGGCACACGAAATTTCAGCTTTGCATGTCATCCAGAAGGTACCAAACTTTAATATCAGTCAGTGGTTAGAATGAGCTTTTATATATTAGATACTTGTGAAGTCAACAACTCAAAGCTGTTACCACTCCATAACTTCAACTACTTACTGGATACCATTCCTGCCAATATCTGCAATAATAATGATGATAATATGAGTTCCCTTACAAGGAACTTCGATGCAAGAGGCCATTCAGCTCATCAGAACCTGCGCTGTTATTGCCAACTTGTGGTTGATTGTCTGTGCTCTATCCTTTATAAATGTTGAGCGTCAAGCAAGGAAGCAGCACATATCATTTTTAAAGTCTTTGGTGTGACTCGAACCGCTGACCTCCCAGAGTCGAAGCGGACGCACTAACCATTACACCACCGAGTCTGGTAATTCTATCTACCCCTCTGTCCCCATTGCTTCGGAATATCTCCTCGTCCAGTTTAAACGGATCTACTGGTTCTGCTGCCACTGCCCTTCAACGGAGACGATTCCATGCATGAAACTCCAACCTCCTGCCATCCCGATGTGAGTTAAAAAGATGAGGTTCACATTCAGATTGTGGAGCATCCTTTGTCCCCTGGAAAAGGAGGAAGGTTTGCTGGTTTCATGGTCCCTGGTTTCAGAAGCGTGGTGCAGTACTTTGGGTATGGGCTTGGTGGTTACGACGCAGCTATTTACGTAGGTGTTTCATCATGAACAGCAAACCACCAATCAGTGAGGACTTTCACACAACTTAAAGATGATGCATATGGTGCTGCAATCCATCTTGGGAAATTGGAACGTTTCCACTCCGTGCTGCGCTCCCGCACACATCGTCATCCTCCACCTCATCCCTATGAACCCCGTCTTGAAGCGAGTCAAATCCTGGTCCATCGCAACGGAACGATCCTACAATCGGGTGATGCTTGTGTCTTGCACAGTGATGAGCAAAACTTGCTCATCATGCTTCAACTTCGTCATGAGGAGGAGGAGGAGGAAGAGGAAGATGATGAGTAAACTGTGTGAAAGGAGTTTTGGCAACAATCGTATACAAGAATCCTTTGACATTGTTGGATAAAAGTAATACATAAACCACTACACCTTGTCCGAGTCACCTGGACGCAGAAACAAACAAACAAACAAAACTAAAACAGGATGTGTTCCCACATCTTCATGACACCCAGCCAGGTACACTCTTTACCTGCATTTGCGTACCTCCCCATCTCACCTTAGAATCGCTGTCCTTCGCTTTCCGTACATCAAGTGCATTTTCTGGATAAAGTTCTTCCCCCCCAAACACGGTCTTCTCTTGACACAGCAATTCCGTTTCATAGAATTTATCCCATCAACGATTAAAACGTTTTGAGAAATCCTATTCTGAGGCCTTTGTCTTCCTAGAAATCCACATGCTGTTTTAGGATCGAAATTTCTCTTGTAGTTTCCCTATTAACCCCGTGCCTCGCAGTTTGGGAGAAGGAATTTGGGAATGTTGGAATGATTTCCACGATTTGTGTAAACGACTGGAAAAAAAAAATGATCCGAATCGTGATGTTTCCCTTGTTTCTCAAACAATTTCTTGATTGGAAGGAACATGTCAAATCTCGTTATCTTTATTGTTGTTATCCCACGCTTTTTGAAAAAAAAAAAAACGTAATACAGTGATTGTAATCGGCTCCGTCTGTCTGTCCGTCCGTCTGTCCATCACGCCGTCTCCTCCTAACTGGTGGTGTAGAAATTCACCAAACTTGGTAGTTATGATCATATGATCACCACATGGCATGAAGGTGTGAAGCGGGATAATTTTTGGCCCTGCCCCTGGAGCAGGGTCAAAAGGTTCAAACACTGAAAAATGCAGGGGATGATCACTCCCAGGGAGTGATCGTAGGATGCGTTTGTAATTAGCATGTCTAGTGCAGCATCGGGGCGAGTGAGTTGATCATGCCCTTGATCACCTGGTTCAATGTAACTCGTCAATCAATGCTGAACTTGTGCGGCTTCACATATCGGGAATGCTTATCGCCAGCGCCGTGCACAGCAAAAAGATCCCTGGTTTTTTTGCTTCCACAACAATTGCACAAACGGAGCCACAACAAAACAAGAAAGAACACGTACTTAGCTTTGGACGAAATTATAACCACAAGTCTGAAATGACAAAGGGGTGTGCCAGGAAGATGGGGGGGGGGAGGGGAGGGGGCACGTCACAAATAAAACTTCGAATTGTGGCTGTCGGAAATAAAAGGAGAGGGACAGAGATGTAATATGGAGGTGACGGAAAACGATCGCTTCGACACGGAGAAACGTAATAACAATTTAAAAATTCCAGCATCCGGATCTCGATCTTCACTCAAATCGAATCAATTCTTCCCGTCACAGACCCAACCTTTCCACCAAGTTCAATCTGAATCCGTCTGTAACTTTTTAAGCAGACAAACGGGTAACCTCCGTCCGTCCACCTTAGGTGGCAGAGGTAAAGAGGCCGAACAACGGATCATTGCCACCAATTGTGAACTCCCGGGTAACAAGTATGCGATTTAAATTTTCTGCTCGATAATAAAAATGGAATTGCATTGAACTCCCGATGTTTCCCTCGAGTGAGGCCTCTGTTCGGATGGTGGGAGGGTATCGGAGGGAGGAGAGGCGAACACTCCTCACACTGTCCCCCTTGACGTTGTACAAGAAAGAATATTTCTGCGGGAGCAAAATTTGGTGGAATGCCAATGAAAGCCAAGCGTATTAGTCATGTGCTCACTGCAGAAATGCCAGACCATTTCCTGGTCCTGGCTCTCTGTTCGTAAGTGCAGGGAATGCAAGGACTGGAACAGGTTGGAGGTATCAACACGAGCACTGACCATCCTCCATGTTGATGGTGAAGGAGGTAGGTACACCGTGTGTTCCACAGTGTTGTAATAACTGTCTTGTTCTTGCTTGTCTAAATACAGAAATCGAAGCTCTTTGACGAAGTATGCGACGGAGGGTAAGACGCCGATTGATTGATCATGGAGCCGAGAGAAACGGGGGCAGACAAGGGGTCATGGACAGAACGACCGAAAGATATTCAGGACAACAAAACGGGGCACTTTGACGTGCAGTAAAAATTCAACAGAGACACACACACACACACACACAAACACACAGTTGTTACAATGTGAACAATTGGGATTGGGGTTTAATATTTTCACCAAGGTATGATAAATCTGTGGAATTCCATGACCTCGCTCTCACTCTCAGCCGAGCTGATATCACCTAGATGTGAGAAGTGAAGTGGATTGAGGTTTTTTTTGAGAGACATTTTGAAATGAGCAGAAGTTTGTGCCATCGAACACAAAATTATCTTCATTTTAAACACGGACACTCAGCTCGTGAGAGAGCGAGGAAACGGAGGTGAAAATGGTAACGTACTGACATTGGGGGCAACGGTTGGACACGAGCAGGGGAACGAACAGACAGGAGAAGACGAAGAGGAGGGGATGGAGGAAACTCAGTATGCTGCAAGTAAGAGGGTTCACTTGGGTATCGTTAACGTGGGTAGTGAAGATGGTGGATAATGTTGGGCAGTGATATGAGATGGTGGTGCGCCCTTTGCTTGAAGCTCTGCAGGTAAAATTGTGATTGAACAGTCTCGAGACATCAGTTCCACAAATGGGCTGGCAGGATTGTCGAGACCCTAAAGATACACACACTCGCAATAAGCTGTCCAGCTTGGGTTTGAATCCCGCTCCAGCTATAAACTGTTATCCTGGTGTTTCACAGGCAGGGTGATTCATCAATGTGTGTGCCGTCCCACGGATGGACGTTAACGGGCGTCCCGTCTGCCAGCATTAATTAGTGATTGTTAAAGATCCCGCGGTGTCCTTTGCGAAGAGTAGGCGAGTTTTCGCTGGCACCGTGAACAACTTTCAAATTCCTGCCTTAACCTTGAGAGGGGCACTTTATCAGCAGCACAACTGCGCCGTTAGCGAATGATGCTACCCTGCAGCCTTGTGATGCACATGAAAGAAGGAGTTCCACAAATAGGTAAAAGAGTCGCAAAATAGTGGAGGTGTGCATCAAGTATGGACTTTGGGAGATTCACCTGAAAGGGATTACTGGAAGAGCATGCACATTGTTGAGGAGCGAGGGAGGGTCGGAGGGTCGAGGGAGCAGACCCACACTTTATGGAAGAACATAAGCATGCTATCGTTTGCCTACAATTCTCTAAAAGATATTTACACTCGCATGTGGTCCAGCCGTTGCCTAGCGATTGAACAATGCTTTTAAAACCTCAAATGGACCATATTGCATCTCTTTGTGATTGTTCTTACCGATTTGAATCCTGTTCAATGTGCTTGATGATGGCATGGGACAATCCCAGCACTGGAAGTCCCCTCCCTAAAATCCATCATTGTCCTCTCTCTCTCCCTTTTCCATTTTGTTCCCTTCCAGGTCATAACATATTCTGATCGGCAGGTTTTCAGCGAGGGAGAAATGTATACCGATCGTGTCTCCTTCATCGGAGATGTCACTCGAGGAAATGCTTCCATGAAGATAACCAATGTAATGCTCAGTGACTCTGCCACATATGACTGCAAAGTGAAAAGTTCTCGCAAGGTGGATCGTGGACTCGTCTTTCTCACTGTTTACGGTATTTATAGTTTGGGGGAGGGTGGTGTTGTGGTGTTGAAGGGAAAGTAAGGAGAGCCATGGGGTAGGAATAGGCAGGTTTGACTCCATTTACTTTGTATATTAACAAAAACAAAAACAAAAATGTCGAGGCTCATATGAGAGCTAACGCACAGAACGTATAACAAGGGGAGTAGGACACAAGGGGGGGGGGGAGAGGAAGGGAAAAAAATAGAGGGGAAAAGAGACATATGGAGATCCGTCGAAGGGAGAGGGATGGGGCGGTGTACCCGGGGTAAACAAGATAGACACTACAGGGACTTTCAGGTCGGAAAGCAGGAAATTTGAAGGAGGTGGGTTTGGGGTGGATTAGTGGGGGTAGAAAAGATCATTATTTTGGATGGAGGAAGATGAGAGATGGTGGTGAACAGCTGTTTTGAAGACCTGGAGGGAAGAATGTGAATGAAGAGACCGTGGGAGTTTGTTCCAGAGGTGGGAAAAACAGTGGAATGAAAGGTGAAGGTGAGCAGTGATTCTTGATTTTGGTAGTTTTACCAGCAGGGGGTTGTTGGCAGACCTTGAGCGCCCTGCAAAAATATGGGGTGCGGTGGGGGGTGGGGGGACATATCACAGACAGAGCAAGGGGGCGAGACCGAAGAGGAGATGGTAGAAGACAGAAAGACCACCGACTTCTCTGCAGTGACTGAGTGAGAGGCCCAAAGAGTCAGTCTCATTGCGGGAGACGCCAATGATTCTAAATGCCTTGGTTTCTACAGTGTGAAGCTGAGAAAGGGGAGAGGCAGGAGCACCAGCCCAGAGGGGAGAGCAGTACTCCATCAGGCTGTGGACAAAAGTTTGTATGTGGTCAGGAGCTCAGGTGTGCCAAGGAAGGACTTTGCATGATTGAGGATTTCCAGTCAGCGAATGGCTTTGGAGGCCAGCTTGGAAATGTGGCTTTCCCAGGAAAGATCATGGCAGACAGTGAGACCCATAAGCTTGAATGAAAGGACTTCAAGAGGATTATTGTTGAGAAAGTACATTGAGGGAGGTTACAGATGGTCCTTTTGGAGAGACATAGTGAGAGTGTGAGATTTGGCAGGATTGAAAGACATGTTCCACGTGTTGGACCAGCTTGTGATTTTATCCAGATCTGCAGAGAGTGAAGAGGCTGCTGCTTGCTGATCTGAGAGATGACAGATGGTACAGCAGAGGGTGGAGTCATCAGCAAAGAGATATAGAGGATTTTCCAGAGAGTCCGAGAGATCAATGATGAAAACCAGAAAAAGAAAAGGGCCCAGAACGCAACCTTGAGGAACTCCAGCCTGGACAGGAAGAGGGGATGGGAGAATTCCATTTAGGGCCACACGTTTTCTGTGACAGGAGAGGAAGTCTGCGAGCCATGAGTGGAGTTGGCCATGGATACCATCGGAAGAGAGTTTGGTGAGCAGGGCAGGGTGCTAGACTGGATCGAAGGCACACGATATGTCTCGGGATGTGGCTCTGATTTCATGTCTGGCTTTGAGGACCTCCATCCATTGTTTGGAGAGAAGCAGCATATCCAGGGTAGAGTGACCTGGTCTGAAACCAAATTGATGATCAGAAATCAAGCCATTGGAGAAGAAGAAGGATTTAATGTCTGAAGCGATGATGGATTCCATATCCTTGCTGATGATTGGGAGAAGGCTGATTGGTCGGTAGTTGTTGGTATCTGTTTTTGCACCTTTTTATGCAGGGCGGTAATGTTTGCTGATTTCCAAGCAGATGGCAGATGACCTTGAGCAAATGAGAGGGTGAATAGAACAGAGAGAGGGTGAGCAAGAGCAGAGGATCAGGTTTTTAGGACATGTGTGTTGATGCCTTCTGGACCGGTTGTAGAATCCAGTCGCCCTGAGTGAAATGCCACACTCGACAGCACTGAGGTGGTTCTCCAATAACAGATCGAGAGATGTCCACTTTGACAAGCACGTGGTCAGACGAACCGATTGGAGTGGAGGAAGAACAGCGGATATTTTCAGTGAAATTGTTCAAAATCAGATCCAGAAGAGCTGGAGTACCGTTGGTTGAGATCCGGGTCAAGAAGTTGACAAGTTGTGTCAGTCCCAATGAGTCACAGAAGTCCTTTGTTGAAGTGACATGACGGGTGAGAGGGGTACCCGCACCCAGCCAACTGGCAAGATGACAATTGAAATCACCACATATGAGGAAGAGAGAGTTGGGATGAGAGGATAGAAGTTCGTCCATGTTTTCGGAGAGTGAGATGTAAATGGAATCATCACTGTTTGGTGGATGGTACAGCACACATATAAATATGCGGTGGGAGTAGAGGGGAAGCTGTAGCCAGAGGTATTCCTGGGGTGTGGGGGAGTGAGGACAGTGCATGGTGAGTGAGGAATAGAGTCTTTGATGAAGAGAGTAACTCCTCAACCAGGACGAGGATCAGGTCTGTCATACCGGAGGAGGGAGTAACCAGGGAGAGATACTCGGTAGTCAGAGACGTCTTGAAGGAGGAAAGTTTTTGTCTGGTTTGTCAGTGGCAACCTGTATGGAAAGATGTCAGGTTTGAGTGAAGGTCCTGGATGTTTGAGGTCCACACTGTTCAGGAAGAGGGAGGGGAGGGAGAGGGGGAGGGTAGGATGAGGGGCGAGGGAGGAGGGGAGGAGCTAAGGAGAGTTGTTGAAAGAGTGTGGGGGATTGTCGAAGAGCTATGGGAGAGGGCCGGATGAGGAGGACAAAAGGCTCGGTGGTGATGGGTTGATGTACAGTGTGGAGTAATAAGAGAGGGGGCAGAGGGCAGTTGAAGATTGGATGAGGTGGAGTGACAAGATGGAAGAGAGAGGGTGGGGGAAGAAGGCAGCTTTGTGGTTTAGAGGGGGGGGAACGTTGGGAAGGGGGAGTGAGGGGGTAGATTGGAGGGGAGAGGGAAGAAGTGAGGGGGGGTGTTTAAGGTTTTGACATGAGGTTCCGTTTTTACCCTTGTGACGTGTTTATTATGGTTCCTGGAGGGAGGCCAAAGGTGCCGTGGTGTCCTGCTTTTTGAAGAATAATTTCGTCATTTATTTTTTTATTTATATAATTTTCTCAATTTTCAATTATTTATTTTTCATTTGATTTTTTTTTTTTTTTTTTTCCGATCTTCTATTATTTAAATAATTTTCAACTTTAATTTTTATGATTACGAGTACACCCACACCATATATACGCAGCAGGAAGGGCCATCTCTGGGGTATATAGATTACAGTCGATCTCGGCTTGGGTCCGTTAGTCTGTGGGGGACGCGGTAAACATTGAATGCCTCAAGGATGTCGGAATTTCTCCAGATTTCTTTCAATTTAGTGTTAAACAGCCATAGTGACTTGAAAAAGGTAATCTTCCTGGTTGTGGTTTATAGTATTTTTTGCTTGTGGTCGGGGTGCCCCAGGAAACGCTATTTAAACACACTAACATGGTGTTTGTCGAAGGAGGAAAAAAATAAACCTCTTGTGGAGGGGGGATATTATTGGTATTGATTATTCTTCTCCTCCGCTTCCCTTTATAAGGGGTGAAGTCTGATGGCACCACGCTTCTGCCATATCTTGAACACAAACTCCTCCATCTCCCACTGTCCTCGGCTAACTGCCTACACTCTCCAGCCACCCGTACCTTACGGATATCCCTTCTCATGCAATCTTCCCATCTCAACTGCGGCCTACATCTTTTCCTCCTCCCTTGCTCCCTCACCCTATTTGCTCTCTTTGCCATTCTCTCTTCTCCCATCTGCACCAAGTGTCCAGCCCATCTCAACTGGCATTTCACCAATCTCCCCATCAAGCTCATCTTCACACCAATCTCCTCCCCTAGTTCATCCATCGTCGTCCTGTCCACCCTCTTCACTCCCGCAATCCTGTCCCAGTTGTTCTTGAAAACCTGCAGCCTCTGTTGTTCTCTCCCTGCTAGTGCCACCATCTCCAGACCGTAAAGGTCGGCCGGCGGTGCACACATCAGAACCTCCCCTTTCAATTTTTTTGATATCTTTCTATCTGCCATTACTCCCTCCACTCTCCTCCACACATTCGCACCCATCTGAATCCTCCTCCACACCTCTGCCTCCGACTTACCATCCTCAGTCGCTGTTCCTCCTAGGTAATCAAACCGACTTCTTCACCCGATCTCCTTCCCCTCTCACCTGATATTCATTTATTTTCTCTGCTGCCTGACCAACATCACCTCAGTCTTCTCCATGCTGATCTACAGTCCATGCTTCCCAAATGCCTCCTTCAACTCCCCCAGTACTTCCTGCATCCCCTGCCCACTCTCCACCACAATAGCCAGACAGTCTGCATACAACATCCTCTCCATACTGCCCCTCAAGCTCATCTTCCTGCTTACCAACTCCATCACCATGATAAACATGAGTGGGCTGAGAGAGCTTCTCTGAGTTCAGCATGAACATTGGTTTGAGGCAGACATCCCAGGACCAACCAAAACTCTTCCCTTCGTTCCCTTGTACATCCCTTCCACCAACTTAACTTCTGTTCCCGGCACTCCCATCCATCTCGGTGTCACCCATCACCATCTCTCTCGAGACAATGTCGTAGGCCTTCTCCAGGTTCACAAATCCCAATGCCATTTCACCTTGCACCTCCGACCTCTTCTCCACCAGCTGTTTCAGCATGAACATCCCATCCGTCATCTCCCTACACTTTCTGAACCCCCGCTGTTCTTCTCCGATCTCCATCTCCAGCCACACTCTTCCTTATCCTCCCATCCAGAATCCTCTCCAGCACCTTCATTACATGACTTAGGAGCGTAATGCCCCTGTACTTCCCTGGATCTTGAACATTACCCTTCCCTTTCCATATTAGCACAATTAATCCTGTCTTCCACTCCAGAATTGAACCCCCTCTCATAAATATGTTCAACAGCATCTTCGTCCAACTGACTCCGACTTCTTCCGCTGCAATTATCATCTTTGTACACACCTCGTCAATGCCTGGCATTCTTCCCTTCTTCCTCCTCTTCAATGCAGTCTGCACTTCCTCCTCTGTGATCGCTACCAATTCCACTTTCCCTTCCACATAACATGATAGCTCCAACTCGCCTCGACTTCCTTCCTGGTTCAACAGCTTTTTGAAATACCCTTCCCACACCTTCAAAACTGGCCCCCTTTGTCACTGGCCTCCCCCCACCATCCTGAATCACTGTGATCCCCCTTCATGTCCTTACCATCTTCATCCCTGTCATGAGCCAATTTATATATCCACTTCAAAGTTGTTGCACACCTCCTCTTCCATATCATTCCTCACCTTATCCACAGATCCCCTTGCTGCTTTCTTCTTTTGCCCATACAGGTGCAGCAACCCTGCATCCCATTGCCTCCCCCTACTCTTGATCTTCTATGTCTTCTTCAAAAACCTCCTTTTCACCAATTGCCTTCACTCCGTCCACCATACCTTGCTTATATCCCTCGATGATGCACCCTTTCCTGACATCAGATCAGATCAGGTCAGGTATGAGGGCATGCAACGAAGCAGCGCTTCGGTGAGCAGGATCAGCATCAGGAAAATGAGCCACATGTCCATACAGCCACAGCTGACGCTCATGGACTATGCAGGTAACACATGTCATAAGAGTATCTCAGCAACCACTCGTTGGACACAAAGTCCGACCAGCGAAGCCAAGGATTCTACGAAGAGACGTGGTTCCAAAGGAATGAAATCTACGTCTCAGATCCCTGGTCAGAGTTCAAGACTAGAGCAAGACTGGGAGCACCAAGGACCTGAAGACTTGGACTTTTGTCCTCCTGCACAGGAACTGGTAGCACCACACCCCATGATCCAGTGAATCCTTGACCCCAGGCCTGACCCAGATGTCTATTGACGTCTGGCTCACAGCCAGCAGAGACATGAATATCACTGCCAAGGTAAGTGAATCTCTTCCTGACCTCAACATCATCAACGCAAATGGGTACAAACAAGAGAGCAGCATCCAAGATGTCATTGAAAGCCTGGATCTTAATTTTGACCCAGGAAACCTGTAAGCCCAGCGGCTCCGACTACTCATTCAGCACCTCAAGGGCCCAAAAAAGGATATCCAGAGTCTCCGCAAAGATGACTGCATCATCTGCGAAATCAAGGTCAGAGATCTTGACATTCCCAAACGATGCATCGCACCTCGATCTCTCCGACATCCTTCCTAGAATCCAGTCCATAAAAGTGCTGAAAAGTGTGGAAGCCAGTACACACCCCTGACAAACTCAAGTTAAAACTGGAAAGAAGTTGGAGATGGCATACCCACATCTCTTGGCACTCTCAGTACCAGAATAGAGTTCAGACATCAGACTGATCAGTTTTGGTGGCACCCCACAAAGACCAAGGATCCTCCAGAGGGCATCACGATTTACTGAATCAAACACTTTACAGAGATCAACATAAGCTGCAAGCAGCCCCTGCCGAAACTCTCGTCTGCATTCGGTGAGGACCCGAAGAGCAAGGATATTGTCAATCGTTGACCTCTTTGGGGTAAAGCCTGACTGCTCTGGACACTGGTGCTCAATGGCTCAACCAGATGGTGACAAACCCTGTCAAGAATTAATCCGAGCAAAGACCTTGCCCAGCATCGAGAGCAGCGTCGCCCCTCGGTGTTGTTGCAGTCCTGGCGATCACCCTTCCCTTTCCAGAGAGGGACAACAAGGCCCCTCTTCCAGTCATTTGGGATGATGCCTGTGTTCCAGGCAGAGCACAGAACTGCATGTAATGACATGAGTACAGCATTTCCACCAACTTTGAGAAGTTCAGCATGGATGCCATAGACCCCATGAGCTTTACCCCCATTCCAACCGGTTCACCGCAGCCTGTGTTTTCACAAACTAAGGTGGACCACAATTGAATGGAGGGTCAGCATTAGGGATAGTAACATCCCTGACATCGAACTTGACAGCTGGTGGATCGGCCTGGAACAGCCGCTCAAAGTAACCGGCCCAGTGGGCCTTCACTTCGGACTCCTCTGTGAAGACCCCACCACCCTCCGCTCTAACTGCAGCACACCGAGGGACGGGCTTGGATGACATTCACGAGGGATGCGTGAATTCCCCTGTAAGCAGGACGAGAATCACTTGACCACAGGTGATGTTCTATCCCCTCACAGATTCCTCACACATAGGCCTCCATGTCCACCCTTGGTGCACGTACAGTTTCCACCTCCAACTCGTGATTAATCATTCTTACCATCGCACTGCCTGCACGACTTTTCACTGCTCATGCTCCAATATTACCAGCTTTTACCTTCAATTTGAAGTCTCTCTTGTCCCAGGCCAATTAGCCCGTGGGACATCACAATGTTCAATAAATTCCAATCGATATCCAATGTCAAATTTCCGCTCTGTTGCTTCTCACACACAGGGCACCAAACATCCTGAGATGGATTCCATGAAGCACAGGCATGGTTCAAGGAGAATCTATGGGAATCACAATCGACTGTCAAAACGAAATTGTCACCCTAAAAATACAACCAGCCAACACCTCCCACATGCAGTATCTACATCGCTTCAATAATGGGCTTTGTTACCCTTTTTGATAATCTTTGATGTTTTTGTTACCCATTGGCAAATGTTATGCTCAAGGAATTGTCGTCTTATCTTAGTCTTGTGTGCACTCAAGAACAACAGATAAGATCGAGCAATATCTCTCGCTTCAACATTTTAAGTCTTTGAATGTTATTTTCTTTGAACATCAAACTAGTTTTTATTTGTTTATTTATTTATTTAATATATATTTTATACCGTTGCTCATGCAGGTCAGCCTGTGTTCAGATACGTGTTGAATTCCTTCCATTCCACCCGCAGGACATCCCCCCCCCCCACATTACTTCTCAATTCCATTTATTCCAGTGATATTCACTGGAGTGATACATGGTTAATTTTCACGCTGCCTTTGCGTTTATGATGTTATTATGATTTTGTAACATAATACAGGGAAACAAATAAATCCTTCAAACCAAACTAAAATTATATTCTCATACAATAGGTAATTCAGCCTGGTGTTGGCGCAGTGGTTAGGGCAGCGGCTTGGGATCCCAGTGTCCTGAGTTCAAGTCCTGTTGGCTGCTGAATTAACACCAGGGGGTTGACTCAGCCTGTCATCCTTCCGAGGTCGGCGAAATGAGTGCCAGTGTACTGGTCCCGGTGTATGCCCCGGTTAGAATAGGTGTACCATATCCCTGTGTGTCGTAAGAGGCGACCAGGGTTGGCGTCAGGAAGGGCATCCGGCCATAAAACATTGCCTCAAGAAAAAGCCCAACCCCTGCACAGCAAGGAAAAATGGCTGTAAAAACGGTCATATACAATAGGTACTTTCCAAATCCAACTCTTCCTCCACTGCATTTAGCACGACAATCCCACACCAAAGCAAAGTCGTGGGCACATCCATTACTAGTGGCCTGGGAGGTGGAGGGGTTTCCTCAAAACGAATTACGTATTCATCAATTATCTGAGGGTACACTTCAGCTTGCGGCGGGGCCGATGCCTTTGCCATTTGAAGGGGCACCTGAGTCACATTTTTTCATTATTCCTGTACTTCTTCTAAGCTATGTTTTAAGCCTTCCAATTTGCACTTTTCCTCCCGGTCCTGGAATTCTGCGTTCCACATCATAAATGCCTTCCAATTTACTTCTCTGGCCATTTTCACTTTTTCATTCATATATTGTGTACAAGTACCTTCTTTTTTTCAGGTGTACTCGCCTTTTTTCACCTTTTAAAGGAGGTTACCCATTTTATTAACTTGGTGCAATAAATTGAAACGGACAACGACGAGAACAATATGTAAATCATTGCAATTCAATGCAAATACAGCTATACAAATACAAAAACAGGTGCAAATTCAAAACAGTTACAAATGTAATCATACAAGAGCTCTATCCAATACAATACATACTTCTTCAATTCCAATTCCAACCCCTAATTGGAAACAACACACAATTTTATTCCAACTCCCACTTGGAAATAGCAAATCAATTCAGGCGTACACCAAGACAGTGCCGATGTACACACACGGTGGCCCTTTTCGTCTGATCAGGACGGGGGACTCCAACCCCTTAAACTCAAACTTCCAGATGCCAATATAATTATTTACATCTGAGAATTCCTTATTTGGAGGCCAATCTGTTTTGGGGAAGAGGAGAGTTTTACTTGGCAGTGGTTTCCTTCTAGTAAAGTAGAGAGATATGTATAAGGTGATTTGAATATTTTTTTTCTTTTTTCCAAAATACAGTTGATACATGTTTGAGCACATGGATGTAATAGTCATGTTTTATTCAAATAAATTTCCCATTAAAGGGTTATAACAATACATTGTGCTATATGCTAAAAACTTTACTTTGCAAGTTAATTATCATTCGATCTTGATTGGCTACATTTTTCTTTCATCATCACACTTAAACTCATTATGCTAATTTTGGAGAAATTTGCATCCACACGCTGATCGGCCGGATCTGGACCTGAACCAAAATCGAATCGGCTTGTTCTTGTCACCTAATCAACTTGTCCACCTAATATTGTCATAACGCGTCCACAACTTTTTTGAAATATCATGCCATTGTTGCGGACTCAGGGTTTGAGGCTCACCACGAGGGGAAGCACTCGGGGTCCCTTTCAAACGCCCGGTCCTGAGGTCACTGGGCACAGATAACTCTATGCACTGGCAGGTTGCTAAGCAACCACAAATGCCGATTGACACCACCAATCTGGGTAGAGTTAAACGACTTCGCGTGATACCTTACCTGGGACAGCCAAATAAATTGGAGTCTCGTGCCCAGACCACACCCGGATTACTGTCGAGTGATACCGTGAGTGTGCGCTGGCAAACAAGAGCAAATTCGGTGGGGCAAAACTTCCCAGCTAAACGAATGTGTGGACCATGCTGGACCAATGAAGGAAAACACAAAACGGGATTTATACAAAAAATCAATTTATTCCATCAAGGGTGAGGAAAGGCATGTGGCACAGTAAAGGTTTATTCTCATGCATGCACAGCAGGGGAAAGCAAGGATTTGTGGGTGCGGCAAAATAAATGCAATTACTTGCATAAAAAGAGAAAGACCAAGCAGAGCAAACCCGACATAAAGAACTTCTGAAATCTTAATTTATAATAACGTTACAGGCGTCATCAGACACACCCGAGGAAATTAGAGATAGCCAGAGAAAGGAAATGACCTCTTGGTACCTGACGCGATCGATGGACCTACGCAACCCAATCGCTTCGGAGGGAAGGAAACTGGGGTGTGTATGGTACATGAATGGGAAGGTGCAAATACAGTGTAATGAGGTGGAGAGGAACTTGTGAAGATGTGGGTAATTGGAGAAACAAAGGCAAGAAAAGAATCTGAAAGAGGATAGATTTAACCTGAGCAGATGAGGTAATCTGTAAATTCAATGAGCATTGGCTGCGGAACGCAGCCAAGCGCCGATGCACCGAGGATGACATGGTCATACCTATGACCGCTCACTCCGCCTTGCTTTGTCACTTCCGCTGCTCCATCAGCTTGGTTATTGCAGTAGCGCTTCTGTCTGGTCGGTGTCTCAGAGGCGAAGAGAGAAGATAAGACAAGATAAGATAAGATCCACTCTCTGCCGCTACTTTTATAGAGCCTGAGAGGAGGGGCCAAAGAGTGGATCAAGAGGCTATGGATCAAGATGGACCATGGATCAAGATGAAGATGGCTATGGACCAGAGAGTGGATCAAGATCAAGAGGTAGGCATTTCTGAGCTCTCTCATTGGCATATAGACACCACCCCGAGCCATAGCCATGCCCCAACCAGACGAGCCAGAAAGGGCCTCGGTTGCCCCCCCCCCCAGCCAGGCAATGCAACAGAGCTCCATAATTTCTATGGGGCACAGGTTTTCGGGAGTGCTCTCTGGCCACGAACGCGTGTTGGACTCCACCTGAACACTGCTACTTAGTGGAGCAGCAAAGCTATCCAGACATCACTGAATGAATCCCAGCGCACATTCGTGCTTCCAGCAACACGCCAAAGTATTCAGACTCTCAGGCAACCGCTATGTTCCCTGTCCCCCGGCATCCCCAATGACTGTTGTGAGCATCTGGGGAGCTGATGACAGTTGATGGGGTTTTAGTGAATTGGGAGAGGTGCTGTGGCATCTGCTGTAAAGTAGTTGAAGCATTGTAAGCGGTTGAGGAAATTGTGGTGATGAGGTTGAAGTGGTTGATAGCGGTTGTGGAGTTTGTGGTGAAGACGTCGGGCGTAGGTTATTGTGGGGATTCTTGGGAGCCGATGTAGCAATCATGGTGAGCGTTGTGGCGTCGTGGTGAGTGTCTGAGGTGATGCGTCGCTGGTTCATGGTGCACCGTTTGAACGGGGAAATGGTATACGGTTTGAATGGGGACGCTCCAGCATATCCTCATGATGTCACTGCCCGGCCTGTGGCGTGCATGGATACATGCATGTTGGGGTTTATGTGTGAAATAAAGTGAAGATAATAAAATAAGTGAAAGAATAGGGGATGGAAGACCTAACTGAAAGCCTTATGTAACGCATCTTGTCCCATTTACCCACTAGACCCACGTGGAAGGGCTAACTGAATGAATACTAACGGGATATCTGTCTCGGGATCGCTTTATGTTGGATGCTATTGCCTTGGGGGAGTGTCGGCTTTGCAGAATCGCAACACTATCTATCGTTTGTGGTCACGTCTCATAATGGTGAAAAATCACTTTTAAAATTGTCGCATCCAGATTCAGATCTGCACCAAAATCGAACCAATTTGTCCTTGTCACACACCCAACCTGTCCACCGAGTTTCGTCTTCATCCATCCATAACGTTGTGAGCTATCCTGTTCACAGACAAACAGGCTTAGAAAACATAACCTCCGTCCACCTTCGTGACGGAAGTAATTAATGAAGTCACACAATGTGTTGCTGCTACTCGGCCACGGCCCTTCAGTGAATTCATGAAATGTCTATTAAGGCGATAAAGATAAATTCCCTTCACCTCATTGTCCCTTTCCCACATTCAGTACAAAGACAACGTGACCCGGCAAAGGACACGGGAGGTATCTGACCTCATGGCCTGGGACTTTGATGTTAATCCGGTCCTGTGGTTGCCAGCACGGAGCATGTGCCAATGCAGCCCACAAAGGTGAAAGGTCCTGGTGTAGCGGTGCCATATGAAATGGTGGCAACCCTCCTCAATATGAAGGTGGCTGTGGATTCCGACGCAAGGTCGGCAGGGTTGTGATGGGTCGGACCCAGAAAGCAGCTCCAAGGCCCGGGTGATTCTCTGACCATGCGCCCCGCCGCAGGCACGAATGCGATGCACGTTAACGCCCGATGTCCCTTACATAAAGCAAACCCCCTTCCCCCAGGAGCATAATGATCCACCACCACGTTGAAGCTATGGAGGGGAGAGTGGGATAGCCTGACCCGATGAAGGCAGTTCCACATACAAGACCAAAACAGTTGAGGTGTGCAGTCTGTCCTGGCTCTTCCTTAATTAACCCTTAGAACCCTCCTCGGTTATGTATTTTGTGAGATGCAAAGTCTACCTTGTAGATTTAACAAGGCACAATGACTTCACAATAAGGACGTGCATGAATGTTTGATGATTTTGTGATTCTGACGGCGTGTGCTGCCATCCTCACCTTTCTGTGGTTTTCCTTCACACTCAGCACTTGGATGGGAGCACGGATTCGTTTTGATTCCATTTCTCGACTGAACGAGCCGTGCTGTGCTAGTAGCACTGTCTGGATGGAGGTCATCGAATTCCATTTGCCACTGATGTTGAAGAATTATTTGTTTGTTTTTACACGTTTGAAAGAAAGTGGTCACAGGTGGAGTCAGAGCAGGTAAAGAGCGTGTGCTATCAGAGGGAGCAGGAATTTATCAAAGGACTCATTGTCTTTGAGTCTTTGTAAAGATAATCTTTCTGCCTCGGATAGAGGGTAACCTTGGAATGAATCATTATCACGCATTGGAAACGGTCCCTCATTCCTCGAAGCTGGAATTGCCAAGAGCCGTGGGTTGTTCTTGAACACACGATTGTTCTTGTTTACATTACAGGGAAATATAAGGAACTTGTATGTGGGAGGAAGCCATTGGGCCTATCATTCCTGCATTGTGCCTATCTCCAATACTTCCAGGAACCTATCGAATTCCAATTTAAACTTATCAACTGTTTCTGCTGCCACGACCTTTCCAGGAAGACCATTCCATGCGTTAACTACTCTCTCGGTAAAAGACCGCTGCCTTACTTACCGTCTTAACTCTCTCATCCTTTACTCTCAGGCTATGGTCCCCCTGGTCCTGTCACTGTCCATTCTGCTGAAACAATTATTCCACAGTTATACTCTCTACCCTTCATCATCTTAATCACCTACTTTATAATATAAAAAAGTCCCATCTCCTTCAGCTGCTCCTCATCGCTGACTTTGTCTAGCTGGGCGCACAATCAATATCATCACTCGACGCCGATTCCTCTCTACGGCAGCTATTGTGCTTCCTCAGATGAAGCAACCAAACTGTATACACTATTGTAGATGAGGCCTCATTAACTTCCTGTACAGGTAGATGTGTATTTTTTTATTGGAATGGTTTGTTGGCACGTCGCACGTACAGCAGAAGACAGGGCTTTGCAATCACTTCCGTGTGTCTGTCTGTGTGTGTGTGTCTGTCCAGCCAGTAAACTTTTTTTTCTTTTTTTTTTGTTAAACCGTTTCAGCTTTTGTCATCAAATTTTTAACAAAGCTTTATTATGAGATTATGGAGAAGACGATTAATAATGTGGTCAAAAGGTCAAAGATACCGTTCAGAAAATGGAAGAAGTCCGAATACAAAGCGGGATGGGCTTTGCATTTTCAGATGCTTTTCCAGTTTTGTATTTATTTATTTTTGTTTCCAACATCCACGTTTGTTTGTTTATTTATTTGTTCGCAAATGCTCTGATTTTTTTTTTTTTTATGTTTGCTCCTGTTTCGTCTCGTTTAGTTGTGCTTCTTTAAGCTCGTTCAAGGAACCTTCCGAAGCTGGAATATTGACATTGTTGATCAAGGGGACCATGATTCGTTTAACTTGGACTTGGCTAAATCAGCAAATGTGGGTCTGAAGATGGATCATAGCATGCTCTCTGTGCTATGCGAGTGTTTCGTTTGGCAATCAAATGTACGACGGTGTTTGTGAAATCGAAATACTTCATGGCTAAAGTTGCTGTTGGTGACGTTTGTTTGAGAGACTGGAGATGCACAAGCTCAATGTGAGTGCTGAGTGGCAAAGCTGATGGAGAGATCAATTTTAAAACTACATTGACTATTTGGCTAAAGGTTTAAAATTTTTTCTTATTCATTGACTCTCTAATTAGAGAAAACTAGGGATGTTTATAAATGGCTGCAAACATGATTTTGTCTTCTCTAACTGCTCACTCATTTTGTCCCTGCACGCTCGAATGCTCCAGAGAAGCCGTCCGAGCCGGTGTGTTCGAAGAGTGGAACGAACGCCATGACCTTTGAGGGCACGGATGTGACGCTGCAGTGCTCCAGCAAGCAGAGCAGCATTCCCATCAGCTACACCTGGCGGCGTGTCACGAGCCCGAGCAGCGAGGCCCCCGGCGCGGTTCCGAGCACCTCCGTGCAAGGTCAGCGGTTTGAAACTTTCCTCAAACGTGCCAGTCAATCAAAGCACATCATTATGTCATCAGCAGCCCTTCTTGTATAGCGATACCTGATTGTTGTTTCAGAGGTGTGCACACACCGCTCTGAGTCAACTAATCTAGGTTTGAATCTCGACCCAGCTATAAACTCGGGAGGATGTTAAGTTAAAGGAGGATCCTTTGTGGAAGTTAAAGACCCCATGGTTTCTTTCGTGAGGAGTAGGTGTTATCGCTGGCCCCCCTGAACAAATTACAAATCCCTGCCAAAATTGTCATCAGTCGAACATTGGTCGGGCCAGTCGGTTCGTGAAGAATATCTCAAGAAGGTGGGAATAATTGGGGCCATTGAAGTAGTAGTCGTAATCGTTGTAATCTTTCTTGTCGTCACTAGTAAGAGTTATTTTGTATCGAAATGGATTACAACTTTGAAGGTTTTGAATCCGTACTGTGATACATGAGTGTAAAAAGCTGAAGCCAAGACCATAAGGACAATTACACCAAGGCTGGCGAAGCAACAATCTAACATTGAGGATAAAATATTTACTAAACTTTATCTGTAATAGAAGGAAGCAGGGACCCGTGCAATCATGCAATGTAAATTCAAATCCTCAACCCCCTCCCGCTCACGAACGCAAGTCATCAACTCCCACCTCCTACTCTCAAACCACAAGTCCTCAATGTCCCCCTTCCAACCCTAAGGCTTCGATCCCCTCCCCACTCTAAGCTTTCACCTTCAAGCCCACATTCCATTCCTCCTTCCTGAGCCTCAACCCCCCTCCAAACCCCAAGGCTTCAATCCCCAACTCCAACTCTCTGTCCTCCTCCTCCCCCTCCCCTTTCTCCCACTCATAAAAGCTGAAGGGTATATCATTACATATTTCTTCATGAACTCATTGAAACAGCAGAATTTTTTTTAACTCTTTCCCCCTCCGCTATCATGCTATGACAGATCTCACAGAAACCACAATCGAAACAGCATGCCTCCTACATGTCGTGGCCCATCATGGTCACCTGTACAATTCACAGTCCTGTGAGAAATGTGGAAATCCCGTGGAATTGCAACTCTTAAGTGACCATGAGCAACCTAATTGTGCCAACAAATAACCCCAAACCAATTATCTTCTTCCTGATGCATATGCGCACATCATTAAAAGTAAATAATGTCGGATGTTTTCTTTCACAATCTCGCGAGATTCCCGGAAGTCCCAGGACAGAGACCTTTATAATGACTTGGGTTTTATGGTGCCTGGTCGAATCATTTAAGATAAAACGGGCTGAAATAATAGCAAGGACCTGCGGAACCGAACAGTCAAAGCCCTTGCTCGAGAGAATGCCACATAGATATTTGGGCAGTGTATATGCAACAGAGCACTGCCTTGATCACTCCTGAAAATAGAATAAAAATAACCAGAGTTTGAAGCAAAAACATTCCCACTGCCTGTGTGCATATATCATACATCGTCGTCGTATAGCTCGGATAGATTCCAATTGCATTGGCCCATAGACTGACACCAGAGGCCTGAAGCCTGAGGCCTATACTTACTGTGGCCTTCACAAGGCTCGCAAAAAGGAAAGTGAGGAGGGAGGGAGAGTGAGGAAGGGGGGGGGGGAAGCGAGAGGAGAAGAGGAAGGGAAGGCAGACATGTGGTGGAGCGTTAATTACGATTCATACTGTTTCATCAAAATGATTCTGCATAGAATAAGAGTGAAGATGGAAACAAAATAATGTCTGAAATCCATTTTATTCCGGTCATACTATAAATACCACCCAGAGACAAACACCGCCTGGACATGACCACTGTCCAGACACATGTTGAGATGATGACCGTCCGGATACGTACAGATAGGTGGAGGGTGGAGGGGGGGGTAGGGGAGTTGGAGAGAATGTTATGCTTTGTGAACACACACACTCACACACTCACATACACACACACACACACACACACACACACACACACACACACACACACACACACACACACACACACACACACACACACACACACACACACACACACACACACACACACACACACACACACACACATTTATGAGGACAGATAAACTAAACGATGGATGCTTAGCTTGTTAACTAATACTAATTGAGGACTTAGAATCAACCAGGTAGTATAAACGCACCATTATATATCACATTTGAGTTGAGTAGGGATGTAATCTTGGTATCTAGGCCTGGATGGTTGTCCGTTGCCTGTGAAGTGAAAAGCAGGATTAAGCAATTGGTTCATCTTTGTCTCTGTGTACAAACGTCAGTTCATGATTGAGGACCAACGTCATTTAAATTGAGTGTTTTGTTTTGAACACAAATTGGAAAATGAACCTGTAGTTTAGCAGTACTTTCACTCTGAATTTGTCTCGACCGGACATGGTCACAGAGGAGCGAGATAATATTTTTGCTCTGTCTGCTTGTCTTGCAATCAACCAAAATGAAAAATCATGCCAAACAGGAAACACTGTTTTTAAAGATGTCATAAAGGACACAAACAACAGGCATGAATAACTAATGTGTAACGTGTTCGGGTGGTGTAAAAGATGCTGCTTCAATGGTGGTGTGTACTTGAATACCGAAGAACACAAATAGACTTTTTCGCACTTTCAAAAAAACTCCATTTAGCAGTACTTGGAAAAAATATTGGGCATTGTATGTCCATCCATTCATCCATTGGGACCATACTCTGTGCAGAGCGTTGGTGCTGCCTCAGCAGTCTCCTGGGCTATTGGGCACAATACTGGATGGGTCACCACTCCGACACAGGATACCAGCAAGCTGGCACTCATTTTGCCGACCTCGGAAGGATGACAAGGAGAGTCAACCCCACCTGATATAAATTCAGCAGCCGAGTGGGATTTGAACTTTGGATCCCAAGCCCACCACCCTAACCATGAAGACAACACCAGGCATCATTGTATGTCATCACGACCAATCAAATTTGCTGCTTGTTGTCCCGGCCCATGTTTCTCAACACTGCGTGGGGTAAAGTGTTCTATGAACTTTAGTTATTTATTTCCAATTTTGTTTGGTGGGTTCAGGGTGACGCACTACCTTTCATAAAGTAGCATTTCAATACATCTTGTTGTTTTGTACGCAGTTTTGTACTGCTTGCATCATTTTATGGAAGTGTGGCTGTACCACTGATGCAGTGCCCCCGTTACTCATTTTGCCGATCTCGGAAGGATGCCAGGCTTGGTCAACCCACCTGGTGTTATTTCAGTGGCACGACGGGGGCTTGAACTCAAGATTCTAAGATCTTAAGCCAGCCACGTTAACTGTTAAGCCAACACGAGGCTTATTTAGACACAAAGATAGCATTTAGACACCCGGCCCAAGTTGCTTTGAGGGCATTAACAACCAACCGCAACGTGCGGGCTGGATTACACATCGACCGTCTCAGGTGTGGCAGCCATTTGACCTCTGCGTTGAAGGTTTGCCAAGGTGCAAAATAAGCATTGAAAGTAAAGAGGAAGTCCAAAGGTTATTCTCCCAATGATGAACGAACGATCCTGCCCCAGCGATACTCGGCCAATGTGGACATCCATTATCAGCAGTTTACGGTCAATGTCGCACATCGTGTTCCAGATGCCATTGCAATTGGTCATGTTTTTGGCTCAATCTTTTTCAAAAGAGAATGATCGCCTGAACAATCGAAGAGTAATTTGAGTCTAGAATTTGACAATAGCACATTGTTAGGTCCATCTACAGCGGAAGCCACTCACAGTACGAGAGAAAGCTGATGGGCAATGTGAAGGTCGTTCGAACTTGAGGAGCAACTCTACTGCCTCTGCACAACTTGTGTTGGCCTTGCTTTGACTTTGTGTTCTTGGTGTGAGCGAGGAAAAATGGACCACGTGACACAAACATGATGGGTCAGATTGACTTTTTTCCAACACTGGAGTTTGCTCACTCACAAATCGAAAGCTTACCCTCGTTAAAATCACCATTGAGATGGAATTTACTTTTAGCAATTTTAAAATGTCATTTTGAGATGACTGTTAAAGTTATACTGTGATCTGTGCAGGTGCATTTTAGTTAAACGTCATTGGTGTTTGTACAAACAGCCTGGTACTTGTGCGGCGATCCGGGAAGCGTTTGGATGGGATTTCATGAAACCGATTGTTGTTGCTTGCTCTGCAGATGCATACAAGGGGACGTTGCTGCTCCGTAATGTGTCCACGATTATGAGCGGCACATACGGCTGCACCGCCAGCAACCGCATCTGGCAAGGATCTTGCACCGTCTCCCTCAACATCAGATCCAGTGAGTATTCATTTGAAACTGGGCTCAGGAGGAAAGGCCACTGCTGCAAACCTCCACCGAGATGGACAAAAATGGCTGGCTGGCATTTTCTCGACGACGATTGATATAGTCATCACAATCTGTTGATACCTGTGATGGTGACGACGTTGCCAGCGAATTGTGTGTTTGTACCTGCGCCAGAGTTCAACAGGGCTGGCATAATCGCGGGTGCGGTGCTGGGATCTCTGCTCGCTCTTCTGCTCTTGCTGCTGCTCTTGTGGTGCTGCTGCTGCCGCAGTCGGCACAAGCGTTTCGAGGAGGATGGTGCCAATGATATTCGGTGAGGCCAGTGTTACTTGCTTATCGTCGTGCAATACAACCCTGGTCATAACGAGGAAGTTTGACGCAGGAGGAGGCCAATTCGGTCCAACACGAAGCAAAAAAAAAAATTAAATAATCAATTGTCATTATTATCCAGTCCGATGTAACATAACCTGTTCCAGAGCGTCGGTTCTGCTGAAGCGGTTTCTTCACAAAAGGGTCATGCTGGGCGGTTTGCCATCTCACTCCCAGCTGTAGTTGGGGCAGGAATTTGCAATTTGTTCAGAGTGCTGGCAAAAGCTTGCCTACTCTTCACAAACGACACCGTGGGATCTTTAACATTCACCAACTGATGTCGGCAGATGGGACGCCCAGTTTAACGTCCATCCAAGGGACGGCACACACACTGATGAATCGCCCTCTCTGTGAAACGTCGGGATGACAGTTTATAGCTGGGTCGGGATTCAAACCCAGGGTAGACGGCTCACTTGCGTACCTCGAGGCCATTCTTTCAGCCCTCTGTACATAAGCATAACATATTTGGTGGGTGGGCAGTTACAGGTTTAGCAATGACCAAACATACCTTCCCAGAGAGATCATTTCATCCATTAACTACTCTGACTTGAGACCCTGACCGTATTACTGTCGTCCTCTTTACTCTCAGACTATGGCTCCTGGTGCCATCACTATTCTGCTGAAGCGCTCTTCTGCACTTATTTTGGCTATTACCTTCGTTATATTGTACATCTCCATCATGTCCCTTCATAATCATCTCCTTTCTCATGTATAAAGCTCTGTCAACGAATAATTTTTTTCATTAAGGGTGATTGTGGAAGGGAGAATCTGAAGTGGGCCGGTGCTGGATGATGTCACATTGAAACGTTTCTTGAATGCACGAATGATGTGCATTTCAACTTGCGCTCGACCTTTGCCCCCTTTTTGTTCTCTTTCTCCCTTTCGTTATTCCAGAGAGGATGTTCCGGCTCCAGTGAACCACTCTATCCGCAGCACCAAAACCTATGTGTCAATGCCATCCTCGTACATCAATCTCCCTACTTCCAGTTCTGATATTCCCTATATTGCAGAGCATGCCAACCATGTATCAACATTGAACGGCTCGCTCGCACCGCCCGTCTACCATCCGATCTCCAGAAGCGCCATGCGGTTAACCGCTCCGACCAACTCCGTACCTCTGAAACAGGGCTCCGCATCCTCAAAAGAAAGCCAGCCATTACCCAACTATCGAACCCATCCATCTCAACACATGGATTACATCAGTCGGGACCTACCTTCCAACTCTTCAACTCGAAGCAGCAAAAGATCTCCGATGTACTTTGGCTCGGACTCTGGGACCGAGGAGAATTTTTCTCGATTATTACTGGCCAGCGATTCCGCGTCCAATGATCATGGAGTCGTGCCAACACCGGTGCATGCCAGTCGTTCTGGGCATTTCCTCCAGCCTGAGAAAACATCGGCATCAACCAGCCCCTCTCCTTCCAACCTGCTGAGAATGGGTGCCGTTCCTGTCATGGTGCCAACGCACACACGCGTGTCGGACGTGGTCTGATCGCGACGGTGGGATGTGTGAGGTCGAGGAACAGGGTGGTGACGGTGTTTTGCCGGTACCCGTTTCTGTCATGGTGTGGGTTAAGAATCTGTCGTCGCCAACAATATCAAACGAGCTGCAGTAGCACAAAACGTATTCAAATTGTAATTATTTACTGCTAATGTCAATTGTATTAACATCATTATTACAATATAATTAATGCCATTCAAATGGTGTCCTTGTGTCCTTCCAGAAGCTACATGCTGTACCACCTCACATAAATAATGTGACGCGGTGTGGTTAAGTGAGAATAAGCCGTGGTTATATCTTGTCCACGAATAGACGAAACAGAGGCAGCTGGAAAAACAAATCCGATTACTGCTTCGTAGATCATGCCACTGGGACAGAGCCCGAGAGACCGATTGGGCTCATCCCAGGTACCTTCTGTGAGCATGAGCGCATCAGGTGCACCGATCAATTGGCAGCTCGTTTGATATCCGCACCAGAGGTGCTTATTCCAATTGTGTTTCTGGAGATAATAATAATAATAATAATAATAATAACAATGTGCTCCAGCAGCCATATTATCGTGTACTCGTCTCCAAAGGGAGGTTTAGTGGTTCTGTTGTCGTCGTCTATCCAATTATGACTTGTTTAAGAGGGAACAGCACTTTGGCTATCTGCCCTTTAGATGCTTTCTGGTTTTAATCGATGGTGGTAATTTAATTATGCCTGGTGTGGGCTTGAATGGTTAGAGTGGTGGGCTTGGGATCCTTGGGTCCTGAATTTAATATCCCGCTCGGCCGTTGAATTAATACAAGGCGGGGTTGACTCGGCCTGTCATCCTTCCGAGGTCGGCTCAATGAGTACCAGCATGCTGGTATCCTGTGTCGGAGTGGCGACCCGTCCAGGATTGTGCCCAGGAGACTGCTTCAGAAGCGCCAACGCTCTACAGAGTATGGTCCTGATAGATTTAGATGGTAATTGAATTGTGTTTCGTTCCCCTGAAACTCAGGTCACTTCAGATTTGAGAGTGTTACAGGTAAACAAACATAGGGGCAGCTGGCAACAGGGTGTTGTTAACGAAATGGGATGGAGAATTTTCCAGGGAAGCAGAAACGTGATTGATGTACATGACTACTCTTGCACGCAGTATAGGTCTGTGTAGAATCATTTGCCGGGAGTGTGGTAGTGCCGCTGATGCAGTGCCCCCTGTATGTAAGAGCAGGAATTTGGAATTTGTTCATTGTGCTTCGAGGAATTTGTTCAATTTGTTCATAGCTTCGAGGTGAAGGTAAGTGACCACTTGAAGAACAAAGAGTAGAGGGTAGTGCAGAAGCACAGGCTGGGAGGATGAGAGCGTTCATATCATCAGGTTCGTCGATTCCGAGCCTCTCAACCTGAAGAGGAGAGGATAGTACTTGTAATGGGGAGATATTGGGAGGCTTGGCTTTTTTTTTTTCTTTTTTCATTCACAAAGCTTTCCAAAAGCCATAAAAGTATTTGTTTGGGAACAATACCAGTCAGTAACCGTAAGCCATGTATTATGAAAGTGTAAAATACTGGTGGTCGTTGTTACGTGCCTGCGAGGGACAGTAAACTTAAAAGGACGCCAGATCTCCTGGGTTGACAATCAAAAGGAAAGAAAAGACTTCCTACGTGTAGTAGTTACTCGGTAGTGTTGGTTGAATCGTTTATTTGGTATGGTTGAATGTGTAAGTCGTAATTCTCAAAATGGTACTTATTTATTTAAAGCTCGAGCTTAACGTGTCAGCTTTTGAAAAGTTATTTTTGTGTAAATGAGTGCGAGCCAAATATGGTCTTTTTATTTCTGGACCACGATGTTCCAGGGAGGGCAGATGGAGGTCTTCGTGACGACTGTATGGGACCATTAACGGTTCTCCAAATGCGTTTTAGATTTGGGGTTGGGGCGGGGAGGGTGATGACACTCGTAAACGATGAAACAGACGGATGTACATCGGCTTGTGCTAAGGCTTGCTTTCGCGTATGAACTCTATCTTTATATTTTGTATCTTTCTACACAAAGGTGGCATTTTGATCCTGTATTTTGTGATGAGAAGATGTGGTAAACGTGCAAACCTTTTTTTTCTATGTGCAATGTACAAAGATTAAATATATAGATATATATGTACAAAAGACCTTTTGTTGATTCGTTATTGGCAGTCTTCTTCATTTATATGGAGCACAAGGCTGCGGGGTCGCATCATTGGCCGAGGGCGTTGAAGTGCCTCTGATGCAATGCTCCTCTGCTGGTCAGCGTAATAATTTGTAATTTGTTCATGGTGCCGGCGATAGCTTGCATACTCTTTACGAAGGACATCGTGGGATCTTTAACATCCACCAACTTGATGCCGGCAGATAGGACTCCCGTTTGACGTTCAGCCAAGGGACGTCACACATTGATGAATCCCCCTGTCTGTGAGACACCGTGATGACGGTTTATAGCTGGGTTGGGATTCAAACCCAGACTCGACAGCTCAAAGGTGAATGTGTGAACATCTCGGCCATCCTGTCAGCCTGGAAACATGGGGTGAGACCTCTTCTACCCCACCCCCACCTCCCTTCCCAACATATAACACATTTGCACAACACTATACGCTGTTCTGGTCTTGTGTGGGGTAGCTATCATTTATTGGAAGCGTGGCTGTGCGTTTGATGCTGTGCCCCTCTACCAGTACACTGGTACTCATTTCGCCGACCTCAGAAGGATGACAAGCTGAGTCCACCCCACCTGGTGGTAATTCAGTGCTCAACGAGGCTCGAACTCAGAACCCTCGGATCCGAAGCCAGCCAACACCAGGCTACTATACGCTGAAGATGACACGATACTTTACAATAGCCCCTTTTAATAAAACAGAAAAGTTAGACAACTGCAAATAAAAGAATCCTTTAAAATTTCGAACCTTTCAATTATTTAAAGGTGGAATGCATGTCAGTAAAAACTGAGAAAAAGCATTGGAAAAAAAGAATTGGACATCACCTGTTCACACCAAACCAATCAAATAACCGACCCATTACAGCACTGGAGTCATCAGGAGGAACCTGGAGAAGATTCGGGTTTCGGCTGGGACTCCTCTACCCTCAAACCCACCCAGGCGCAAAAAAAGGGAACCCAACAAAAACGATTTACGAGATTCCCAGTCTCACAAGTAACATGGAATGCAACGGTTTGTGCGGATGGATCGATTCCCAGTACACGGCGTATCGGCACGAACCGGAAGAGACCCGAATATTGTTTGAAGCTGCATTACAAAACAGATAAAAATATTCCACCATGATATGCAAATGAAGCTGTGCAATACACCACAGGTCAAAAGTTTTAGAACACCTCAATTTTTCCAGTTTTCACTGAAATTAAAGCAGTTTAATGTTTCAATGTACTCTGAAATTAAAGCATAGATCAAATAAACAATTGAAGATAAAAAAGAAATCGTGGAATCGTTTCTGTTGAACAACATTTAATATAAATTTTTGACTCTTCAAAGTCGCCACCTTTTGCAGATATAACAGCCGAACATACTCGTGGCATTCTTTCTACAATGGAAATCAAATATTGTTCGGAAAGTTCTTCCCAACACTGTTGCAGAAGTTCCCACAGATGTTTTCCACTTGTTGGTTGCTTTGCTTTCACCCTTCTGTCCAGTTTAACCCAAACCGGCTCGATGGGGTTTAAGTCTGGAGACCGTGCTGGCCATTCCATGATTTGAAGCCTACCGTCTTGTTCTTTTCTTCTAAGGTAGTTCTGATATAGCCTGGAGGTATGTATTGTGTCGTTATCTTGCTGTGGGATGAACCCCTGACCAACTAGGCGTGGTTCAGAGGGTATTGCATGGTGCTGCAAAATGCTGTGGTAGCCCTTTTGGTTCAGGGTGCCAGTCACTCTGTGCAAGTCGCCGACTCTGGATCCAGCAAAAGAGCCCCGGATCATCACGCTTCCTCCTCCATGTTTGACAGTTGGTGTCACACACTGAGGAACCATCCTTTCACCGACTCGACGGTGTACAAAAACCCTGCGTGATGAACCGAAGATTTCAAATTTTGACTCATCGGTCCATGAGACCTTCCAGTTTTCAGTAGTCCACTGGCGGTGCTTCATGGCCCAGGCAAGCGTCTTTTTCTTATTTTGTCATCATGGCAATAACTTTCTTACTGCCACTCAACCTCACAAACCTGCAGCTCGAAGTCTTCTCTTCACAGTTGAAACTGAGACTTCCTTACTTTGACCAGTGTTAAGCTGTAATGGGAGCTGCTGTCCTGTGAGCCGCCTCTCACACAAGCTGTTGACTCAGAAACTTGTCTTCTGATTCTGTTGTGGCTTTGGGTCTGCCCGACCTCTTCCTGTCAGTTTCCTCCAGTTTCCAACTGCCTTTTGATGTTGTAGGAAACTGTACTCACTGACACCCTGGCTTCCTTTGCAATTTCTTGAAAGGAAAGAACTATTTCTTGAAAGGAAAGGCTTCCTTTGCAATTTATTTACACGTGATAAAGCTGAATGTCTAAACTCGGTGTTTGCAGCTAAATCTTGTGTCCCAAACCCATCACTATCTCTACCCACTTTACCCAGTCGCACCCAACTGTCCCTGGACTCTGTATCCTTTTCTCCTGACAAGGTGGAGAGCTTGCTTTCAAACCTCGAGTCAGATTCTGCAACCGGGCCAGACAGCATCAGCCCACGTGTCCTCAAAGCCTGCTCTTCTGCTCTTGCTCACCCTCTCTCTGTTCTATTCACCCTCTCATTTTCCCAAGGTCATCTGCCATCTGCTTGGAAATCTGCTAACATCACTGCCCTGCATAAAAAAGGTGCAAAAACAGATCCCTGTAACTATAGACCAATCAGCCTTCTCCCAATCATCAGCAAGGTTATGGAATCCATCATCGCTTCAGACATGAAATCCTTCCTCTTCTCCAATGGCTTGATTTCCAATCATCAATTTGGTTTCAGACCAGGTCACTCTACCCTAGATATGCTGCTACTGCTCTCCCATCAATGGATGGAGGTCCTCAATGCCAGACAGGAAATCCGAGCCGTATCCCTGGACATATCACGTGCTTTTGACACAGTCTGGCACCCTGCCCTACTCACCAAACTCTCTGCCCATGGTATTCAAGGCCATCTCCACTCATGGCTCGCAGACTTCCTCTCCTGTCGCAGTCAACGTGTGGCCCTAAATGGAGTTCTTTCATCCCCTCTTCCTGTGCAGGCTGGAGTTCCTCAAGGTAGCGTTCTGGGCCCTGTTCTTTTTCTGGTTTTCATCAATGATCTCTCGGACTCTCTGGAAAATCCTCTATTTCTCTTTGCCGATGACTCAACCCTCTGCCGTACCATCTGTCATCCCTCAGACCGGCAAGCAGCAGCTTCTTCGCTCACTGCAGATCTGGATAAAATCACAAACTGGTCCAACACGTGGAACATGTCTTTCAATCCAGACAAATCTCACACTCTCACTATGTCTCTTCGAAAGGACCGTTTACAAAACCCCCCATCCACTTTCTCAACAATCCTCTGGAAGAAGTCTTTTCTTTCAAGCTTCTGGGTCTCACTATCTGCCATGACCTTTCCTGGGAAAGTCACATTTCCAACCTTGCCTCAAAAGCCAGTCGCCGACTGGGAATCCTCCGTCGTGCAAAGTCCTTCCTCGGCCCTCTTGAGCTCCTGACCACTTACAAAGCTTTTGTCCGTAGCCTGATGGAGTACTGCTCTCCCCTCTGGGCTGGTGCTCCTGCCTCCCACCTTTCTCGACTTCACGCTGTCGAAACCAGGGCTTTTAAGATCATTGGCATCTCCCGCAATGAAGCTGAGTCTTTGGGCCTCTCACTCAATCACCGCAGGTTGGTCGGTGGTCTTTCTGTCTTCTACCGACTCCTCTCCAGCCTTGCCCCCCTGCTCTCTCTGCGATTTGTCCCAACCACATTTCCACAGGGCGCTCAAGGTCCGCCAACAACCCCCTTCTGGTAAAACTACCAAAATCACGAATCACTGCTCATCTTCACTCTTTCATTCCTCTTTTTTCCCGCCTTTGGAATAAACTTCCTCACTCTATTCTTTCCCATTCTTCCCTTCAGGCTTTCAAAACAGCTGTTCACCACCACCTCTTATCTTCCCCCATCCAAATCCTCGATCTTTTCTACCCCCGATAATCCACCCAAGCCCACTTCCTTCAATTCTCCTGCTTTCCTTCCTGAAAGTCCCTTTAATGTCCATCTTCCCCTCGCCATGTTCCCCGTCCCATCCCCATCCCACTCCCTTCCACAGTTCACCTAATGTGTCTGTTCCCCACTGTTTTGTCCCTTCCACTCCCGCCCCTCTTGTCTCATGCCTCCTTGCTGTGAGTTGTGTGTTAGCTCTCATACGAGCCTCGACCAAGGTATACAAAAAAAAAAAAAAAAAAAAAAAAAAAAAAAAACTACACTTTGAAGGGTAATAATGGTCTGTCTGTCTTCCCTATGTTAATTGTCTTTTTCTCAACATTATGATAGCAATATACTACTTCCTGCAGTGCAATATTGTCCAAATAATGCTTCAGAGGGTGCAGCAACACAGTCTGTTCCAACATTGCTTTTATATAGACAGAGGGTTTGTAACTAATCAACAAAAGTTGGGACACCTGTAGGAATTGTTTGCACCAACTTTCAAGGCTTAATTGACTTCCATTGCTGCAGTTGCAAACCCATTACTTGTTCCCTGAAAAGGGCCTTTTTTTAACAACTCTTAAATTTACATTATTTTTCAGTTTTTGGTAACGTAAACTTTTTTTTAACCTCTGGCAGTTTACCACTTAGCTTTGTACCATTTCAGGTTATTGGTACTTGAACTGCTTAAATTTCAGTAAAAACTGGAAAAATGGTGGTGTTCTAAAACTTTTGACCGGTCATGTGACATAATTGGTCGAACGACATGCCGTTGCGATTCCTCGGTCGGCCGGTGCTTGAGGATGATCAAAACGATTTTGTTCAAGTTATTCCAGAATGTGCGTGGTCCAAAGAAAAGCAAAAGGCAAACATTTCCTGCATGGAAGTATCTGAAGCAGAGTGCAATTACCAATTCGACTTGCGGTGCGAACGAAAGCTTGAAAGAAACCCGTTTCAGCAAACTTTGCAAAACCGTTCTCCAAAGGAGCAAAGGTACTGTAACCAGGATAACCGGAACTACATTCAGATTCTCGACAGCGACTGCAAGGAGTCGACTGCACGATGAAGCTGGGATGTGCGGCTGGCACCACAGGCAGTGAGAGGGGAGCGTGGAGGCCCCATATCAAGGCCCGATATATAGGACATGATCACCTTGTTTTCTGGGACGGTTATCCCTGGTGAAGAGAAGAACTTAAAATTATTTACAAGGATCTGTCGCCTTGCAAGCAGCACAAAACAACTGCACGTAAAGCGACATTTCATCAAACTCTTTCCAATTCACGTCCACGTCACGTGCACCTGTAATAGATCCGTTATTAATCCCATACTCTTACCAAGGTGTCAGAGACTGCTGGTATAGCTTCCTGGCTAAGGAAACGTACACACACTCACACACTGGGTGGTTTGCCATTTCCTTCTCGGTGCCTGCAGTTGAAGCAGGAATTTGTTCGGGTTCAGAGTTCTGGCGATAACTCGCCTTCTCTTCATAGAAAGGTGCCGTGTGATCGTTAACGCCAACGGCAAGTGGGTAGTTAACATTCCGTCTGATGAACGGTGCACTCGATGATGTAAAGCACCAGGATGGCAGTTTATTTTAGACTGGGGATCAAACTCGTACGAGGCGGCTCAAAAGTAAGAATGCTAGCTCTGCGCCATCCAATTGGACTTGCAGTTAAGATCAAACCTGGGTGAGCAGTATACATAATTTAATAAATCACAAGTCTGGAGACGGCAATGGTTCATGAGCGGTATTTGACGATGTAGATTGTTTCAGAAGTCAAGGATGAGACAATGTGATAATTTTTGACCAAGTTATAAAAATGATCAACATGATTTGGTACGAGTGACAGGTTATTAGCTGCAAAATGTCTAAAACCCGGTTTCGTTCAACAACTTTCAAAATTTGACCTTTGCAAAACCTTTAAAGGTCACAAAACAATGTTGTGGACATTAAAATAAGGAAACAGGATACGTGCTATAGCTTATTGGAGTTAGTTCGTCGAAGAAGGTCGAAAACCCGGTTCGATTCCCACAACTTTGAAAATTTGACCTTTGTGAACTTTAAAGGTCAAAGGTCAAGGATTATGACCTTTGGTGAAAACTTCCTCTGGAACATTCCAGGAACAATATAACGTCATGAAGGCTATATGGCATTTCGCACTCCTCGGATTATCCATACTTTGATGAAATCAGCGTAAAAACAAACTTGAAGGGGGCGCCACGGGCAAGGTGTTCGAGATAGAGCAAAATGGTTTCAAGACTTTAGGTGAGGAATGACCTTAAGATTATGCATAAAAAATATTTGTCATCCAAGCTCTCAAAGTTTGGGCGGTCGTATGATTTTTTATGTCAAAATTCGCAGTTTTCTAAGTTCGTGACCTTGTGACCTTGGGATGAAAATGAAAAATCGGGCTCCGTGGGGCTATGCAGGTGCCATTGGGCTAACCAAATACCGAAACTCCTGCCAGATTCGCCAAACCCCCTCGGAGAAGATGCAAATTGAAATCGGCTACCCCCTAAAAACACGTGTTTTGGGCGTGGCTCCGCCCATAATGGGCGCACCACGCCCATTCTCAGGAAAACAACTAGATCATGATATAAAACTCCCACCAAAATTTTATGAGGTCGGATCAAAACCCACGGAGCTATGCTCGGGACAGACAGACACAGACAGACAGACACACACACCAATAACGAATATAGTGGTCACTTACTGACTCGTGAACCAACAATGTTATCATAATTCATTTTTGATACGAGAGCAGCTGGTAGTGAATCGATAAAATGTAGTTCATCAATACGAGGCAACGGAAGAAAGTTCATCGTCTTGTCTCAGGTTATCATTCAAACGGTTGACGAGCAAGGCTTCCACTTATCGGACAGGAATCCTGCGTTTGGACTCTCCATGAGCCTCGACTTCTTCGACTCTAATCTCCGACAGGGCGACTTACTCTCCATCAGAGGCGGCAACGATGACTTTTCCGAACTTCAACTTTCAGATCGAGATACCAGGTCCAAGACAACGTTGGTTAGCCATGTCAAACACAAAGCTCAATACAGGAAGATCTACCAATCATCGTCCTGCACGTGTATACAATGTCGAAACAAAACTATCCTTCAAATAAATCCATAATCAACGTACCTGTTTTGCTGATGGACGCGATATGTTTTTGGATGGAAATCTGAGGAGGGTAAGGATAGACGAGTTAAACACAAATACAAAATGTCCATTAACACCGACAATGTGTCGCTCATTTCAAAAAGACTTGTTATTGAACTTACTTATTTTTAAAAAAACGAGTTAAAGCACTCACACGCAGTTATGGATTAAGATTCACAAAGTGTGTAACTGTCACGAATTTGAGTTGGAATCGTGTCTGAACCGAGTTTAGAACTTCTCCGTCGCTGCGAACTGCTGAAGCAAAATGATGGCCGTTTGTATGGTTTGTGACGGCATCAAGTAACGGACCGATAGAAACTGGGAATAAAATACTTTAAACTAGAATGGCACTCCGGAGAGCGCACACCTCCGCAAGGCTGACCAGTTTACGTTTTGTGTCCCACTGATAGGCTGGAACTGGATTCAGACCTTAACCAAAATCGAATCTGCTTGTTCTTGTCACCTACCCAACTCGTCAACCGAGTTTTGTCAAAATGCATCCAAAACTTTTTGAAATATCGTGCTACACATCATTATTGGCCCTGAGAATAAGAGGAAAAGCCCACAGGGTCCATTATTACAGGTTCCACTGAGTATTTCAGCACAATTAATACAAACCAGTGGGAGCCATTCACAAACACTGGGGCCTGAACTTGGGAACAAAGCAAAGGAACCTGTCCATGGAAGCACCCCGAGGAAACAAACATGACAGTGATGATTCCCCAAAGCCAGGAATCCACTTCCTGCTCACCCCTTGAACTCTCCAGATCTTTCTCCTTATTCACTGTGACCCTTTTCCCCCACATTTTAAATGTTCTCTTTGTCGTCGGGATATTGAGGCAAACACTCTCTGGCCATCAGGTGCTCGTCCGTGACCTCGCGACCTCCAGTGACTTGGTGACACGTCCGTGGCCGTGCGAGTCCAGGATGTGGGAAATCGTCATTAGGCTGGGATAAACTTATCCCTTCCTTCATGGCATATCAGCACGAGAGGGCACGTTCCTCCTCTTTCTGGGTGTGTATCTCAGAGTCTCCGGTTTCCTTGGAAACACCACACACGATGAACGAGAACGGCATCTGTTTATGTCTGTCTGTGAGCAGGATATCTTTAAAAAGTCATGGATGGATTCGGAGAACCTTGGTATACAGGTTGGGTGTGTGACGAGGACCAATTGATTTGATTTTGGTGAAGATCTGAATCCAGATATGAGAAGTTTTTTTAAGTGATCCTTCACCATTGAGAGGGAGGGTCAAAAACGATATGCAGTACAGCGTGATATCTCAAAAAGCTATGGAGGGGTTATGACAAAATTTGGAGGAGCTGGTTAGGTGACGAGAACGAGCTGATGAGATTTTGGTTAAAGTACCGACACAGATCCGGCCTATCGGTGGGTTACAAAATGTAAACTGATCGGCCGAGCTCGACTGAATGCGCTCTACCAAGTGTCGTTCTAGTATGTTTTGTGTCCCACTGATCGGCCCGGATCTGCATCCGTACGTTAACCAAAATCGAATCGATTCTTCCTCGTCACACACCCAACATGTCCACAAAATTGTCTGCATTCATGCATAACTTTTTGAGATGTCCTGCTGAGCATCAGGCAGACAAACAAGACAAACAAACAAACAGGCAGACAAATCCCCAAGTTGATCAGGGTCAGTGGTGCTGGAACGTAGAAACTGCGTCCCTGCAATATGAGAACCACTTGGTTAAGGACTACTCGTGATGTGATGGGGGTTGACCTCGGACACACCTACGCCAGGTTAAAGTGAAGCGTCGTCGCTGGGTGTGAAATTGTGTTTGGGTTAAAACTTAAATACAATTTATGCTGAAGTGACGTCACTCGGTCCCGTGGCTCACAACAGCGCACAAAGTCGACCCGTTCAGGATACACAAACATTTTCTTCGACTCCATTCCAAGTCGTACGTACGCACGGGGTTTTGAGTCTTTGGGAGTTCCGTAACTGATTTTAAGCATAATCGTCGGCACAAAGCCTGCCACCACCGAGAACCCTCGTGTGCATAGCAGGAAACCATACCTGGATATTCAACGCGTCTTGGAACTTTTCGTTCTGCAGTAAACTCAGCATCTCGATGTTCTTCGATCCAAGGTAGTTATAGGTGCTGAAACAAGGTTGAAGTACGAATTGAAGTAATACAGTACGTCGTCGACTTCCCACCCAGCCCTGGCAGTACATCATCAAGCTCGAGTGGCTGGAAGGACAGCTCAAAACTGGCGTAATCACCTTTTGAGCTCTTTTACATAGGTTCAATCCCAGACCCGGCTATAAGCTGTCGTGGCAGCTGTGCCGCCGCCAATTGAGGAATACACTATCCTCCACAATGGAAGTTGAGCCGACTGCCCCCACCCGGCTCTAGCATTCGCCTGGTGGACGTTATGAAGATTCATCACTGCTAATTTTGAAAAGAGTAGGCCGTCGCGTGCCAGCGCCGGAGCAAAATTAAAAATTTCGCCCTAATTTAAGAGACACTACAGCGGTGGCACAGCCGCACGCCCAGACGCGGTGCAACCGGCAGCAACCAGGTGTCGCATAGGAACGAACGAACGAATCGAACGGGGAAGAACAATAACCATCCAGCAAGCTGCCTGCGGTAAACATTGACAATCAAGCGACTTGAGTATCCGTTCGGACATAGCTTCACCGCTCTAATGCAGGGTCGGAGAGATTCACCTGCCAATCGCCGCTTGCGCTCCCATGAGCATGCCAGTCAACATTTGCTGCGAGACAGGGAGGTGGACAAACGGCAGAGCACGGTTAGTTTAATTGAAGTGATAAACATCAATCTAAAGGAGGGAAAAGCTTCAATCGACAAACTAATGAAGCAACTGTTGAAGCCGTCACGGTGAATCCGAACTATTGAAATACAAAGATGAAGTGTCAACTTGAACACGTCAGACAAAACTTTACAAACTCGTAATGCGAGATCTCACGAGTTGAATTTTTTTTTTTCCCCCCTTTGTGCACAAATGTCCCACGAAACAGCAAATACAACCAACCGCTCAGGAATTTTCCCGCTCTTCCTACTCCCTTGTGCGGTTGCCGCCATCTCTGATCTCTGCTCTACCATTGACCGTTTCCCGAGGGATGACGAGTCATTCTCGTGTGTAATGCTCGCTCGGGTTTACTTCACTGGCAGTTTGCGTTGAATTACCCGCACCTCGGGCTGGCAGGATAGCATAGATGGAGGTGTGCGCACCACCATTGGAGCTGTCTAACCAAGGTTCAAATCCCGACTCGGCTCAACACTGTCATCCTGGTGTTTCATCGACGTGTGCGCCATCAACTCCGACCGACATTATGCCGAGTGTCATGTCTGCCAGTGAGAGTTGCTGAATGTCAAGGATCCACCAGTGCCTCGTGACGACGAGGCGAGCTATCACCGACATTCTAAACAAGTTAAACTTTCCAGCTCGCCTGCTGTAAATTAATCAACAGGTCGGCCAAATGCAGCATTGAATCCCTGTCCAACAGATGCGTTCGCTAACAACTCCCCCATGTTGTCTTTTTGTCGCTAACAATTTCTTTTTGATTTGAACGCAACTCTTGAAAATGCAACATACATCGTTTCATGTATATATTGCTCACGAGTGTGGATGTGCCGGCAGGGAATGTTGGGATTGGGGTGAAACACAGGCATGATGGTCCAAACAAGGTTGTATATCCTTTGCATTCACTTGAACGAAATAACCAAAGCGGCGAGCGCACAAAGGCAGAATTTTTACATCATGCACAGCACAATGGTTTGAACCTGTAACAAATATCTTAAATTACAACCAATCAGTACACCGTGTTTTTGAGGAGGGAACACGATACCCACGGCCTCTGCACCTCGTCAACCCCGTAGTACAGGGGGCAGCGCCTCTCAGAGTTGTGCATACACAGGCTGGCGTCGAAGAGGTTCAGATCAGAGAACTTGAAGCCCGCGAAGTTCGGAATTTTGTTTCCAATGGCTTCCAAGATTGTCGACGCTAAGACTTTGGGGAAAGATAATGAGGAATGGGTGGAATACAAGGTAAAAGGTGTGAAAGGTAATGGGGAAGCATATATTGGAATGATGTGGAGGAATGCAAGCAGAAGGAAGAGACTAAGGAATGCAAGTTGGGGAGCGGTGGGGGGGGGGAGGGATTTTCGGGAGCTGGGAAGACTGAAAGACGATTCAGGAGACTTGAAAATAAGGAACTGAGATTGAAAAATATTTGGTTGAACATGTTGTTCCAAAAAGAGAGACGACGGACGTATTGCTTGTGCTGTGTGCTTGTAAAGCAAGGGGAGGAAGAATAAAATGGCAAAAAACAAGAAGAACAAAGAACTAATCTTGCAGGTGAAGGTTAGTGTGGACGGGCAGGTTGAACGATGGATGAAATCAGCAGGACGTAGATTGGGGTATGCTCACCACCGTGAGGAGCGGGGACAACCTGACGTTTCGGGTGTTAACAATCGCTCCTCTTTTGTTCCGAAGAAGGGTTAACGCCCGAAACGTCAGCATCTTTGCCTCCCCCACGGCGGTTAGCATACTCCGATCAACGCCGTGTCGATTCCATCCCGTGGCAAGACGGTCCGTTGATCATGTCAATGTACAAATGAACACCACAGAGAGGACTTACAGGGAATGTGAGACATAACGGGGATGTGGTAATAGATTATTGGGAGTGACCCGGCCTCCAAGGATACTGCATGAAGGAAGTCCACCAGTGCATCTGTCACACAAAACAATCGGACGGAGATCGAGTGATCGAGCTGGCTGACAAATGGGATTGTTAAGTTTAACAATTTTTTTTTTCAACATTCACTACCATGAGAGATCTGCTGAGGAGGTCCTTGGACATTAAAATACACTGGCTGATTTGTCATGCCTTCCCGTTTGGGTTGGAGGATTAACTCTGTAACCAGTTTCCTTCCACAAAGTTCTGATGGTGCATTTTTAGGTCAGTCTCTGGTATTAGCTCCCCATTCATCCCCTCCCACACCTCCGACACGCCTCGATGCAGACTCTGCTCAAGGTGAAGAAGAACACCTCCATTCAGCGTTTGCCTCCCAATCGTACGTGCCCAACCCACCCCACTGTGGCCCCACCATACCGCCTTGTTCTCGCTGCCGGCTGGACTCTCTTCGGTACTGGCGTCGAGTCTTTCTCATTTTAAACAGCGTCAAAGATCTCTGACCATCGGTTTGGATTCCTTCCCGGTCACTCAACTCTGCACATGCTGCTGCTTCTCGCTAAGTAATAGTCAGAGGTTCAAAATCATGCAATCAGTGTGTTGCCATCAATGGAACCCTCTTCACCCCTCTCCCAGTGGAGGTTGGAGTTGCCCGAGGCAGTGGTTTGGGCCCAGTTTTGTTCCTGATCGGTAATGATGACCTCTCCGATGCTCTGGGAAACTCTTCTTTTTGGCTCCACGTCGTCATGCAGTACCCGATTCCTCTGCTGGGCAGAGAGCAGCCGTGTCTCTCCCGACTGATGGCGAAATGATTAGATGCTGGTCCGATCAATAGAACATGTCCTTCAATCCTGTAAAAATCAAACGGTCTTGCCCTACCGCTCTCGAATGATCGTCAAACGAACCCACCTCACTATTCCTTGGTCATCGACTGGAAAAGGTTCAATCTCTTGAACTCCCAGGCCTCACCATCAGCTCAGACACCACCGTTTTAATTTTACTGCTTGTCCTCTGGTCTTGCTCCCTTTGCTCTCTTATCAATGCGACCCTCCACATCCTCTCCAGAATGCACACGTTATTCCAGTAACCCCTTCCTGGTTAAACTCCAAAAATCCAGGCTTTGTGCCCATCTCCACTCTGTTCCTCCTCCGGTGGAACTGCTTTCCAGAGACGGTTCAATCGTACTCTTCACTCCAGGACTTCAAGCAAAAACGGTTGACCACCATCTCATAAACCTTCCTAACCCATACACGTACCTTTTACTTCCAAACTACTGTCCGTCCTTTCTATTTTTTTTTTTTTTTTTAAATATGCAATCCATCTTTTGCATTTTGCCCTCTGTCACTTTGCTCTCCCACAAATCAAGATTTTGCATTTACCAATAAATAAAAAAAACAGCATAACGATTGTGTGGCAGGTGTGAGCGTTGCCAAAGATTTTAACCTTGCTCTGGATCGTGAATAATAATCGACTTTTCTGTCGACGGGACAATGAAATAAATCTACCGGGTGTCGCTGGACAGAAGTAGGATGGAGAGGTAATGGCCACGGCGGACGCTCCGACCTGTTCCGCATGCTTGGCCTGTGAATAAGGGAGATTGGAGTTAGGAATGTTGAACGGTGTGGAGGTGAAAGGGATCGGTGAGAACCCAGCGCGTACAAGACTCCAAATTCACATTCCGAGAAGGGAAACGTGTCCGATTCAAAACTTACCAATTCCTTACAGTCGGTGATGGAACTGCAGCTAATATTCACGATGATGTATTTCAGCCTGAAAAAGAAAATTCACAATCGGTCTCCCTTTGGAAACAAAGGAAAAAGGGTGAAAGTGCACAAGACCATTCATGCAACTCCTTCACAAAACACCGTGGAACCATCGACGACGCAACACCACACGGCGACATTTCACCTTCCCTTCTTGTGAAGCACATAGTTGAGATGATGTGAAATGTTTGAGTCGTAGAGCTCTGACTTGGACCCTTAACTGTGGGGTTAGGTGCCACTGTGTCCTGTCATCCCCCATCCATCCCTACCCACACTCATTATATGACCCCCATTGACCCTTCCTAACCCAGCCCTCTCATATATATATATATATATATATATATATATATATATATATATATATATATATATATATATATATATATATATATATATATATATATATATATATATATATATGCAGGTTACCACGTTTCCTTCCCTTATCTCTCTCTTTTCCTGCTTATTCATTCCCTTGTTTATTGTATCCAAGAGTTATCCCACTGCCTGACTGCGAGTTCATACCCTTCACAAAGAAAATAATCCACAGACGGAGAATAGGTGAATTGACAAGTGAAGGTGAGCAGAAAGGTTGGGATAAACGACAAGACGATACAGTGGGTTAGTTGATGAACTTGCAGCACGAGAAACGCAACAAATCAGGAACTATTCTGGAAGTAGCGTACCTGTTACGCCCGGCACAGAGCCAGGCTTCTAACAGTTTTTTCCTTTCAGCAGTACTCAAGGACATCCCTTCTCCTGACGTCCCATTCACTGTTCAGAGACGAGGGGATAGGGCAGGGAGGCAGGGGTTGCGGGTGCAAGAAACCCACCAGGAAAACACCGGTGCGAAGCGAGATGCAGTGACGAAGTCAAACACGACAGTAACGATCAAGGAGCTTGGGAGAATGTTTAACACAATTTGTAATCGCTACGACTGAGCCGAGCGGCGTCTGAGAGTCAGAGAGTGGCACAGCGGGGTGTACGTGGAGGCAAAGTTCTCGATATCAACATAATGGTGACCTCTTTCAAGGGCATGTGGAGATTTACACTGACCACCAACTGTTTCTAAACAATTTTTGTCAAGCGATGATCCAAATGTAGAGATCAATTTGTCTCCCTGTCCCATCAGGAGGACCCATGATCCATGATGCTGCACCGCATCGATGGACCAGACGGCAGTTTCAGTCGGATCCACCAAGGATCGAACTCCAGAACAGACGGCGAAAGGGCAATTGGGCTGCACAATGGACTATCTGCTGCTCATGGTAACCGATGGTAACCAATGGTAAGTGGCATTCGAATCAGCGGTTCAGGCAAAGCATTTTATGCACTTACGGAAGATGCTTGTGACTCCCTGATTTTCAACAAGGTACGTCACGTATTCTCCAACGATGGACGTGTTGATGTCTCTGTGGTGGGGTGTGCAGTGAAAAAGGCCACTGTGACAACTCGAACGACTCGATGCAGAGCACGGTCAAACAGGGCATGGTAAAGAGAGGGGAGAATCATTCCTAAAATGTTAATAGCATGAATACCCGTTCGGTTTCATCGGCGTAAACGTCGCTGCGGCAATTCCCTGAAGGTCAAATTTATCCATGAGTGCAACCACGGTGCAGGAATCGAACGGAACCTGAACAAGCAGTGAAACAAAATGCAAGTAACGGGTCAACATAGTCAAAGATCCCAACATTGCACAAAACTAGAACGGCACTCGGTAGGGTGCATCCCTCCGCCAGGCTGAGCAGTTTGTTTTGTATACATCGTCGAGGCTCGTGGAGGAGCGAGTACACCGAACGGATCCCAATGTAACAGACAAAAACATGACGCAGCCAAGGACGCAAAAGGAACAGTCGAGAGAGGAGGGAAGCACCAACAGCCAAGTTGAAGGCCAAGATAAAGGGAGGCTGGAACAAGTAATGGGGGTGTGGAGGAATGAGGCTTTGAGGAGGTGAGGAGGAGGGATTGGGGTTGGAAGAGGGGGGGGGGTTGAGCGAGGGGAGAAAATATCATGGTTTTTGGAATGGGGACGATCTGACCCAGGCAAAATTCCTTTCCCAGAGTAATTCTCTGCAGAATACTGCAGTTGGACCTGCTACCAACTTGAGTATATGAGAGTACAACCGTCATATACTATAGTTGTAACTGTAGCATTTTTACCTGGGGAGACGGTGGTGAACAGCTGTTTTGAAGACCTCGAGGGAAGAATGAGATTGAAGAAAATGTGGACGTTGGTTCCACAGGTGGGGAAAAAAAAGAGGGACGATTAAGTGGAGGTGATCAGCGATCCTGGATTTAGAGTATATGCGCCAGAAGGGGTTTGATGGTAGACTGTGTGAGCCCTGCAGAAACCTGGGGGGGGGAGAGGAGGGAACAAGGCATAGAAAGAACAGAGGGTGCAAGACCAGAAAGGATGCGGAAGAAGACAAGGACCACCGAAATCAACCTATACTCCGTTTTACCGCAGGATATTTCAATGATCTTGAAGGTCTACGACGTCAAACCATGCAAGGTGTGTGGCAGGGGAGCCAGCCCAGATAAGAGAGCAGGACTCCACAAGCTGCAGATGAAGGCCTTGTCGGTGGATAGAGGTCCAGGCGAGCCAAGGATGAACAATGTATGACGGAGGATGCCCAGTCAGTGGCTGGCTTTGGAGGCCAACTTTGAAACACGGTTTGCCCAAGAGAGATCATGGCTGATAGTGAGACCCAGGAGTTTGAATAACTGAACTTCCTCAAGAGGATTGTAAAGAAAGTAGATAGGAGGGTTTACCAGAAGGTCCTTTCAGCGAGAGATAGAGTGTGAGATTTGTCAGGATTGAAAGACATATTCCAAGTGTTTGACGATCTTGTGATTTTTCTTTTTCAAGATCTGAACAGAGGGAAGAGGCTGCGGCCTGCCTGTCTGAAGCATGAGATGTCACGGCAGAGGGTGGAGTCCTTAGCAAATAGATAAAGAGGATTTTCCAGAGTTTGTATCCCACCGATAAGCCGGATCTGCATCATATCAGGGCCTGAACCAAAATATACTCAGCTTGTTATGATCACCTACCCAACTCGTGCACCAATTTTTTTCCGAATCTGTCCACAACTTTGAGACATCATGCGATGCATCGTTTTTGGCCCCATCTCTCAATGCTAAAGAACCACTTATTACCTCCGTCCACTTTCGGTGGTAGGGGTAATAAATAAAATGTTCGACCAAAACAAGGAAACGAGACTTACCATGGTGGAACTGAGAGAAGGCTCGACGTCGGGCACGACGGTTTATTTTCTGGTCTGGAGAATCCTCGCGTCGTTCCGCAGGAGCTGGGCCCAGTTGGTCTATAAGTTTTGTGTCAGATTTCAATTCACAACTCGTCAAAATCCATGACTCAAGGCTCAGGCCACCACAAGAGAATAGGCAAAATGCACCTGCATTTCTATCTACAATCTACATCATTGCACAACAACGAACCAAAAATGCAGGTGGTATCACCTGGAGACCACTACCAACGACGTGGTGTAGTAATGTAGGTGTGGTTTATTTTTTTTTTAGCCCTCGGTGGACTTGGTCCGAAATGGGGACTTATGGATTTGGTCTCGATTTTCATGTCCGTGCGTGCACGCGTCCACGACCATATCTCGGACATGTGCGGACCGATTTTATTTGTACGTGGCACAAGGACAACACATTATGGTGTACATATACACATAGTCTTGTTCCGCAATGCGATCAAAGATGGCCGACTGGCGGCCATTTTAGTTGTAAAAAAATCCCAATGTTGAACACGTCCTCAACCGTTTGTTTCTTGGACGTTCGTTCACCGATGTTGTTCAAACTTGGCAAACAGAAAATGAATGATGGCTTACATATGCACATCGTTTTTTTTTTTTTTTTTTCGAGATCCGATCCAAGATGGTCGTCTGGCGGCCCTTTTAGTTGTTGAAAAACCAACCCGGTGTCAAACGCGTCGTCAACCATTTCTCGGACATGCATTTACCGATGTTATTCAAAAATGGTACACACATAACGAATGATGGCTAACGTGAGCGCGTCGTTTTTCTTCGAGACCAGATCCAAGATGGCAGACTGGCGGCCATTTTGTTACTTAAATAACAACGCAATACCCTCTCCTTCGGCGAGGGTAAAAGACATTTTGAATTGATTTTTTTCTTTTTAAGATCTAAGTTGGTTCCGGTGTTGATGTGGTGCAGGCACGATGGGCCGAATGGCTTCCTCCTGAGGCTAAATTCCTTGTGATTCCGTGATGTGTTCAAAAACTCAGATTGTTTTTTTCTTCTTCATTTGTATGCAGCACAAGGCTGTAGGGTAGCATCATTGGCTGAGGGCATGGCCGTGCCACTGATGCAGTGCCCCATGGAGGTTATGGCAGGAAAATTTGTAATTTGTTCAGGGTGCCGGTGATAGCTCGCTTGCCTAGTCTTCACGAAGGACACCGTGGGATCTTTAACATCCACTAATAATGGCAGACGGGACGCCCAATTTGACATCCATCCGATGGACGGAATACACTGATGATTCACCCTTTCTGTAAAACACCAGGATGACATTTTATAGCTGGGTCGAGATTCGAGGCGAGCGTACCTCCATGGCATCCTCTGAACATGGCCAAGCTCGTCAACCTTTCTTGATTTAAAAAGTAAATTTTTACGTGCTTTCGATGAGAAAAAGATTTCTCGGCACAGTGAATGTTAACTCGAAAGAGCAATCAACGATTGCAGACCCTCAGTAGGACTTTTGTGTGGTTCCTACTTGATGGAAGTACTTGTTTGAATATGGAGAACATGTACTACTGGCTACCACTTGGTGGTGGTGTCTGTGGCCGACGTTAGCACATTCCAAGTGGCTAAACTAACGTCGCGTGATACTTATGAAATCCACACAATAAATTTGACCTCAAAAATAATTGGTGCTTGAATTCAATGACCAAACATGCAAATCATCTTCAAAATTTCAAGTCAATCGGATGAAAATTTGACGATTTTAGAAACTTAAGAGTCACTGACCTTTGGCCTATGTTGACCCTTTGACCTCAAAAACAACAGGCTTCTTGCTTATGATGAACTCCACCAGGTGTTGAAGTTTCATGAAGATCGGTTTAAAATTCGTGAAGATCTGGGCCCTGGACTAATGTCGTAACCCAAATTTGGTAGCATTCTGACCGGTGGGTCTGAAGGAATTCACCAAGTCGGCCATTTTGACTAACTTACATTCACGTGACCGGAACAAGCTTTGCGATCCCCATGACCAGTCAGGAGGAGGAGACGTTGTTGCCAAATTTCAGCCGAATCGGCCAAGCGGTTTGGCCGGAGAAGTCGGAAAAAGGAGACGGACGGATGGACGGTGTGTGATGACAATACCGTGTCTGGAATTTAAATTACAGATAAGCTAAAAACACCCCAACCACCACCACCACCACCACCACCCGTCATACTAAACACCACCTGGAGAAATGTAAACAGCGGAATTGAGCTTAACTGCAGGTCCGAATGCCAAAAAAATAAATAAAAAGTCTCCGCCCGTGTCCAGGTGTCACCGGGCGGTGTTTAGTCCGCCCGTCTCCGGGTGTCCCCGAGCGGTGTTTAGTCCGCCCGTCTCCGGGTGTCCCCGAGCGGTGTTTAGTCCGCCCGTCTCCGGGTGTCCCCGAGCGGTGTTTAGTCCGCCCGTCTCCGGGTGTCCCCGAGTGGTGTTTAGTCCGCCCGTCTCCGGGTGTCCCCGAGTGGTGTTTAGTCCGCCCGTCTCCGGGTGTCTCCGAGCGGTGTTTCGTCCAACCGTCCCCGAGCGGTGTTTAGTCCGACTCACCACCACCACCGTTTGAATTGATTTGAAAGAAGAACGATCCGCTTCCCCTCCAATCAAATGTAATTTGATAAATCTTCGACGCACCTCTACTAGTACGACTACTCCTACTATCTATACAGCTTCAAGTGCTCTGCCAGTGTCACTGGATCAAAATGTGTACTCATTAACACGTTTACATGATAAAGCTGAATGTCTAAACTCGGTGTTTGCAGCTAAATCTTGTGTCCTTAACTCATCAATATCTCTACCCACTTTACCCAGTCGCACCCAACTGTCCCTGGACTCTGTATCCTTTTCTCCTGACAAGGTGGAGAGCTTGCTGTCAAACCTCGAGTCAGATTCTGCAACCGGTCCAGACGGCATCAGCCCACGTGTCCTCAAAGCCTGCTCTTCTGCTCTTGCTCACCCTCCCTCTGTTCTATTCACCCTCTCATTTTCCCAAGGTCATCTGCCATCTGCTTGGAAATCTGCTAACATCACTGCCCTGCATAAAAAAGGTGCAAAAACAGATCCCTGTAACTACAGACCAATCAGCCTTCTCCCAATCATCAGCAAGGTGATGGAATCCATCATCGCCTCAGACATGAAATCCTTCCTCTTCTCCAATGGCCTGATTTCCAATCATCAATTTGGTTTCAGACCAGGTCACTCTACCCTAGATATGCTGCTACTGCTCTCCCATCAATGGATGGAGGTCCTCAATGCCAGACAGGAAATCCGAGCCGTATCCCTGGACATATCACGTGCTTTTGACACAGTCTGGCACCCTGCCCTACTCACCAAACTCTCTTCCCATGGTATTCAAGGCCATCTCCACTCATGGCTCGCAGACTTCCTCTCCTGTCGCAGTCAACGTGTGGCCCTAAATGGAGTTCTTTCATCCCCTCTTCCTGTGCAGGCTGGAGTTCCTCAAGGTAGCGTTCTGGGCCCTGTTCTTTTTCTGGTTTTCATCAATGATCTCTCGGACTCTCTGGAAAATCCTCTATTTCTCTTTGCCGACGACTCCACCCTCTGCCGTACCATCTGTCATCCCTCAGAGCGGCAAGCAGCAGCTTCTTCACTCACTGCAGATCTGGATAAAATCACAAACTGGTCCAACACGTGGAACATGTCTTTCAATCCAGACAAATCTCACACTCTCACTATGTCTCTTCGAAAGGACCGTTTACAAAACCCCCCATCCACTTTCTCAACAATCCTCTGGAAGAAGTCTTTTCTTTCAAGCTTCTAGGTCTCACTATCTGCCATGACCTTTCCTGGGAAAGTCACATTTCCAACCTCGCCTCAAAAGCCAGTCGCCGACTGGGAATCCTCCGTCGTGCTAAGTCCTTCCTCGGCCCTCTTGAGCTCCTGACCACTTACAAAGCTTTTGTCCGTAGCCTGATGGAGTACTGCTCTCCCCTCTGGGCTGGTGCTCCTGCCTCCCACCTTTCTCGGCTTCACGCTGTCGAAACCAGGGCATTTAAGATCATCGGCATCTCCCGCAATGAAGCTGAGTCTTTGGGCCTCTCACTCAATCACCGCAGGTTGGTCGGTGGTCTTTCTGTCTTCTACCGACTCCTCTCCAGCCTTGCCCCCCCTGCTATCTCTGCGATTTGTCCCCACCACATTTCCACAGGGCGCTCAAGGTCCGCCAACAACCCCCTTCTGGTAAAACTACCAAAATCACGAATCACTGCTCATCTTCACTCTTTCATTCCTCTTTTTCCCGCCTTTGGAATAAACTTCCTCACTCTATTCTTTCCCATTCTTCCCTCCAGGCTTTCAAAACAGCTGTTCACCACCACCTCTTATCATCCCCCATCCAAATCCTCGATCTTTTCTACCCCCGATAATCCACCCAAGCCCACTTCCTTCATTTCTCCTACTTTCCTTCCTGAAAGTCCCTGAAATGTCCATCTTCTCTTCGCCATGTTCCCCGTCCCATCCCCATCCCTCTCCCTTCCACAGTTCACCTAATGTGTCTGTTCCCCAATGTTTTGTCCCTTCCACTCCCGCCCCTCTTGTCTCATGCCTCCTTGCTGTGAGTTGTGTGTTAGCTCTCATACGAGCCTCGACCAAGGTATACAAAAAAAAAAAAAAAAAATCCACCTTTACTTGCAAGACGAACCGAATTGTTCGGTTGTTGAGAAACGGGACACACGTGGCGCTCGTGAGCGTCACGAGGTGCATCAAGATGATGCTCGGGAAGCCAACCAATCAGAATGCACATCCGCGAGGAGGAGCAGCAGAAGAAGAAGAAGAAGAAGAAGAATCCCCCCGAGCGCGTTTTCGCGGTTGAATCATCACGTTGTGCATCTCTATCAGCGCGCGCTGTTTGAATCGCACGTCTGTGTTCCCATCCGACGCTCAACCCTTCCCCACACGGTGCTCAAGTGACGTTTTTAGGGTTAAATTGGTCGTGATAAACAAAATTAAATCGGAGATCGGCCCATTCACCCGACTGGCGCCCTCAACCCAGTCCCAGGCCTCAACGGCCTATGCGTACCTCCGGCCCGACATAAATCTCGAGGGAACATTGAACTCACCAAATGGAGCGAAGTGCAGTCCTCAGGAGTCTCGAACTCCTCTGAGATGTGATTGGCTGTCCGCACACAATGCAACTGACGTGACTCCGCCCACTCACTGTTGTCCAGGAAGTGGTTCATGTTGGTTGTCATTGAACCGGAGAGAAGACTACAAGGATTATAGCCAATCACGTTGCACGAACCATCATGTCGCCACCGCGCACACGCCGCCATGTTGCTAAGCCCAGTTGCGCGGTTCACCGCGTCCCGCGCTGCCTCCAGTTCACGTGACAAAGTGTTCACATCGACTTTCACATTCAATTCAAAAATTAACATTCAACATTTCACATCTCCTGAGAATTTATTCCGCGAATCGAAATTCGTCTGCGACGATTACGCCTACCAAGATGGCGCTGGGTGGCGACAGATTCTCACCACACATAATCTTTCCGGTGGTACACACCTCGTTGTGGTTGAGGTGCACGCATCGGGTCTGACGAGCGGATAACAAGTACTCGGAAAGGCTGCTTTCTCATTGGTCAGGTATTTATTGACGGAAATATTTTGCTTTTTCTAATGTAACTTGAGGTACCAGGAATGTGGGAATCCGCCATTTTTATATTACATGTTTTTTGTTGTTGGTTTTTGGACGGAGGAGAATGTGAATGAATGAAATAAGAATTATCGCTTTTCAATTAGAGGAGGCTATTAATAGGTCAATCGAACCGACACATCAAGTATTCTCGTGTAGAGGTTGGATTAAATTAATTAAAAGCCGTTATAAGAACGAGGAAGAACAATGGTGTGAGGAGGTGTGAGGAGGTGTGAGGGTTCAGGTTAGTTTAAATCTTCCCCTCCACCAATGCTTGTCAAGGTTGGGTTTGGAAGTCTGGATAGAGGAGGTGTGATGGTTCAGGTTAGTTTAAATCTTCCCCTCCACCAATGCTTGTCAAGGTTGGGTTTGGAAGTCTGGATAGAGGAGGTGTGAAGGTTCAGGTTCGTTTAAATTTTCCCCTCCACCAATGCTTGTCAAGGTTGGGTTTGGAAGTTTGGATAGAGGAGGTGTGAAGGTTCAGGTTAGTTTAAATCTTCCCCTCCACCAATGCTTGTCAAGGTTGGGTTTGGAAGTTTGGATAGAGGAGGTGTGAAGGTTCAGGTTAGTTTAAATCTTCCCCTCCACCAATGCTTGTCAAGGTTGGGTTTGGAAGTTTGGATAGAGGAGGTGTGAGGGTTCAGGTTAGTTTAAATCTTCCCCTCCACCAATGCTTGTCAAGGTTGGGTTTGGAAGTCTGGATAGAGGAGGTGTGAAGGTTCAGGTTAGTTTAAATCTTCCCCTCCACCAATGCTTGTCAAGGTTGGGTTTGGAAGTTTGGATAGAGGAGGTGTGAGGGTTCAGGTTAGTTTAAATCTTCCCCTCCACCAATGCTTGTCAAGGTTGGGTTTGGAAGTCTGGATAGAGGAGGTGTGAAGGTTCAGGTTAGTTTAAATCTTCCCCTCCACCAATGCTTGTCAAGGTTGGGTTTGGAAGTTTGGATAGAGGAGGTGTGAAGGTTCAGGTTAGTTTAAATCTTCCCCTCCACCAATGCTTGTCAAGGTTGGGTTTGGAAGTCTGGATAGAGGAGGTGTGAGGGTTCAGGTTAGTTTAAATCTTCCCCTCCACCAATGCTTGTCAAGGTTGGGTTTGGAAGTCTGGATAGAGGAGGTGTGAGGGTTCAGCTTAGTTTAAATCTTCCCCTCCACCAATGCTTGTCAAGGTTGGGTTTGGAAGTTTGGATAGAGGAGATGTGAAGGTTCAGGTTAGTTTTAATCTTCCCCTCCACCAATGCTTGTCAAGGTTGGGTTTGGAAGTCTGGATAGAGGAGGTGTGAAGGTTCAGGTTAGTTAAAATCTTCCCCTCCACCAATGCTTGTCAAGGTTGGGTTTGGAAGTCTGGATAGAGGAGGTGTGAAGGTTCAGGTTAGTTTAAATCTTCCCCTCCACCAATGCTTGTCAAGGTTGGGTTTGGAAGTCTGGATAGAGGAGGTCTGAGGGTTCAGGTTAGTTTAAATCTTCCCCTCCACCAATGCTTGTCAAGGTTGGGTTTGGAAGTCTGGATAGATGAGGTGTGAGGGTTCAGGTTAGTTAAAATCTTCCCCTCCACCAATGCTTGTCAAGGTTGGGTTTGGAAGTCTGGATAGAGGAGGTGTGAGGGTTCAGGTTAGTTTAAATCTTCCCCTCCACCAATGCTTGTCAAGGTTGGGTTTGGAAGTCTGGATAGAGGAGGTGTGAAGGTTCAGGTTAGTTTAAATCTTCCCCTCCACCAATGCTTGTCAAGGTTGGGTTTGGAAGTTTGGATAGAGGAGGTGTGAGGGTTCAGGTTAGTTTAAATCTTCCCCTCCACCAATGCTTGTCAAGGTTGGGTTTGGAAGTCTGGATAGAGGAGGTGTGAAGGTTCAGGTTAGTTTAAATCTTCCCCTCCACCAATGCTTGTCAAGGTTGGGTTTGGAAGTTTGGATAGAGGAGGTGTGAAGGTTCAGGTTAGTTTAAATCTTCCCCTCCACCAATGCTTGTCAAGGTTGGGTTTGGAAGTCTGGATAGAGGAGGTGTGAGGGTTCAGGTTAGTTTAAATCTTCCCCTCCACCAATGCTTGTCAAGGTTGGGTTTGGAAGTCTGGATAGAGGAGGTGTGAGGGTTCAGGTTAGTTTAAATCTTCCCCTCCACCAATGCTTGTCAAGGTTGGGTTTGGAAGTTTGGATAGAGGAGCTGTGAAGGTTCAGGTTAGTTTAAATCTTCCCCTCCACCAATGCTTGTCAAGGTTGGGTTTGGAAGTCTGGATAGAGGAGGTGTGAAGGTTCAGGTTAGTTTAAATCTTCCCCTCCACCAATGCTTGTCAAGGTTGGGTTTGGAAGTCTGGATAGAGGAGGTGTGAAGGTTCAGGTTAGTTTAAATCTTCCCCTCCACCAATGCTTGTCAAGGTTGGGTTTGGAAGTCTGGATAGAGGAGGTGTGAGGGTTCAGGTTAGTTTAAATCTTCCCCTCCACCAATGCTTGTCAAGGTTGGGTTTGGAAGTCTGGATAGATGAGGTGTGAGGGTTCAGGTTAGTTAAAATCTTCCCCTCCACCAATGATTGTCAAGGTTGGGTTTGGAAGTCTGGATAGAGGAGGTGTGAAGGTTCAGGTTAGTTTGAATCTTCCCCTCCACCAATGCTTGTCAAGGTTGGGTTTGGAAGTCTGGATAGAGGAGGTGTGAGGGTTCAGGTTAGTTTAAATCTTCCCCTCCACCAATGCTTGTCAAGGTTGGGTTTGGAAGTCTGGATAGAGGAGGTGTGAGGGTTCAGGTTAGTTAAAATCTTCCCCTCCACCAATGATTGTCAAGGTTGGGTTTGGAAGTCTGGATAGAGGAGGTGTGAAGGTTCAGGTTAGTTTAAATCTTCCCCTCCACCAATGCTTGTCAAGGTTGGGTTTGGAAGTCTGGATAGAGGAGGTGTGAGGGTTCAGGTTAGTTTAAATCTTCCCCTCCACCAATGCTTGTCAAGGTTGGGTTTGGAAGTCTGGATAGAGGAGGTGTGAAGGTTCAGGTTGGTTTAAATCTTCCCCTCCACCAATGCTTGTCAAGGTTGGGTTTGAAAGTTTGGATAGAGGAGGTGTGAGGGTTCAGGTTAGTTTAAATCTTCCCCTCCACCAATGCCTGTCAAGGTTGGGTTTGAAAGTCTGGATAGAGGAGGTGTGAGGGTTCAGGTTGGTTTAAATCTTCCCCTCCACCAATGCTTGTCAAGGTTGGGTTTGAAAGTTTGGATAGAGGAGGTGTGAGGGTTCAGGTTAGTTTAAATCTTCCCCTCCACCAATGCCTGTCAAGGTTGGGTTTGAAAGTCTGGATAGAGGAGGTGTGAGGGTTCAGGTTAGTTTAAATCTTCCCCTCCACCAATGCCTGTCAAGGTTGGGTTTGAAAGTCTGGATAGAGGAGGTGTGAGGGTTCAGGTTGGTTTAAATCTTCCCCTCCACCAATGCTTGTCAAGGTTGGGTTTGAAAGTCTGGATAGAGGAGGTGTGAGGGTTCAGGTTGGTTTTAATCTCCCCCCCCCCCACCAATGCTTGTCAAGGTTAGGTTTGAAAGTCTGGTTAGAGGAGGTGTGAGGGTCAGGTTCGTTTAAATATTCCCCTCCACCAATGCTTGTCAAGGTTGGGTTTGAAAGTCTGGATAGAGAAGGTGTGAGGGTTCAGGTTAGTTTAAAATCTTCCCCTCCACCAATGCCTGTCAAGGTTGGGTTTGGAAGTCTGGATAGAGGAGGTGTGAGGGTTCAGGTTAGTTTAAATCTACCCCTCCACCAATGCTTGTCAATGATTTTCCTCATCGAGCAGTTTCGTCCATTCATTTGCAATGCTGAGGAGGTGAGTAGCACAGGATTTGCCAGGTGTGAATCCGTGCTGAGAGGTAGTCAACACGTTGTTGACTTCCATGTACTCCTGGACGACATCACAGCATCCCGCACAAAACTTTCCAGGATTTCCCTTTCAACTGATATGAGGTTAATAGTGTTGCGAATCTGGAAGCTGACGACACTCAACATTCAGGTCCTTATCGAACAGTTATATTGGTAAGTACGTGTTTCTCATTCGGGTCCCATCCCTCGTCTAATGGGAATTAAATGTTCATGCACTGCGGAGTTATTTTGACAGTCAGGGTTTTCTTTTCCATTTTTCTATCAACAACAACAATTTTTTAACGACGACACCTGCCTTCGCTTCCTTCCACCATCCTCCACTGGCAACACTGCACGCGTGTGTGCCAGCACGTACGGGGGTGGAGTTCACGAGGACTCGACGTCTCTCTCGCCAAATCCGGGCTTGTTTGAGGGCGGTCCGCCGTGACGGCTGCCACGCCCCCCCCCCCTGTCCAAGTTGCGGACTTGGCGTCCCTTTCGGCCAATCACGGGGGCGACAAGCGAATCGCACGACGCAACCGTCCAATCAGGAGGCGAGTGGCCAGAAAAGAAGCCCCTCCTGCCAGAGGAGAAGGAGTGGTTGTCTGGACCAGCATCCGGGAGAGATGGTGTGCTCGTGGCAGGAGCGTTCGCGAGAGAGTGATTGGGGCGTTCTGTCTGGTGCGGAGAACGTCAAGGTCGCGTCGCCTGGTCGTCCCGTCTGGCCTGCCAGCGTTCGTTCTGGTTCACCTTCGCGCTGGCTGGCGTCCATCCTTGCACTGTGTTGTGGGTTCGAGTCCCGCTGAACCAGATCCAGGACGTCGAAAACCGCACGAGGCGGAGAGGTGCAAGACTCCCCTTCGGCTCGCCTTCCCTCCCGAGCTGAATGGCCGAATAAAGGACGCGGCCGTCACTTATTTTGGGTATTTGTGTGTACGTGTGTGTCTGTGGGCCCGTCTTCAAGTAGAATTGTTTAAGTGCCTTGTACATACTTGCATTTCTTTGAGTCGTGATAACTCTGCCCTTACGTGCTTCCCTCGTTCCCCCGATTATTGTGAATAAATACCCCTATTGTTGAATGTTTCAGCTCGTCCTTGTCCTTTCCTTCATTGGTTTAGTACGGTGCGTGTTGGGGGATTAAAAAGGCCGTTGCTGCCGTAGTTGTGCATTTGGACTGATGGGACCTCGGTAACCATCCGCTCGGGTTATCGCACGGGTCGAGCACGGCAACGGCTCGTCCCGTTCGAGCTCCGTCGAGGGCGTGAATTCCTCGGAAGCTCGCCACGTGGGCCTCTAAGTATTTTGAAGTTTGGCAAATAACCCTGTCCCACGCGGTTGAATTATTGACTATTCACGGTCCTGTAAGGGACCCGTTCCTTCAGAGTTATCGGAAAAGTACGATCTCGATTCTGGGTGTTCGGTGGAGCCGACTCTACTGCTCCATCTTGCGGTCGTGCTCGCCACCGATACCTGGCCCACAACAATAGGTCTGCAGCTCAGCATTCTGTTTGCTACTTTTCTCATGGATTGGTGTTATGTTGGCTTTCTTCCATACTGCTGGTAACATGTCTTCCTCAAGTGATTAATTGAAGATGAGCAAATACAACCTGTCACTTCGCTGACTGGAATATTATGGGTGGGCAAAGGGGGGGGGGTGGCGAGGAGTAGGAAGGAGTTTAGAGTTTAGAGGAGAGAAGAGTGAGGGGAGGGAGGGGGAATGAGGAGAGAGGGAGATTGAGGTGGGGTGGGGGAGCAAGGAAGGAGGGATGGGGAGTGAGGAAGAAGGGGGGAGCGAGGAGGGGTACTGAAAGGGAAGGTAGCCTGAGGGGAGGGGAGGGCAAGGGAAGGGTCCGTCCGGAGATAACCACCATCCGGATGATGGATATATTTCAGGGGAGGGGGAGAAAAAGTGGGGGGGAGAGAGGGGTGAAGGAGTGAGGAGGTAGGGAGACTGAGGAGGGGTTGTGGAGCGAGTAAACAGGGGCGAGCGAGGAAGGGTGGGGGAGCGAGGAGGGGCAAAAAAGCAGTAAACAATGCATAAATAAATGTATAACAGATAAAAACATTAAAATGAATTACTTTTTAATAAGTGTTGTCATGATCGAGGTTGGATACAGTACATATTGCTTGCGGCAGGCTTATTCAGGTGTGGCAGGCTGTCCAATTGAGGTTGAAGGTTCTGAAGATGAAATGGAGGCTGATTCGCTTGGGATTTTTTTGAATAACGTCATCATGGAGACTTGAGTAGCTGACTTCATTTTCTGTTCGTCGACCTCCTTGTCACATTTCAGGACATTCTTCATCTCCCTATGCACTTTGGAACTTCTCACGCAGTTGGGATCATGCTCATCACAAACCGCTCGCTCAGAATGTCAGAAAGCCTGGTGTTGGCTTCGTAATTAGGGTGGATGGCTTGGGATCTTAAGGTCCTGAGTTTGAGCTATGCTTTCCGCTGAATTAACACTAGGTGGGGTTGACTCAGTCAGTCATCCTTTCGAGGTCAGTGAAATGAGTACCAGTATACTGGTATAGGGGCACAGCATCAGTGGCATAGCCGTGCCCCAACAAAATGACAGCTACCTGGCAGCCAAGCTGCCATACGCAAGAAGGAGAATGTTGGAGCACGAACAACTCGCTCAGAATGACGGAGCAGGAACGATTCATTCAGAATGACGGAGCAGGAACGATTCATTCAGAATGACGGAGCAGGAACGATTCATTCAGAATGATGGAGCAGGAACGACTCACTCAGAATGGCAGAGTAGGAATGACTCGCTTAGAATTACAGAGCAGGAATGACTCGCTCAGAATGACGGAGCACAAACGACTCGCTCGGAACGACGGAGCATGAACGACTCGCTCGGAACGACGGAGCACGAACGACTCGCTGGGAACGACGGAGCATGAACTACTCGCTCGGAATGAGGGAGCACGAACTACTCTCTTGGAATGACGGAGCACGAGCCACTTGCTCGGAATGACGGAGCACGAACAACTCACTCGGAATGACGGAGCACGAATGACTCACTCACAATGACGGAGCACGAGCGACTCACTCGGAATGACGGAGCACAAACGTCTCGTTCGGAACGACGGAGCACGAACCACTCGCTCGGAATGACAGAGCACGGACGTCTCCCTCGGAATGACGGAGCACGAACCACTCGCTCGGAATGACGGAGCACGAACTACTCGCTCGGAATGAGGGAGCACGAACTACTCGCTCGGAATGAGGGAGCACGAACTACTCGCTCGGAATGAGGGAGCACGAACTACTCTCTCAGAATGACGGAGCATGAACCACTCGCTCGGAATGACGGAGCACAAACGTCTCCCTCGGAATGACGGAGCATGAACCACTCGCTCGGAATGACGGAGCACGAACGACTCGCTCGGAATGATGGAGCACGAACTACTCGCTCGGAATGACGGAGCACGAGCCACTCGCTCAGAATGACGGAGCACGAGCCATTCGCTCAGAATGACTGAGCACGAACGACTCGCTCGGAATGATGGAGCACGAACGACTCGCTCGGAATGACGGAGCACGAACGACTCTCTCAGAATGACGGAGCACGAACCACTAGCTCGGAATGACGTGGCATGGCAAAAACGTCTGCAGTGAATGAACAATTTGCTCAGAATGATGGAGTGCAGCTGTTGTTCCATCCATCCACTGGGACTATACTCTGTGCAGAGCATTCAGTTGGTGCTGCCTCAGCAGTCTCCTTGGCTATTGGGCACAATCCTGGACGGGTCGCCACTCCGACACAGTATACCAGCAAGTGGGCAGTCATTTTGCCGACCTTGGAAGGATGACAGGCAGAGTCAACCCCACCTGGTATTAATTGAACAGCCGAGTGGGATTTGAACTCAGGATCCTCGGATCCCAAGCCCAACACTCAAATGACTAAGCCAACACGTCGTTGTCGTCGTCGTCGTCGTCGTCGTCGTCCCTCTCCTTCTTCGTGATGGAGATGTTTTTCCCTCTTGCTCTGCGTCGTTCTTCGCAGTACAAACTTGTTTGTGAAGTGTTTCATTAAAATGATCCCATGCTTGCTTACAGCTTGTATCATCAAGTTCTTCCTCCAAATCAATATCAACAAGTTCGGTACTCAAACCATCGTGAAAGTTGAAGCGGCTTATGTTGACTTCGGTGTGGGGATGGTCACTCAGTGGGTTGAGTAAGATCTCAATGCAGCAGTGATCACCAAATCCAAGGGGGTCAGTCATCGGTGTAGTTGACAAATGAGATAATATTCTCAGAACTGGTTATTTTAACCGCTATATTCTTAAGCGCTGTATGCACGCCATGACGGAGATGTTTGCATTAGAGTTTTTAGCGTGTTTATTTTTTTTTTTTTGATTCCTTCAACTTGGTCAGTACTGCGTATGCTTTAGCACTCGTTTATTGTTATTTTTTTGATACCGAATATATATATATATATAATGTTCTGTTATTTATAACCGCCGCCGTACGTTCTGTAAATTCGGAAAAACAAAAAGGAAAATACTTGTGATGTGAGTGACGTCACTTCCGCCGGATGAGCGATTTACCTCATGGATGTTTTTTTATTATTATAAACATTCCAATTTTTACTTGTTTAAACAACATCGTGAGTGTATTGTTTAAAAGGAAGGCAAAAGTGACTCGATGTTTCTTGATTAATTCATTCTTGGAGGAGGTGGTTTGCAGTTAAAAAAAAAAATAATAATAAATCACGACCGTCTCAAGAGAGGAAAGGCAACGATTGGTGTCTTCTTGTCGTTCGTGAGTGCTTCAGTGAGCGAATGAGTGAGTGTGTACAGATTGTATGTGTGTATGATCGTACATAAAAAAAACAAGTATTGTATCGATTTATAACGTCGTTTTATCGATGAACTTGTAAACAGAAGGAGAGAGTTCGACGGCATCGACCTCCTCACTGACTGTACGAACACACATGACGTTTTAGATCTTCGCCGGTTGTGGACCCACGGTTTGGAGAGGTTCCCGGTTGAAAGGGTCGAGACGTTGATGGGGAACGGGGCCGTGCTGATGATCCACACGGTTGGAGTCTCATTGGGTTGTTCTACAAACTAATATGGAATAGGCAAATCCAAGAAGCGAACGTAGAATTCTTCTTACATTCGCTTCTGACTTTACCTGTAACTTGTTGACAACTGTATACGCAATTTCCGGTTACTTCGGCCTGGAGTCGGGATCAGCGATCAAATAACGGAAATCACGATTAAAATTTATTTTTTGATGATGCGGGAGATATCTTTATTAAAATCAGTGGAGGAAATACACACCATGTCTGATATTATTTGGGTCTTTCATGTGTCCGACGATGGCTTTATCACCCGGCATGCATCATTCCGCATGACAAAAACCGGAAACAAAAAAAAATAAAAAAAAACCGGAAACAAAAAAAAAACAAAAAAAACCGGAAACAAAACAAAAACGGAAGCAAAATGGTCATAGCCAACGACACGGATTCACAATTGGCAGGGTATTGTGTTGTTGTTGTTGTTTCCTATTCTCTCGTGTGCACGCGTTAAGTAATATTCACAAGATAGAAATAAAACGCAATCGTGTTTATACACCGCACAGCGTTTAAAAACAACCGGAAGCAAAAGGTCATAGCCGACGACACGGATTCCAAATAGCCAGGGGTATTGTGTTGTTGTTGTTGTTGTTGTTATTGTTATTGTTATTGTTATTGTTTCCTATTCTCTCACGTGCACGCGCTAAGTATGAAGCTCACTGCGTTCGCTAATAAGATCCCTACTCGGTGGGAACACAGCTGTTTCTCGGCTTGCCATGAACACGGAGTCGAGGAAAGGCCGAACTCTCAAACAATCGTTCTTTGTGACGTCGTTTAACTGTTCATATACTTTAGGAATACCTGTTGATGTTCAATAAACTATTATAAGGTGTGTGTGTGTGTGTGTGTGTGTGTGTGTGTGTGTGTATCCGTCCGTTATACGATTGGTTGTTGCAGGTATTTGATCATTTGTTTGTCATCCTCTCCTTGTGTTTCAGGTCCCTCAAACAGTGTCTGACATGCGGACATCGTTTGAATCGAAGCAACTCGGACTCGGACTCGTCCGTCCAGCCGTGTGAAGTGTTTCGTACATTTCTGAATTGTTCAGTTGTTTTTATTTCTGAGTAGTGCGTGCCAGCACGAGGGTAGCCGTGCGAGGCGTGTGGGTAATGGTTTGTACGACACGGAGCGTGGAATGCGTCGAGCCGGGTCACGGGCGTACCATTAGGTGAACCTTTTGTTTAATAGTGTTTGTATCCGTGTGTTTGAACATACGTGTACATGAGGTACGGTGTGCGCTAGTGCTTGGACATCCTGCGTCCCACAACCTTGCCATGGCGGATACCCTAAAGGCTGCATCAGCAGACATTGCCAGGGTAAGTGATTTTTATTTATTTATTTATTTATTTAGTGAAGCAGGTGACTGAACTAATCCACCGCTCCGTGGATAAAGCCGTCAATAAGTTGGATTTGTAACGTGTGACATCTGGACCGGCTGGCCGCCTCGGCCCGCTTGGTTCCATTTCAGGGTGTCCGAGATGCCGTCGCCGGGATGTGGGCCTTATTGCGATTGGATGGCCGGGTGGAGGAGGAACGGAGACGTTTGAAAGAGCGGCGCCAAAGAAGCTTGCCAGCCTCACGCAAACGAACCCCAGAGAGTCATGATGATGGGTGAACAGAATCGTACATTGAATGATGTTTTTTGTTTCATCCCTCTCTTTCTCTCTCTCTCTCTGTTGTCTCTCTCACTCTCTCTCTCTCTCTCTTTGTTTCCATTCCCCTTGTATTCCGTTCGCCATTCCTACCAGGAATGAACCAATGTTGGTGAAGCGGATTTTCCAGTGTTGTGCATGGAATGGAGGCGTTTTCCTGGTAAAACATTCAGACCTTGTCCCCCCCCCCCCCCAAATGCTGCTGAAGATGCCAAAACTCTTGAGTTGATCCAGTTGGGCCATACTTTGGCATCTCACCACGATGGTGCTGAGGGAGCACCCAAGATAAGATGAGCATTGGGTTCACCTCATGATTGAATATTTGCCATTCATAAAATTTTCATCGGGACAGTCCCCAAACCCACATGGCGTACTCAAAAACGAACACCTGGCCGTTTGCTCGAAGCCTTGAACGTGCATGCCATTCGCACCAGTGGGTGTTTGTTTCGCTGGCGAATGTGATCGCCGGTAATTCATCACCTGTGATTTGCAGCCATGAACCGCCTCCAACGTGTGATCGCTTTGACAAACGTTACAAGCTAAGGGAATTGTTGTTGTTGTTGTTGTTGATCTTTGAGGAGGGAATTACGAGCTGATTGCCTACCTCACGATATCTTGTTGCCTTCATTTAATTGTTCTTGATATTCCTCCTGCAGCTTTCGATTCAGGGTTTTTATGGAGTTTTTCTTCCTCTCCTCCAAGCCACAACCACCTTTTTATTTGACCACGTGCTGCAAGGTAGGATGAGTGCAGGTATTCCTTGTGCCCCTCTCTTCACCACCTTCCCCCACCCCCTGTTCACCCTTCACCAACTTTGCAAATGGCTGCTGTTCTGGAAAATGTTTGGAAGAAGCTTTTTGCCCACAAGTATAATATCCCGCATTCTAACAGTTTAAAGGGGGCTGGGGTAGCCGAGGGGTACACACACACTCCCCTCTGAGCTGTCTAGCCCGGGTTTGAATCTTGGCTCGGTTATAAACTGACATCCGAGTGTTATGCAGGCAGGGCGAGGCATCAAAGTGTGTAAATCGGACGGACATTAAGGCCAAAGTCCTGTTTGCCAGCACTGGTCTTGGGGATGTTGAAGATCCCACGATGCCTTTCGCGAAGAGGAAGGCGAGTTATCGCCGGCACTCTGAGCAAATTTAAATTTCTTTAAATTCTTTAACACAGTCGAACATCAGGTCTTTCTTGCTGGCCAGAATCTTTCCCTTTCACACACTTACAGGCATTTCTTCGGTTATTTCTTCAAACTAAGCACATAAGAGTGGGTCTCGGTGTCCGGCCGGCCGTCCATCCGTATGTACGTACGTCCAACATTTGACTGTGACATCTCACAAACTACCTGATTGATATGGAGCAAGTTTGGTTCAATGCATCAGGACAGCAAGGTCTCATGGGGTTGTGCTTCCCATCCACATGTGTCCCCTCTGAAGCTGGTGAAAGGGGGAGGGGGGGGGGTTCCCCAAATATTGGTATTTTATTCAAAAATGTTCTTCTCAGAAAACAACAGACAGATCCAGACAAACTCGCCATGAGGCATCGGGACCATGTTCTAACCTTAAGTTGTGCTCCCCATTACTGTACCACTTCAGGAAGGGGGGGGGGCATATAGGCCCTTTATCCTAATGCCTCATTTTCACTACGCCTGTTGGGGAAATAACTGTCAGTCCCCCACGGGGCTAAAAAAACAAAAAAAAAATTTTCAAACCAAAATAAACTGACTGTTTCCTTTACCTGAGCACAACGTTTGGAATAAAATGCCAAGATACCTGTACAGTTTATTTATCCCATGAATCGCCAGATTTTTGTCTGCTGTTGGAAATGGCTTTGAATCGCACGTATTGAATCAGGACACGTATCTGTTGGTAACATTACCTACCTGGTCAGTAATCAGGGCGGCTCTTGTATCTGGTAGACTTGTACATACATAAAGCCTCGTCATGTACAGAGCTGACCTGATCGTTCTCCCGTCCACCGCCATCACCGCTCCCAGGCAGTGATGAAGGCCTGCACGTGACCGTTTGGGTGTGGTTGGAGTTTTTCCTTTCCTCCATCTTCCGTGCCCTGTGGATCATGCCTTTGTTTCTGCTCAGCAAGATTGTCAACGCGATCTGGTTCCAGGTCTCTTGCCTCCCACTCACCACATCACTCAACAATGCATTTGTTCGCACAAATCGATTATTCTCTCCTTCGATTAATTTTTTGTAAAATGAAAACGACTCGTCATTTTATCCTTTACTAACTGGAGCTTGAAGCACAAGGATAAACCAATCGTACGTGAATGTTTATTCTCAGCTTCATCTGTACGGCGTTACATCCTCGCATGAAATCCCACACACCCTGTCAATTTGTCTGTTGTTTACCAATATCCTGTGAATCTGTGCAAAAGCACGTTGATGTCTCCTTATGTCCTCGTCTTCCATGAGATTTGCATCACTGTTAAAAAGCAACAATCAAACGGGCTCATTAGGTTGGCATTGCTGTCAAACCATCCTTCCAGGAAAGCTCTCCATTGTAAGGCCACGTGACCGCTCTACTCGGCCCACTGCGAGATAACGGCAATTCTGCTTTGCCCTTCCTCCAGGATATTGCCGACCTGGCGTTCCTGGGGTCCAGCAGATCTGTGCAGGCCTTCCCAAGCGTCGGCAAGTTTGTAGCAGACCTTCTGTTCAGCTTGCTCCTTCAGGCGCTCTTCTTGATACAGGTGTGTTCATCGTCCTGGCGTTATCTTGCATGTACAGGTTATGTAGTGCCCCGTTAAAGGTCAAATCCCAGCATCATGTTTCATTTTCGAAATTGTAAACTTGTTGGGATATTTACAAACCGAGTTGTCATTTAGCAAATTGAAGGAACCAAGTACGAGTACACCATTTTCCCTCATGTTTTTTAACTGCGAATCGGATCATTTTATGAAGTTTATCAACAGGAGTCTCACAGCTGATTAGGGTAGGAATTGGTAATTTGTTCATTGTGTTGGTGATAACTCGCCTACTCTTCTTCAAAAGACATCCTGGAATGTTTAACTTCAAACAGAACATCTGGCTTGGCATCCATTCGAGGGACGGTCGGTGCCTCGTGTTGCAATGCCTTGTTTGTGAAGCACCGATCCAAGTTTACAATCGATCGGGGTTCAAAATCTGACTATGCAGCTTAATGGGAAGTCCACCACCTCTGTGCGATTCCGTTCGGACTCTTCGAGATAATGCCGAGTTGATTCCAAGTAACCCGATGGTCATGTGACCTTCATTTGTTAAACCAAAACCAGGATTTGAAGTGTCTCCTCTGAAGGTAAATTGGACAAAATTTGAAGGAAGTAACGTTTGGTTTGGGGGACAGCCGAGCATACCCTCAAGTATTCTGAGCCATCAGCGTTGGCTTTCCAGTAGGAATCGTTGGTGAAACCTGATTGGTCATCTTGGTCAAGCTCAGTGCTTTCAAACAGTGCGTGGCTGCCATGATTGTTGAAGGTCGGCGAAGCTTAAAGGAAATGGTGGCTGGATCAATTGGTGGAGCCAGCTTTGTGAAGTTTCTTGGAACATTGAAACTTTAAACTTTGACTCAAAAACTTTCCTCCTGTAATGGTATCCCACGATGTAAAAACAATTGATGACAATAGTGGACTCGTGTTCAAGTGTCATTTCGTCCCTTAGCAAGCAGGGGTTTGACATCATGGAGCCGGTGCTGAATTGGTTGTCCTTCCGCAGGAACATTGTTGGCTGTCATTTCTTCTTTTACCTGTTTGAGGGGGGTGTGGATGGACACGTGGAAACGAATATGCTCAACTTTGTAATCACTGAAAATGTGGATTTCTTTTTCTCGGCTCTCCTAATTTGATGGTTGTGTAAAACTTGGTGACGTTATTGGTGATACTTGCACTTGTGTCATTTTAAACAAATGATGTACCGCTTGTAAATAGAATAAATCGTTCATGTGCTGATGGGCTGATGTGCTGTGTGTGCAGGGTATGAGTGTGAGCCTTTTGCCGATACCGGCAGTGGGACATGTTGTATCCCTGCTGCACATGTCTCTCCTGTACTCCCTCTACTGCTTCGAGTACAAATGGTTTAACATGGGTGAGTGTGGTGGGATGGAAGCCTGCTTATGTTTTGGGGTGAGGTTTGAATAGTTTGTGCAGCTCAGTTGGGATGCCTCGGCCTTGTATGCAATGTCTTGTTTTGTTTCCCTTTCTCTCAATGTGATGTGTGTGCGTGGTTGTTTCACTGCAGGTGTGGAGGTCCATCAAAGGTTGGCTTTCATCGAGTGCAACTGGCCTTACTTTTTGGGATTTGGGTTACCCCTTGCCATTCTCACTGCCCTTCCATCCTCGTTTCTCATCAGGTATGTGGTTTGCTCACTTCTGACTCATTCCAATCAATGCGCCTGCTTGTGATGAGGCTCACCTGGGCAGTGACCAATTTTAAGGCCCCAGAACAACCTTGCGGCGCATGTGAGATTATTGCGATCCACATGCAACCTTTATGAAACAAGAGGTGGTGGGGTGGGGAGAGGGGCAAGGAAACCGGGAAACACGAGTGACTTTTAAATAATTCCAATAACATTGAGATGTTACGGGACTTTAATGTTGAATTTACAAGTCTTGGAACGTTGGTAGGTGATGAACAAATAAACATTACTTAGGATTTGAACCTGAGAAGTGCTCAGATAGGAATGCCAGCCAGGTAATCGGCATGGGACAACTTGGTACGATGAAGACGTCCTACGACAGACAAGATGCCCTATCCCAGCTGGACAGTTTTCTGTCCTACTCAGAATAATGTCCAGACTACCATGTCTGCATCAGAACTTAGGTTTGCCAAGCTTTCTATGACCTGTACAGCTGCACCAAGTGGAGGCAGATTCAGACATTTCTTTGGAAGACATTGTCCTACTTTGTCTGCAGGAATATCAGTGAAAGAGATGACCGGCCTCGTGCAGCCCGACTGAACCATTGCACACCTGAAACAAGCCTGTTGTATTGTTGTGGGCCGGGTATCGGTGACGAGCACGACCGCTAGTTGGAGCATCAGAGTCGACTCCACCGAACACCCGGAATTCAGATCGTTACCCTCGGATAACTCCGAAGGTACAGGTCCATTACAGGACCGTGAATCGTCAATAATTCAGCCACGTGGGACAGGGTTATTTGCCAAACTTCAAAATACCTATAGACCCATGTGGCGAGCTACCGAGGAATCCACACCCTCGACGGAGCTCAAACGGGACGAGCCGTAACCGTGCGTAACCCGAGCGGATGGTTACTGAGGTCCCGTCGGTCCGAATGCACAACGACTGAAGCAACTGCCTTTTTTAATTCTCCCAACACGCATCGTGCTAAGCCAATGAAGGAAAGGACAGAAAAGAGCTGAAACATTCAACAATAGGAATATTTATTTCCAATAGTGTGGGAGGGGAACACATAAAGGGCAGAGTTAAACCGACTATAAAGGATGCAAATAATGTACAGCAAAAGCACTTAACCAGTTGCTACTTAAGGGCCCTGTCACACCTTGGCGTTTTAACCAGCAATGGCAACGTATAAAAATGTATGTAAAACGTTGGCGTACGCTGAAATTTTGATGTTTTTTATTAAGTTTTGGGCGTATTCATAACGTGTTGGTCGTATGCATAACATGTTAGTAACGGGCACAGAACGTTTCGTTGTGTTATTGATAACTTTTACCAACGAATGCTTAGCCTGTTGTCGGCATTCACAACCTATGCCCAACAATAGTTTAACTTACGCATAGCGCGCTAAACGTATCGTCGGCGAACTCGTGGCGTAGCCTGTTAAGAACCTACCGGACGCTGATTTAAATCATAACCACCTGAGAATTTGAAGTGTCAACATCACAGTCACACCTTGACGATTTTACCAGCGTATGCTGACCTATGAAAAATGTGTCTAAAACGCTAGGAGCATGTCAAATACGGTATAGGTAAGTTGTGTATACGTTAAGAGTAGGCTGGAAAACAATGAAGTACGCTGTCATATTACGTGGTACGTGTAATACGTCGTGAAATTTCAAGCATGCTGAAAATTTTACAACGTACTCGGCGTATGGCTAACACGTTCCGCATGCGTTGCCATATGTTCCTGGCACGCTCCGCGATCGTTTACACACGACGGACACACGTTACTTGTAGGTTACTCATAAGTCGAAACACGTCAAGGTAATATTTAACATACCCGCAACCTAATTTTCAACCAATGGGTAACGTCCTTTTAACCTATGAGTAATGTGCATTGAACCTATTTGTAACTTGCCTTGAACCAATGACTAGCGTGCTATGAACCTATGAGTAACGTGCGTTTAACCGATGTGTAGCATGCTTTGAACCTAAGTATAACGTGCTTCTAACCTTTGAGTAACATGCTATGAACCTATTTGTAATGTATCTAAAACGCACATTGTCATATGCAGACGAATTAGATTGACGTCTTCCCGACGACCACAGCACTTACTGAACGTGTTTCTAACTTACATCTACCGTGTAATGGCGTACTGGCAGCGTTAAGGGGAATTGGTATATACAAATGGGCTTCACAAGAGGAACCCATCATTGTTCTAGACTCCATGTTGAGTAGATGTCAATGCCAGTAGTATCAGTAGTAGTAGTAGTTGTAGTAGTAGCATTGGTAGTAGTAGTATGTCTATGTCAGTCGTAGTATGTGAGCGTGATGGGGAGGGTGTGGGTGATGATGGATCCTCTTATCGTCCACGAATAGGAGACTACTTTGCACCATTGTTCGATGTTCTTTTCGGCTATTTTTTTTTCTCATTCCCACGATGAAATATTTCTTTGTTTTACTTTTTAAAGTATTATAAACGACTTTGACAAATGCATAATGTACTAGTAATGAACACAGAACGCTTCGATAACTTATAGATAAGTTATACCAACGATTGTTTATCGTGTTTTAGTCGTCGACAATCTATGCCCAACGATAGTCTAGCGTATGCATAGCGTAATAATTCCCAAGCACGTTATTCATAGGTTATAAATAAGTCACAGGTACCCTAAACATTACTTTGTGTTTTGACGTATGAGGAACTTTCAAGTAGCGTGTTGCGAAGTGTGAACAACGTTCGTGTAGCGTGCTTATAAAACGTTACTCATAGGTTAGAAATAAGTTTCGGGTACGCGAATGTTACCTCTACGTGTTTCGACTTATGAGTAACATACAATTAACGTGTGTCAACGATCGCATAACGTGCCTACAACTTATGGCCAGCGTAGCGGATCGTGTGAGCCAAACGCCGAGTACGTCGTAAAATCTCAAGCATGTAAAAATTTTTTGGACAACCAAAAAGTACGTTTTAAACCAGCGTAATACGACCTATGGTAGTGTTTTTCAGCGTGCAACGAACTATTGGACGTTTGCCAGCGTTTTAGACAAATTTTTCATAAATCGGCATACGCTGGCTAAATCGTCAAGGTGTGACAGCCCCTTTAAGACGGGCCCACTCACAGACGCACACCCAAAAGAAATGGACCAAAATGGTCATTATTCGGCTCTCCAGCCGCGGAGGATAGTTTGGCTGGGAGTCAGGACGGCTGCCGACCTGGCCGCGAGCGCGCGGGCTGGATTTCCACCCTTCCCGGACCTCCGGTCGCCAGAAGACGGACCAGGGCAGCCAGACGCAGACCAGCGCCAGTGACGAGATGAGGCCAGACCAGCGTCGAGAGATGATCTGAGAACCAGACCAGTGCCAGCGAGATGGGACCAGACCACACGCTCGAGCTGGCGGGGCGCAATTATTTGTTCTCCTTTCTTTCGTCCCCTTCTCGGGCGCAGTCCGCTCATGCGTGGCCTGCTCTCATTGGGCGGACCGCATGTCGCGCCTCCGCCTTCTTGCAAAGGACCGCCCCGGCTCTGATCCGCTCGTCGCCCATTGGCCACAAAGTCCGCTGATTGGACCAGTGGGGGGGGGGGGCATGACGGCCGCCGTGGCCGACCGTCCCTCAAACAAGGAGAGGAATATGGTCCTGCGTGGGCTGCGCCTTTTAGTCGACCGTCGGCAACTTCGCTCGCTTCCCCCGGATTGGGCGAGAGAGACGTCAGGTCCTTGTGAACTCCGCCCACGTACGTGCTGACACGCACGTGTGCAATGGTGCCGGTGGAGGATGGTGGAAGGAAGCGAAGGCAGATGTCGTCGGTGTTGTTATAAAAATCCTAACTATCAAAATAACTCCGCAGCACAGGAACATCCAATTCCCACTAAACTCGGGACGGGACCCTAATTAGAAACACACACTTATCTAAATAACTAAGCTGCGGGGACGGCTGTCTGTCTGTGTGCACAAGGCTTCCAAATTCGTAACAGTATCACACACACTGAACTAATCTTAACAATAATAATACGCTTCTTCGTCTGTGTGTGTCTGTTTGTCCCTCGAACATTCCATTCCACACATTGGTTGGACAGTTTGCCTGACTCCACCCACAATTTCTATCCGACAGCCACCATGTTGGTGATTACTGCTATGCAAAGCCAAAGACATCTTGGAGCTGTCATTCACAATTGGGCACTCCGTATAAGTTTCCCCTTCATTATAAAACTACCAAAGTGACAGTTCAAAGGATTTTGAGCCGATAGTTGTTGAGGGCTTTGTGAAGATTGGCCACAGCAATCAAGGCAGCAGTCTGTTAACTTGGACTGCACAACTTCCAAATAACTGTGGAATTCTCTCAAGCAGAGCTTCAACCCCTGTCGATAGATATTTGTCCGAGGTCATTATTTACTTTTAACGATGTGTACACAGGAAACCCTCCAATATCGTGGGGGTGAGGTTCCTGGAAAATGCCGCGATTGTTGAAACCGCAATCGTGGAAACCAAGAGCCAATGGGACCGAGGGGGGTTTGTTTCCTGGACTTTGAGAAAATATCGAGGAAGATCGACGGTAGCCAGAATTAAACACGTTACAATTGAAGTAAATACGGTGTAAATTGAACAAAAACACACGACTTTTACTTTTTAATTTACTACAACACAGCGAGGTGGGCGAGGATAAACATATTACGGTACTCGTACTGTACTCTGCCGTCAATAGAAAACACAATATTTAGCTTGGGATGATGCTGTTAGAGGGTGGAGGGTGGAGTGGAGTGGAGGAAAGGGTGAGCATGGGAGGGGTAACTGGGGAAGGTGAGCCAGTGAACGGAAAAGCGGCATTAACTTTACGCAAAGTTGTCTGCAGCATTTTCACAACCCACAATGGAGAGGGGTAACACGATCCTTAAATCGCCTTACCTTGAACCACGATCTTCCCTGCTTGGGGACTAAGGTACAAGATGACATCGTCCTCGGTCTCACTGGTGTTAAAAACCCGTTCCGTTATAAATCTCTTTTCCTCAGTTTGTTTCATGAGCTGCACGTGAGAATGTATTTGCGAACGGGGTTCGAATCCAGGAGTTGGAAATTAAGTATTTTGGCAATAAGGTTTGAATAGAGTTGGAAAATGAATGTTTGGGAATGAGATTTGAATGAAAATGAAGGTCTACGAATGGGGAAGGTTCTACCGACAATCATTGCGCCCGCAATGCGGCCCGTACAGATGCCGCATTTTCTCACTTATCTCAGCTCAAAAACCATGACTGATCGAAATGAAATCCAGCAAAAACGGAATCGGAACAATTGGTTGCCCGCGATTGGTAGAAACCCACGATAGTGGAACCCGTGATGTTGGAGGGTTTCCTGTATATGCATCAGGAAGAAGATAATTGGTTTCGAGGTCATTTATTGCCTCGTATCTTTTCTGCATATTGTTACGTTTGAGGGGGGGGTATGCATTCAAAGGGTAATTAGGATGTTTAATTAGGTACGCCATGCTGTTCGAGTTTACCAGGATCTCGATGTAATAAGTAGCAATTCAGTGGTGATAAGTTGTCTAGTAAATGTTCATTTCTTCAAGGGGGGGAAATGATAATTGTCACGTAATTAGATAGGGACACGGGATAGGGTAAGTGTGTCTGCGTAAACCCCTTTTGGTATTCTCTGGAGACTGGCCGTGACGTCACAGGACAGTGCAGCGGATGGCTCCGCCCCGTGATCACGATTGGCAGAAGGCGACGGCGGTGGGCCAATAAACAGCTTGATTGGAAGTGACGAGGACAGGAGGATAAAAAGGTTTTGTTCGGGGTCGAAAAGGAAGAGGATGAAGATCTGGACAAAAAGATCGTGGTTTTTTTCTGGTGTGGAGGCTGTTGCGCGGAAAGCATCCTTGTTGTTGTGCTGATTCGATCGTGTTCTTCATCGTGTCTTGGAGCCTTGCTGAGCCTCGTGCCTCACCTTGGTTGGCTCTGGGGTTCTGCTGACTCGGAGTACGGGGTCGAACGGCGGGGGGACCTGCCTCCCTCTCCTGCTCGCAACTTGGCGCCAGAACTGGTTCCCTGGCGGCTGTGAGCGGATTTGGGCCAAGACCAGGAGGTCGACAGCACCACGGTTTCTCCTGCCCCCCTGACGAGAGCAAGGCCAGCTCGTCCGACGCCGATCCAGGGACAGTTGCGTCCACACCACGGTCCAGCCTGACCACCAGAAATAGCTACGGTGTGTGTGTGTGTGTGTGTGTGTGTGTGTGTGTGTGTGTGTGTGTGTGTGTGTGTGTGTGTGTGTGTGTGTGTGTGTGTGTGTGTGTGTGTGTGTGTGTGTGTGTGCTTGGCGCCTTTGAGGGTTTGAGATCTCTATATTCATTGGAATTGTCTGTGTTTTTCCCCACGGCCGATCCCACACCATCCCGTCGAATCGCCCCAGATCCCTCTTCTTGCCGAGTCTTGTTATTTCTGGTTAATAGTAAAAACGAATAAACATCATCAACTCAGTGAAAAGCGACTCGTGCCACCTTCCTTGTCCCGTTTGCGGTAGAGCGATTTGAACCGCCATGTTTGGGTTATAAATAAATAAACCGCCTCCATCGTTTCGGCTCATTCTACGTTGGCGGGACTGTTCAAGTCCCGTGGACGTCACATTGGTGTCAGGGTGTTGGATGTTCGAACCCCTCTAAATTATATTTGGTATCGGGAGAATATACCAAGATTAAAATCTCGCCACGAATTGGAATACAAAATTACGACAGAAAAGCGCGCGAGCGCGGGAAAATTTTGGCGGGATTTGTCAAATTTAAATTAATTGGCGGCAAACGGGACTTCTGCACCATGGCGGATGTGCAGATATTTGAGGAGGAAGGCCACGTGTCTGGCAGCGAGTCGGGGGAAGAAGGGAGAGACGGGGGTAGGGTTGGAACCTCCCCCATTCCGAGCGTGGACCGTGCTTCATCGCCCGTAACGGGGCCGGCAGCGCCGGAAACCGGTGCGATGACGATCCAGGCAATGTTGGAACGTTTAATAGGGGACATGACGGCACAAATGGAAAATCAATTCGTGACACAGAGGGCAGAAATGACGGCACAAATGGAAAATCAATTCGTGACACAGAGAGCAGAAATGACAGATCAATTGGGGGTAATAGGGGTACAGTTGGGTGCACGGATTGATTTAATGAGGGATAAATTGGGGGAAAAGATGGAGAAAATGAAAACTGAGATGCAGGAGTGTGTGGATGTTAAATTGGGAGAAATACAAAGTAAATTCGAGGATAGATTGGAGGAAACAAAGGTAGAAATTACATTGGAGGGGGAAAATATACGGAAAAAATTGGTAGATAAAATTGATGCAACGAACATTCGGGTTGATAAAGTAGATGAAAGCCTGGAACGTCATCGTGCCTGTGTGGATGCTCGTATGCAGCTGCAAGTTGAAGAGTGGGGAGAGCTGAGGAAGCAAGGGATGAATTTGGCAGAGGAGGTAAAAGGATTGGAGGCTCGTTTGGACGAACAAGATAAAATTATGAGCCAAGATGAAGTCTTGGATAAAGGCCTGGTAGAGCCGTCTTTTGTAAGTAGAGTGTCCGGGTTGGTTGAGGAGCAGCTACAAACTCGCGACGGAGCCTTGGAGGAGGTTGTGCGGGCCCAGAAGATCCTGCGGGAAGAGGTGAATCGGTCCATTCAACGTTTGGAACAGGAGGAAAAATTGACCCATGAGACCCTCACCACAAAACATCTTTGGCCACAGTGGGCTCCGAAATTGGATACGCAGCCACAAGGGTGTTTGATCCCTGGGCTGGATTCGAACAAGGGAGAAACTGAGAAGCGGGCCACCGTAAAAGTGATCCCCCTGGTAAATTTTGATGGGTCAGGGAGCGTTGAAGCTTTTCTGACGCAATTTGAGTGCATTTCCCGACTAAACGGGTGGAATGAGCGGGAACGTACAGGGAATTTGGTGGCAACGTTGCGGGGACCAGCCGCAGATGTGTTAAACGTGATCGCGGAGGGGATGTTGACCAGCTCCCACATTTGCGAGGCGTTGAGCCGTCGGTTTGGGTTCGCGGCAAACTGTGATCTGGTGCGGGCCCAGCTCCAGCACCGCAGATTAAAGCCGGGTGAGACAGTGCAGGAGCTGGCACAGGACATTTACCAATCAGTCAGGATCGCGTATCGGGACCTTACATTGGAGGCATGGGACAAACTGGCACTAGAGAAATTTTTAGCTGCTCTTCCGGACCCTGAGGTCCGAGCGCTAGTGGAGCTACAGGATCCACCCACCGTTCACCGAGCGGCCGAGTGCGTCGCCAGGCTGGCCTCGTGGAGTCGGCCGGGTCGGGTTCCAGAGAGGCCATCGGTGACGATCCGACAGGCGGAGATTCAGGATCAGGGAGGGGGGCTGGGAGAAATTGGCATTATCCAAATGTTTCAGGAAATTTGCCAGAAACTGTTAAGTTTGATAAGGGGTAATTCGGTAGTTGGTGTGCCAAAGCGGCGGGGTCCAGCCCAGCCAATAGAGCAATTCGATTATGGCCGAGGGGGTCCGGAACCGGAAGAGACATTACACCGATACCCACGGGGGCCTTTTAGGGGGAGTTGTTTCCGGTGCGGGCGAAGAGGACACATGCAACGATATTGCCGGTACCAGGCGATGGAGGGACCCTCCAATAGTTTTAGACTCGGAGAGGGTGAATCCTCCTGCTGAACCGCCAGGTCTATCCGAGATGCCCTTTCATAAGTCGGGTCCGGAGATCACTGTCGGGGGTCGGGGAGACTAGATTGGGCTGAGCATATACGGCCATGCTCGGCTGCTGAGATTGTGGCGAAGTTCCCTACTTTGGTGGAAAAAAAAATGAATTGTGGGAAAATTGGCATGGGTTTGTAAGTTCTGCTGGGTTTTAGAGTGACAATCGGGACAATGGGTAATTGGTAACAAAGCGGGCACGAGTGGCTGTCCAATGGCTGGTGCGTGGATCGGGTGAGGAGAAGTGCTGTGTGAGTTGCTTCAAGTTAAGAAGTGAAATGTATGGTGCACACATTGTTTTTTTATTGGGCATGGTGTGGTAACAGGGAAGGTCATGGTCGGTGAAGTGTTAGAAATGCAGGTGTCACATGTAAGGCCGATGGGGTGGGGGAGTCATGTGGGTTTTGTGGGTGGGGATGATGTGCTTGTCCACAGGGATTGCTGAAGTTCACGGTGAGCGTGAATTGCGACCCCCTTCAAGGAGATTCACCCCTGGTGGCTAATGGTGACAGTGTCTGGAGCCAACTGGGAGAGGGTCTGGTTGGGCGACCAAGGCGGGTAGGACCTTGGAGACCCAGGAAGGCCAGAGGAGCCAGTGAGACCCCTTCCAGTGTGTTGTACGGGATGAGAGCAAATGGCTACCAGGGGGGTGGGAATCAAAGGGAGCGGGGCAGAGAAACGTCTGGGTTGGACTAAAGCTTACCTGTGGGCATGGTTGCACCTGAGATGCCCCCATCATCTTGTGGTAACCCACCCCACGGCCACGACGGGATTCAGCCTGCATGATTAAAATGAGGACCATGACCTAGAAATGTGATGATGACCATGGTGTGAGTGTTGTGAAGATGTGTGAGTCCCACTCGATCCCGCACAACTTGACATGTGCAGCAAGGGCATGATGTCCGCATAATTTTGGGGCAAGCAAATTTGAAAATTGGCTCCCCAGGTAACGCTGGGTCTATTTGCATCCACTGGGGGAGGCGGTCAAGTGTAAATATCCTGTGAATAGTGTCGTTAAGGCTTGGAGTAGGAATGTAAAGTATAAGTGTTGTGTTTTTGTGGAACCTTTTGTTTCCCCTCCCCAGATCAATGGAAGAGTGCTGGGCAAGAGCGATGATCCAGAAGATGGAGTGCAACTTCGCTCAGTGCTCTCATGTGATAAAATAAAAATAAAAAAAACGAATGATTGTTTAGGCGAGGATAAGGCCATAAGGGGGTAGTACATTAAGCAGGATAAGTAAGTTAGCTGCGACTCGCTGCCCATTGCCCCTCCTACTTTATTTTGTTAGGTTAATTAGGTGTGAGTCAGTAAGTGTTAAGGCTGGTACAGTAGCGCCTGCGATATACCTTGCAGGAGCTGCGGTACCAGAGGAGGGGGCAGTGTTACGTTTGAGGGGGGGGGGTATGCATTCAAAGGGTAATTAGGATGTTTAATTAGGTATGCCATGCTGTTCGAGTTTACCAGGATCTCGATGTAATAAGTAGCAATTCAGTGGTGATAAGTTGTCTCGTAAATGTTCATTTCTTCAAGGGGGGGAAATGATAATTGTCACGTAATTAGATAGGGACACGGGTTGGGGTAAGTGTGTCTGCGTAAACCCCTTTTGGTATTCTCTGGAGACTGGCCGTGACGTCACAGGACAGTGCAGCGGATGGCTCTGCCCCGTGGTCACGATTGGCAGAAGGCGACGGCGGTGGGCCAATAAACGGCTCGATTGGAAGTGACGAGGACAGGAGGATAAAAAGGTTTTGTTCGGGGTCGAAAAGGAAGAGGAAGAACTGGACAAAAAGATCGTGTTTTTTTCTGGTGTGGAGGCTGTTGCGCGGAAAGCATCCTTGTTGTTGTGCTGATTCGATCGTGTTCTTCATCGTGTCTTGGAGCCTTGCTGAGCCTCGTGCCTCACCTTGGTTGGCTCTGGGGTTCTGCTGACTCGGAGTACGGGGTCGAACGGCGGGCGGACCTGCCTCCCTCTCCTGCTCGCAACTTGGCGCCTGAACTGGTTCTCTGGCGGCTGTGAGCGGACTTGGGCCAGGACCAGGAGGTCGACAGCACCACGGTTTCTCCTGCCCCCCTGACGAGAGCAAGGCCAGCTCGTCCGACGCCGATCCAGGGACAGTTGCGTCCACACCACGGTCCAGCCTGACCACCAGAAATAGCTACGTTGTGTGTGTGTGTGTGTGTGTGTGTGTGTGTGTGTGTGTGTGTGTGTGTGTGTGTGTGTGTGTGTGTGTGTGTGTGTGTGTGTGTGTGTGTGTGTGTGTGTGCGCGCGCGCGCTTGGCGCCCTTGAAGGTTTGAGATCTCTATATTCATTGGAATTGTCTGTGTTTTTCCCCACGCCCGATCCCACACCATCTCGTCGAATCGCCCCGGATCCCTCTTCTTGCCGAGTCTTGTTATTTCTGGTTAATAGTTAAAACGAATAAACATCATCAACTCGGTGAAAAGCGACTCGTGCCACCTTCCTCGTCCCGTTTGCGGTAGAGCGATTAGAACCGCCATGTTTGGGTTATAAATAAATAAACCGCCTCCATCGTTTCGGCTCATTCTACGTTGGCGGGACTGTTCAAGTCCCGTGGACGTCACAATATCTTGCAGGATTGTGAGTTGGACAGGCAACTGTGACAGGTGGGGAGGGGTTTGAAGGAGAGGATAGATGCCTTAGTGTTGGGAGGTTGGGGGATGGGGGGTGAGGAGTTGGGGTTGGGAGGCAGGGTTTGAGGACTTGTGATTTGTTAAGGGGATGAGGGGAGACTTGAGGACTGAAGTCATATTTTACATTACGTGTCCCTGCTAGTTTTCTATAACGCTCACATTTCATACCGATGTGGCTTATCAGGTGTAGTTTATTATTATTATTTTTCAACAACAAAGTGAGTGATTGTACAAGTCTAATTGGACTCTCTCCCCTCACTCTATCCTCAGTGGCTGTGTCTTCTCCATTCTCTTTCCACTGTTCATTATCAGCGGAAACGAGGCAGACCCTCCGCGCCAGCCATTGTAAGCAAGCACCATCTCCTTTCTGTCTAAATTGGCCATTTTTGCCTTTTCTTTATTCCTTACATTTCGTCCCATCTTTCCACAGCAACTTCCCGTTACGCCTATTCTCATTGGTCGTTGCGCTGAGCAACCGGATTTTCCATCGGAGTCTGCACACCCACTTTGCACCCGTATCTCGGACGGCACCGTCGTCACAAAACCAACCTGCGCCTCTCACTCGTGCCACCACCACGCCACAATCTCCGCAGATCTTAGCTCCTCTCATTCCTCTGATACCCGAAAGTAGTGCAGCAATCAACCTCACCCCATCACCCTCACACACTAAACGAGGTGGAGCTCACAGACGATGATCAGCCAGACTTTGTGAACAGAATGTTTTGTTGTTTACGCCTGCACCGTTGTTGCTTCCATCCAAAATCCATCCCGATTTCACACCCGATGCCTTTGAGCTCACAATGCAGGCAGGTTAATGTTCCTTGTGTCGATACCTGACACATTGCTGTGGTTGAATACGTTGGTGGTGAAGGCTGTTTTACGTGTTGTTGAATATGTTGGTGGTGAAGACTGTTGTGGTTTATTCGGTGAGGCCAATGCCATCAAGTGTAACGGTGGTCGTGTTGCGTGGGAACAGTGGACATGGTGTGCAGTAAACAGACTTGAGCCATCTTATCCACGTCTCATCGAAACGCCAGCAGTGCCGGACAATTCCTTCCACCCGATGATGCATCGCAATACCTTCCATGTTTGCTGCATTTATTGTCAACGTTTTCATTGTCTGCCATGTCAATGCTTTACAAACAGGGCATTTCGTCGATGGCACATTCCGTTGTTTGAGGGGACGCGAGTCCTGCCGTCCCACCTGTTTGTATCCTCCTGTGAGACAAAGATCCAATGATTCGTTATGAAGAGCGAGCTGGTATGCGCTGGTACGTCGGTTAAATTGCACACTCTTGTCATGATGCACAGGGGCATTGTGCGAGAGGGCAAGCTTCACCACCAATGATGCAACCAGCAAGCTCTGGAAACAATTTGCCTCGAATGCTCTTTTACGAAACGGCTTTTTGGCATTTGGACGTGCTAATGGTCCTAAAGAGAACTATGCGGATGCTTTTGATAGAAATTTGCTTTGGGTGTGATGATGATGATGATGATGATGATGAGGATAACCGAGTGTGTTAGAGCTTCAACTGGCACTCTGTGTACGTTACCCATCTTACTCTGTATACTTACTCTATTTCTGCCTTCAATCAAAATCATAAGAAAACACTACCGCTGCCTGCCGTGAGGACTATGCGATAGTTCCGGGCCTGGTCCGCACAAAAGTGAATTACGTCTTTTATTAAAAATGAACCCACTTTACTTTATTTCTGGCTCGGAGGTGAAGGTGCATTGGTGAAAGGGCCAGGCGAACATGCTGTCCACATGTGAGGATGTGGATAGTGCATTAGATATGGGTCGACTTGTGTGCAGGGTCGCTTGTCCCCTGCCATGTTCAAATGCTGCACAGCATGTTCAAGAGGACTGGGTGACAAATTTATTGGTTCAACGAGAATGATGGAACACGTACAGTTACCATGACGGATTGATTACCTCCATCACGCAAGGTGGACGGAGGTTGTTTTCACCCTCGTCTGCCTCTGTTTGGTTGTCTGTCTGCAGGATATCTCAAAGTTGTGGACATTTGGTGAACAGGTTCGGTGTGTGAAGTGGACAAATGTATTCGATTTTGGTGAAGATCCAGATCCGAGAATTTAAGCAATTCTTCACCATCAAAAGATGGGGCCAAAAAACGATCTATGGTACAATACCTCGAAAAAACAACTGGAACAGCACTCGGTGGAGCGCATACCTCCACCAGGCTGAACAGTGTTTTGTATCCCAATGATAGGCCGGATCTGGATCCGGACCTGAACCGAAATCTAATTGACTTGTTCTTGTCCCCAAACCAACTCATCCACCTCGTTTCGTCTGAATCCGTCCAACTTTGAAATATCATTCCACGTGTCGTTTTTGGCCCGATCTCAATGGTGAACAATCACTTAAAAAAAGATTCTCATATCTGGAATCGGATCTTCACCAAAATCAAATCGATTCCTCGTCACACACCCAACCCGTCCACCAAGTTTCATCTGAATCCGTCCATAGCCTTGTGATATTCTGCACACAAACACGGGTGAAAACATAACCTCAGTCCATTGCAGATGGTTGAGGCAATTACGGATGGATTACAAAAAAAAAAAAAACTTGGTGGATGAGTCAGGTTGGTAACGAGAACAAGCAGATTCGATTTTGGTTCAGGTACGGATCCCGATCCGACCTATCAGGTCAGGTCAGGTATGGGAGCAAGTGCAGGAGCAGTGCATGGGATACAAAATGTAAACTGTTCAGTCTGGCAGAGGTATGTGCTCCACCAAGTGCCGTTCTAGTTATTGTCAAGCACTGCACAATAAAACCTATGAGTTTAGGAACAAATGCTTTACTTGTGAGGGGTAAAGTGACTTTCAGGCCACCCTGTACACAATTACCTTGGATTGATTATGGACCTACTTTTCTTCAGAAGGACTGCAACCACCATGATGACGACCCTTTGGGGTGGGCTCATTAGAATTCCCATCTGAACCCCTGGCTTGGGATGTACGGAACACTGGTACAAGTTCTGTAAAAACCTATTTTTTGAATTCATGTAAAAGTACATGAGATACGTACATGTACAAGCTCCACCACGAGTCTCCAATCAGGTTAAACAAAAACTGCTGCTCCATTAAATGGTCAGTCAGGGATGCAGTACGTGGTTAGATAACTAAAACAGGTTGCAAGGACAACTCCAGTCTCTCAAACTCCAATCCCCCAACTGCAAGTGCAGATCCTTCACTTAATTTCCAAGCTTGCCTTGGACACCCAGACATGAGTACTCACACCAAAAGCTGAGGATGATAAATCGATTTGCTCTTTTATTTTTGAGATAAATTGTTCATTTTCCACCAAAAAAAACAAAAAACAAAAAAAAAAAAATCACATTCTTGATCCGGTTTAGTGAGCAGGGCCAGTTTGCATCCTGCGTGTCCTTGCCAGCATCCACCCACCATGGTTATTGTGCAGGTGTGGATACCGCCACACCATTTCTGGGAATGGTTCCAGGGCTCGACGAGGTGCTGGCTGACTGTCTGTTTGTAGAATGAGGTCGCAGCCGGTGGATGAATCGAGATAGAGACAATGGGGTTCGATGCAACCTCTGGATGGTGTGGAGATGTTCTTGAGAACGGGAGAGCCCCGGGGGCTGAGTGGGTGTGCGGTTGCGCCGGCGAAGTAGCGTGCTCATACGGAATGTACCTGGAGACGGGATTGAACATCAAGAACAGTACTGGAAACAATGAGTGGGGAGAGGAAAGAGGTGAGAGCAAAATTCACACAAGACAATACCATTACCTCTTCGCTCCTTCAAACTCTGTGTGTCCACTTCCCTCACCGATTCCCCATCTTGCACGGTGTCAGAATTGGGACATGCAAGGTGAGGCAACATCGGGGAGACACTCCTCTCGCTCTCCCCATTTGTTCTAGAAGTGGATTCAGAAGCTTCAGATGGTGTAGCAGGAGGAGATTTTGAGAGAGGAGTCGGAGAACCCGGTGTTGACTGCGTGGCTTGGGGGGAATTGGTTGGACCTGTGGGAGGTGGAGTGGAAGGTGGGGTTCCGGAGGCATCGGGCGCTGCAGGTTCACCCTTGTATTTTTCCATGCTGCGAGCGTATAAATGGGATAGCGCCACTTCATCTTGGATTAAGGGAACCTGGCGAGGGGGTAAGGCAGGGGTAGACGATTAATTTTAAGAAACGGCATGTTAAACGTGTGAATTCACACTTTTTCACAAATTCTTGTGAGTTCTGTTTTTACCAAATGACTTTCCATCAATCCAAAGCAAAACCGTTTATCTGATCAACTCTCAAACTGATTAAAGTTTAAATCCACGGCTGGCATCATCAAAACTCCGTCAAGCGAAAATGCTCAAAAGGTCCGAAGGTGAGTCCGGACAAGGCGGGACGGTTACCCTCTCGATGCCTGAGATGAGCAACATGGAGCGGCGGGTGGGTGTACTCGGCTGTGGAGAGGACACCAAGCTTTGCATCGCAAGCTCCGCCACCGTACCTGGCCCTCGCCGTGCCACCGACATGCTCTCACAACCTTGTCACCACACGGAATACTTCAATAACACTAACCGACCGGTTGGCATTGCACACTATCAATGTCGATTGTACGTTGGGTTGTGCCGTCGTGGTTGGGCACCGTGTTTCGTGGCCGAGGTCTTACCATAAGGCTGAGGTTCCTGAGATCCATGTGAAGTCTCAGCTGCTCCTGCCGTGGGTCCTTCCGTCTCCGTCACCATAACCTTAATGGGGGAGCGAACTGAAGATTTTGGGAATGGTCACAGGGTGGAGGCAGAGTCACTTTGTGAAGAAATAGTATCACAGTTAGCCAGCAAAACATGTGGGGTAATACATGTACGTCACATGTAAATTGCTCCATTTGAATTACATCACAGTAATGTCTCCAAGTTTAGTAATTTTGAACACAGGTTTCTGCTTTCTACATCCATCCATCCATCCATCCCATCCATCCATCCATCCATCCATGTACCTGTACATTGAAATGGGTGCAGTTTCATTCCGAATATAATCTTTCAGTTGGTTCTCTGTTGTATGGCATCAGATATTTACATAGTTTTAGCGAGTTGCGAGTTGTCTGGTGGAGTTTACCATATTATTCTTGAGGAAAATGCCAGGGGCATAGAAAAGGCCCCTTTATACGGTATGCGCCATGTGGCAAACTATAAAAAAAAAAATAAGGGACATTCCATGGCTTGTGGAAAATGCCAGACAATAGAAAATATGGCACATTCAAAAAAAAAAAAATCTCGTGTGCGTGCTGACCCTTGTGTTCTCAGGAGGAACCAAGGAGTGCTGTAGAAAAGTTCATATAAAGGGAGGGGTTTTTCGAGGGTTTTCGTTAAAAAAACTCAAGAATGAGGAAATGGACGTTGCTGAAATTTGGAACACATTACCTCAATGTGCAAAGGATTTACTTCTGAAATTTGCAGCCAATTTCGTCCAGTATAAGCCAAGAAAGGAATTTTCATTCCGTGTTAAAGTTGCACAATGAGGAACTGTCCCATATTAAGGAAGAGGCACTTTGTGCCCTTCTTGATATTTATTCGGACTCAAAACACTGTCTCTCTGGAAGCGGCCAGGGTTGGGAGGTGTGGGGGTATTGTAACAACATTAATATTATGCAATTGTGATTATTGCAGTTATCGGGGTACCAAAACTTACAGGCTGGGTCACCTATTGGTATACGTCCGCCAGGATTTTGTGGGTTTATTACCTTTTAAGTTCATTTTCTCTGCAACCAAAATGGTCCACCAAGTTTTGGTAACCATCCATCCCAACTCGCTTTTCCTTCTCCCTGGCAACTTCAACTACTACCATGCCAGTTACCTGGGAGCTGGCTCTCCAACAATCAGCTATAGCAGTGCTCCTTCGGCGTTCTGTGATCCCATGGGTTTGACCCATGTATGACCATACATTTATGGTCATAGTACATCCTTCTGAACCCAACAAGAGCAAAATTTCCATTCAACCCCCACACCTGTTCCTCCTTTGCCCCTGTTAATGCCTATGATCATGTTCTTGTCAAAAAAAATCTCCACAGCATCTGTCGTTCCACCTTGGAAGACTTGAACAAAAGTCTTCTTTCTCATGCACCGTTTTATCCCATCGCGTGTGTTTATCCACTCCACAATCATGGTACACCAAATCCTCTGGTTGCAGTTAAGCCGACACTTACTTTCTCAACTTGGAAGATTAACCCAACGGATGGCAACTTTTAGGTTTCTTCAAGGCTGGCAGAGATCCAATCATGAGGAAAGCCAGAAAAGGTCACCTTGATGATCTCGAGGCTGAGCGTTCCAATCGGTCTTCTTCCTTCAAGTCATGGTGGTGCCATGTCAAGTCCGTGTGGTCTATGCTCTCCTTCCATACCCCCTTTCCTCTGCAGACTCTGCTCAAGATGAAGCAGGATGTCTCATCTCAGTGTTTGCTTCCAAATATCATTTACCTCGCCAATTCTGCTCTGTCCCCCAACATACTGTCTTGTACTCACTTTCTAGTACACCATCTTTCTCAATCATGACTGCACAGAAAGTTCTTTCCAACCTCAACTAAATAGGTCATGTGCCATATAGCATCGGTGTTTTCAAACGAACTTGCTTTTCCAGATTGTCCTTCACTTTTGGCTTCTCCCTGTCTGCCTCGAAGATAACCAATATCATTCATATTCATAAAATCCTCATTTCAACGAAAGGCCAGGAAGCTGACATAATCGAGAAGCAGACCAAGGGAAACTATCCTTACTGCCAACCTCCCATCTCATGTGTCTAATCCCCCGATATCTCACCAATTTGCATTTTGTCATAGCGACCAAACTGTGGACACACGGCTGCTTCTCTCTCAGCAACAGTCAGAGGGCCGAAGTCTCAAAAAAAGTTCATGACTGTCTCCCTGGAGATATCTCAGGCATTTGACATTCTGGAATCCTGGTCTGCTTGCCAATCTCACAGCCATGGGCTGCCTGTGGCATACAAAGCTGCTGAAAACCTGGCGTTCACTTCCGCCACTGCCACAGGCAACACATTCCTGTCAACACAATCATCTCGCATTGAAGGCTGGAATTACCCAAAGGTATTGTCTTTGGTCGTCTCGTGCCTCACAACTTGGCATCTCCCACAATGAGGCAGAAGCACAAGGCCTATTGCCCTCAAACTGCAGACAGGGCAGTGGCTTTCCCTCTGCCACCTTGACTCCAATCTTGTTTCCTCTGTCATCCAGTCCCCCTCCCTGTCTTTGCCAGAATGCACACTTTCTTCCAGTTCTGGTTAAACTTTAACAACCCCTCTTCTGGTTTAACCCTCTTTTCTCCTGTTTGTGTAATTGCCTTGTTGAGGCTGTTCAACCCCACCCTTCGCAGTAGGGCTTCAAGTGGGTGGTGTACCACCATCTCGTGCCATCCCCCATTCCTATCCGTGAACCTTTAGACCCACTTTAGCCCCTCTAAACTAACCCTTCTACTTGCAGATTACTGTGTTCCTCGCCTTTTCTGCACTCACCGTCCACCATATCCCTGGCACCATATCCACGACACACATACACAAAAAAGGGAAGGTTACCCATTACCCCACTGTTGTCATGTTGCCTTTTTTACCCCATGTTTACTCTTCCATAAGCCTGGATTTTATATCCAAAACAATCACAAGACATCACTACCCCCCCACCCTCCCTCCTCCTCCTCCCTCCAAAAAAGGTTTTGAATGACCCCTCCTTCCCCATAAGTTTCAGTTACTGCACTTTAATCTTGATGCCAACCTTCCAAGTGAGGTGACATGTTCAAACAAAAAGCCCAAGCAGGTAATTTTCCTCATTTAGTTGCTATGGTTCACGCAGCAACTTGTTGTATTAATTAATTACGAGTACATGGAGACCCCTCTGACCCCTTCTTTGTTGTTCTTCCCCAATAATTAAAAAATAAAAATAAATTTCCTTCCCAAAATTTATGAAACCCCCACAAATTACTAATTATCATTTGGCGTTGAAGTGCTTCTATCAAATGCTTCTGGATCATTATGTACCCTTACATGTTCCCCATGTTGTGTCCTTCACAGTTTGTGCTTGCCGTGCAAGTCCTTGAAAAGACCACATTTGGACATCGATGTGTAAACAGAAGTGCGCTTTCCAACTTGCTCTTGTTTGGACGTGAACCGACGGTATACACGCACCAATTGAGCCGATGGCACCGATAATGAGTCATGGGGAGGGAGCTTACCACATGGTGCATTCCCTCTCGCACGGCTGTGCCGAGTGGTAACCGTGGTGAGCAGGGTACCATCCGGAAGCACGGATCGTTCCAGCTGCACCCTCTTGCTCGGGGTACTGTTGCCCCCCTGTGCATTGAGCCCCTTTATGTCTCCTGGCTTGTCAATATATGCCAGCTTTGGGTTGGGGCATCAGAAGAAGTGAAATTATAAGTAAAGATGGATTACGTATTTGTAAAGAAAACGTTTCAAAATGAATAGGAGTTGGTTAGTTGGTGTAAGGAGCTTGAAATGTACTTTCATTATCAAAAGAAGCTGTGATTTCACTGTTCGACAAAATGGAAGAGGACCGATGAAGCATGTTGCTAATTTTACTGCTAGCTCTCACCTCCACAAATATTTTGTGGCGTTTCTGGGCCGCAGGATTCTCCAAATCCTCCAACGATAGGCAGAGCCGCTCACACGGCTTCCCTTTTCCTGGGTCCAACCTCATGGTCTTCTTTCCAAGGTTCACGTCTGCAAAGCACAGCCAAATCATTCAGTTCGACCGACGTACTCGGCCTTGTGTGCACAGGTATCAATCAAAGTGGAGGAGAGATGTCAACACAACAGCCATGTGCTCACCTGGCTGTTGAGAACAGTCCAGCAGACTGCAGGTGAGAGCTGAGGACTTTGTGTTCAGTTCACTAATGTACACACACACACACACACACCTTGTAATTCTTTAAGTGCACAATTTTTAACCCACAAACACACCAAAGGTACATGTGCTGGAGTGCTTGAGAGCAGTATTAAAGCAGGGTGATGTGTGACCATGGCCACTCACAAAGAGACCGGGTCCCATCGGTGTTCTGCGTCGGAGCCTCCGAGGGAGTCATTTATGGCTTGGGCCGGACCAATGGGTACGAGATGCCGCTGGGCAGGCTCGTCCATTTGCAAGAGGCAATGCAAGGCATCTGAAACAAATTAATTTGTCATGCTCAATAATGCTTCACGTTTGCCATCAGGATTGGCCTCGAGTGGTCCTTGAAAGCATCGGTCTGAGATTGGACACCACTAATTTGTTTGGTTGGTTATGAAAGTTCTACTACTTGTTGAGATGTTGGCCAGCATTCTATATCAGAATGGAAATGGCAGGATTTGTATCCAAAACTGTCATTTGAAATGATACACACAAACCATGTTGGCACTGCAATCCAATGGGGGAACCCATACGAGCCGACAAATCGGAAAGGTAGCCCGACGTTGCCCTGCATTCTGTGGATACGAGAGGAAATCTACCACATTCAAATTGTATTTAGCGTGGAAACAGCAATGGTGGTCAAGTTATGTGAAACCAGAGTTTCAGCAGTGGTGGAATCAATGGGAGATTCGAGTTGATGCAACAAACATTTTAGCTTCATCTTGCACATGTACATGAGGGTAGACATCTGCAGCACTCATTATGGACCATGGAAGCAGTTTTTCTGAATGGAACCGGCAGGTCATTCATGATTGGACTCTCAACACTGGCAGGAAGCTGTGCTTTTGACTTGAGAAAGAAAAAAAAAAGTCTGCAGAATGTGCTTCTGAAGTTCCTTCATCAGTGCAAGGGAAAGATGTCATGGTGGAAATGTTTTAAATAAAAAAAAGATTAATGCATAAACTTTGTCCTTTTATATGAATGATATAAAATGCGAGTCGTGCGATTATTTCTGAGCGGGGTAAACGTTAACCACAGCATGTATAATGTTGGATGACGCCTCATTTAAGAGCTCCAGTGCGTATGGAGATCTAAAAATGTCGATATTCACGCAATTTCAAATTGTGTGCATTTTTGTGGCGAAGTGAGGCACATGGGTGGTGTATAGGCTGTCAATGGTTTGCACACCTAACGGAAGTGTGTTTGTGATATATAATGTTTGCATGTGTAGATACACCCGCCGGAGGTTCTGCCGGGAATACGACTTCAGAACACGTGATGGACCCACAAATTGTGCCATTCAATGTGTTGTGAAACATTTTGAGCACAAGGGCACAGTGCACAACCAGAGCAAGGGAAACAGTGGCAGGCCAACATCAGCAATCAAGAGCCAAGCCAACATCGATGCCGTGCGGGATTCTGCAGTGGACATTCCCAACAAGTCCCACCGCCGGTGCTCCCGGGAGCTCGGCATCAAACCAACATCGGTATGGCGTATCCTCACTAAGGAACTGAAACTTTTCCCATATGTCATCTCTATTAGGCATAAACTGAGTCAAGATGACATTAGAAGGAGACTTGGTATGTACAATTGGCTCAGTGACAGGATGGAGTGGTACCCAAACTGGATCAACCTGATCTGGTTCAGTGATGAAGCCCATTTCCACTTGAACGGTGCCATCAACAACCACAACAACATTTTCTGGTGGGTGTCTCCATATGATTTAGTCTCATACCACAGAGCCACTACTTTTGTCTTCTGCTTTACTGTCAATGGCATAGTTGAGCTACGGAGCTTGAAATCCCAGGGAACAAATAGCACAATAACTCCACCATACTCTCAAAAGGAAAACGGTACAGGTCAAAAAACAAACAAATGGCAGGAAGTCAAAGTTTTATCAACTTTATTGAAAAACAAACACACACACACACACACACACACACACACACACACACACACACACACACACACACACACACACACACACACACACACACACCTGAGCTTCCAGCATCTCGAGCTAAGTACTCAGATATGGAAACAAACAGGTTTCTTGAGTCCTGTATTTATTTGTTGGTCTCAAATTAGGACATTGTGTTTTTTTTTTTGTCCTTTCTCTGGCTATTGTACTCAGGTTTATAGATGCTGTGAGCTCAGCTATCTTCCTTTAAGGATCTTCGTGCCAGATATACCAAGTTGAATGCACATGGCATGAGAACCATTTCAATTGTGTTTACACAAAGTTTCTAGTGGAGAACTAATGGCAGTATCCTAAAAGGGGCAGAGGGAGAAAAAGGGAAGGTTACTTGCCTGTACCCTCTGGCCACTCTGAAACACCACCACACACGCGCAGGTGCTGTGACAGCAGACGAGGAGGCTTCGGGGGTGTGGGAGACACTATTGTGTCCAACTTCTGTTGATATGAGACAAAAGTGCAGAGAGGTTGAAGCATGGGTCAGTGTGGGTAGAAAAATGGAGATTAGAGCATGGAAGAGAAGTATCTTCGTTGAGAGAGTTTGCTTTGTTCACCTTGGGTGTGAAAGAGAGGTTTAGAGTCAGAGCGGGGATGGCAAAGAGGAAGAGCTTCCGTACTTTGGCACGCAGCATCTGGAGGTCATCCTGTCAAGCATGTTCACATGTAATTGATATTATTAAACTCTCCTGGAAGACCATCTCTTCCACTCATCCACCAGTTACCTGGCTCCGATCAGGTGCAGTTAGGAAGATCTGCATGGAAGGGTCGTCGGTCACCGCCCAGGTAAGACGCAGGCCTCGCTGCTTGTCGGTTAATCCACGAAGCACCCCCTGGTGGCCACAAGAAGCACTTGAGTACCAGAAATTTCTCTCCACATACCTCACCTCAATCCCACACTATTTTTTGTTTTGACATTTGGTCCTTCTTCAGTACTACCTGGAGGTGGAGGGGAGTCAGCTTTCCGTGGTACAAAGTGGAATTGGACGAGTGAGAGAAACGAAAACTCAAGCTGGGTACCGTCGCTTGCGCAGATATACTCTGGTAAGGGCAGGGTGGGTGATGGAATCAGACATGGTACGGTGAACGTACAAACTGTCAGGACGTGTTCTAATCACCCGTCAGCAAGTCGACAAGAAACCTTGTCCTTAAATCTCAAACTAACAAGATGTGCATATTGTGATGCAATGTACTCATTTAAAAAGTGGTGAAATAGCAACCATTCACCAACACCACTACCACTTGAGTTGTGGGAAGGATTAAATTCAGACTCAATTCAACGGCTTCCAGTGCCAAAGGAGGTTGGAGAATGTGGAGCACTTGAACATGACCTTCGACCTCACAAAGCAATATCAGTGTGACGTCATCTCGCACGTGATCAGAGCGATCGAGCAAAAGTTTCTTTGTCACGATAACGATGCAAGACTTCATTCACTTTGTCCTTATGGATAATGGCACACGGGTTGTAAAGGAGAAGTCGAGTAGTACGTACAAAGGTACCGTCTGAACAATCTTCACACGTCACACCGTTCAGGTGGAGGGGAACCTGTGTTAGGTTGATATCATCAAAATGAACCTGTTGGGCATCAAAAACATGCACTGAATGTGAGAACATGGCTTCACTTACAATGTGTGTCTGACACTCACACACACACACACACACACACACACACACACACACACACACACACACACACACACACACACACACACACACACACACACACACACACACACACACACACACACACACACACACACACACACAACCTCATGTCCTGACAGCCCTGGTTTGTTCAGCTCCTCCAGCCACGCCCCCCGCGCCTTCTCCTGTCCCTCGACGTTCTCCATCAACTTCACCACCAGCTCGGCCACGGTGAGACTCCTCCGCGAGCGATTCCTCCTCCGTGATCGCAGCGACACGAAGCGAACGAGCCACGTGATGACCGTCACCAAGGAGGAGATAAACATCACCAGGAGAACCAGTCCCCGGACGTCCCACGGACTCGCAAGTCCGAACGCCATCGGAGACACGCGAGATGGACGGCAGAGGACGAACCGAGGTGTCAAGGAGGCACGGAGCTGTTAATGGTCTTCCGGATCGCCGGTCGTACGGCCATGTTATGGACCGGAGAAGGACAACGCGCCAGTGTGCATTACGCCGCTCCTCTGTCCCTCTTTTGCTTTGCTTGGAACATCAAACACAAACCAAGGTCGAGGGTACAAACAGCTTCGTGGACCGCGCCGTGTGCAAAAGTTTAACGGAAACCGAGGGGACGGACTCAGGAAGTAGACTCGCAACACCGGAACTGCTTTTGTCCGGACGCAACGGCGGCATTGCGCATGCGCACTGACAGGACGATTTGTGAAGGGTGGGGAAGCATTGCGCATGCGCACTGACAGTACGATTTGTGAAGGGGAGGGGAAGCATTGCGCATGCGCACTGACAGGACGATTTGTGAAGGGTGGGGAAGCATTGCGCATGCGCACTGACAGGACGATTTGTGAAGGGGAGGGGAAGCATTGCGCATGCGCACTCACAGGACGATTTGTGAAGGGGTGGGGAAGCATTGCGCATGCGCACTGACAGGACGATTTGTGAAGGGTGGGGAAGCATTGCGCATGCGCACTGACAGGACGATTTGTGAAGGGGAGGGGAAGCATTGCGCATGCGCACTGACAGGACGATTTGTGAAGGGTGGGGAAGCATTGCGCATGCGCACTCACAGGACGATTTGTGAAGGGGAGGGGAAGCATTGCGCATGCGCACTGACAGGACGATTTGTGAAGGGTGGGGAAGCATTGCGCATGCGCACTCACAGGACGATTTGTGAAGGGGAGGGGAAGCATTGCGCATGCGCACTCACAGGACGATTTGTGAAGGGTGGGGAAGCATTGCGCATGCGCACTCACAGGACGATTTGTGAAGGGGAGGGGAAGCATTGCGCATGCGCACTGACAGGACGATTTGTGAAGGGTGGGGAAGCATTGCGCATGCGCACTCACAGGACGATTTGTGAAGGGGAGGGGAAGCATTGCGCATGCGCACTCACAGGACGATTTGTGAAGGGTGGGGAAGCATTGCGCATGCGCACTGACAGGACGATTTGTGAAGGGGAGGGGAAGCATTGCGCATGCGCACTGACAGGACGATTTGTGAAGTGGAGGGGAAGCGTTGCGCATGCGCACTCACAGGACGATTTGTGAAGGGGTGGGGAAGCATTGCGCATGCGCACTCACAGGACGATTTGTGAAGGGGTGGGGAAGCATTGCGCATGCGCACTCACAGGACGATTTGTGAAGGGGAAGGGGGATTCAATCGTCGTTTTTCTTTCCGTGATGTCGAACACAGGTAAACGGTCACAGTATTCCGACCAATAACAGTAAAATATGTCGATGTACTTTCCACAACTACTCGTAACGAAAACAATTGAACAGATAACCTTAAATCACATTCAGTTGGGTGTTACTAACTATACCAACATGGCCATCATAAAGAGTACCAATTTTTTAGTTACCTCTGTTACTCAAACCCAAACGATTCAATGTTTAAGACCTGAAGCATTGCTTCATTGTCTGTCATGAGAGTGCTGCACCTGATTACGATAAGCCTTCGCATTTCGTAGCATGAAAGGGTTTTCCTGAATTCTTTCCCTGGAAACGTCGTGGCAATCACCTCAGTCGGAGCATAAACAGAGACCAGAGAAGAGACACCCGAGGAGTGACGAATCCTTAATCTCATAATACGCTCATTAACCGGTGTTCCCTCAATTATCATTGGGGTCAGCTTATTGGACACAGCTAGAGCAACTCCTTGGGTATGGTAACCATCAGAGCAACCAGACCAATAGTAGGTGTAACCACCCACCATGATCTCGCCGCAATCCGGTCTCCGAACCTCAGGGTGTAAGGGATCCCAACAGACTAAAGGGTCAAAATGTTTAAGAACAACATTCTAATAGTACATAATTAATAGACTACGTGTTGTCATCATGCAACTGACGTTCAAATCGTACGTAATTAATAGGCATGTAGTCGTATGGCTTCACGGACGTATGGAATCTTAAGGGTCTTCAATGGTCTCAAGGGTCTTTGAGATATTAAAGGGTCTTTGAGGTCTTATGAGTCATTGGGATCTTAAGGGTCTTTGAGGTATTGAAGGGTCCTACAGGTCTAAAGGGTCTTTTGGGTCTTGAAGGGTTTTAGGGGTCTTGTAGGTATTAAAGGAACTTGGGGGTCTTAAGAGTCTTTGGGATCGAAAGGGTGTTAGGGGTATTAATAGACTTTGGAATATTAATGGTCTTTCCGGACTAAAGAGTCTTAGGGTTATAAAGGGTCTAAATTGTATTGAGGGTATTGGAGTCTTGAAGGTCTTGGGGGTCTTAATTGTTTTAAAAGGTATTGGTGTCATAAGTGTCTTCGAGGGCCATGGGGGTTTTGAGGGTCTTAAGGGTCTAGTGTGTCTTTAAGGGTCTTCAGGGTTCTAAAAGGTTGTGAAGGTTCTAAAAATGGTCTTTGGGTATTAAGGGGTTTTTACGGTGTCAAGAGGTAAATAGGTATGGAGGAGTCTGGAGCTCGCACGGACCCACGGACGGCTCCTGTTGAAGTACGGGATCAAAAAAAACAAGAAGTTGCTTTTCATTTTGAGGCAGAATTTCAAATGTTACCAATTGGCTGATATTCTGAGTGGACAGGTAACCACCACGTGCGATGTCGGGTCACAGCCCTCTAGTTCTGGAAGTGATACACATGCAATCTCCTTCACTTGCCGTAGCTATTAAATAACACACAGCTACGTGTACCTTCCCAATTGTTCTGTTACTATGTTGATGATGTCCGGTTTGCTTTTCAATCCAAGGTGAGATTCAAATTCTTCGATCTTCATACCGGTTCTGGGTTTGGAGCGTTGGCAGGCCTCCTTGGGGGCTCGCTGCTGACGATCTCAAAGTTAAGTTTCTGGTCGTTATCTGTCCCGTTTTAACTGTTTGTTTTCTCATCTACATGTTACTGTGTGTTCCGAGTTCGGTTTTGTTTCAAAAATCGTGCTATTTTGTGAGATTTCGTCGAACTTGTTCTTACTGGGTGCTTGAGGCCTATCCTTGAGGCCTGAGGCCTTCCCTTTGTTCCCCTTGGTGTACGATCGTTTTTATTTGTTTTTTTCTCCCCATTATCTTGAATCTCTATATTTCCCACTTTCTTAACGTCCCCAATCCCAACTAATCACTATTTCTTATCTTAAAAAACCGAACAAAAAAAAAAACGCGACCTGTCTCCGATTCTTCTTTGTCTTCCTCTTCTTCTTCCTCGATTTTTTTCGACAACACTTCCATGACCTAATCTGTTGAAAACTCTCTCAAACATTAATAATAATAATAATAATAATAACAAAAACGATCCCTTATAATGCTTCATCTTCCTCTTTCACACGTGTGGTACTCTTTACTGTATCATAATGCACGACTCCTACTATTTAAACAGACTGCTCTCAATTCGACCTTTCCTTCATTCCTTGCCTGAAAAATCCAACTGTTACAGCGTTTTTTTCTCTCCATTCTCTGAATTCGTCTTTATTGCATCCATCAAGAACTGTGTTTAATCACATAACTGACCTAAAACTTAAAAAAAAACTAGAACGGGCACTCATTGAGCGCATACCTTCGCCGCCACTACTTTTTTTGTTCTTGGTATGAGTGTGGGGAACTGGTTTCATATGAATGGTCTTATGACACCAACCACATATCTATAATGTCATGACCCCCCCCCCCGACTTTCGGGGGCTACGGACTAAACAACAATCAACTCGCGTCGTTTTGGCGAGTCTTCACTCGCAAGCTCGGTGAATACAACGTTTCAACAAGAGAAGGTAATCTCGTTTGATGCTGGTTTCATGCAAATCGAATAAGAATTGACTGAGTTATGCCGAAAACCGCATATTTTTCAAGGGCGTGACCCCCCTGACCTCTGACCCCTAACCGGTAACAATAGTATGGGCGTCATTGTGTCATATTGCATATCACAAGATGAGGCGTTGAATTCTGAACATTTTGGCGTTAGTTGCATGCAAATTGAATAAAAATTGACCGTGTTATCGTAAAAAGACGATTTTGACCTTTTCGTGACCTTGACCTTGACCTTTGACCCGAACGATCCCAAAATCTAATCGAATGCTTCCTGGCTAATAACCAATCATCCCACCAAATTTCATGCAATTCGGTTTAATACTTTTTGAGTTATACGAATCACAAGATTACAAATAAATAAATAAACTAGAACGAGCACTCATAGAGCGCATACCTTCGCTGCCACTACTTTTTTTGTTCTTGGTATGAGTGTGGGGAACTGGTTTCATCTGAATGGTCTTATGACACAAACCACATATCTATAATGTCATGACCCCCCCCCGACTTTCGGGGGCTACGGACTAAACAACAATCAACTCACGTCGTTTTGGAGAGTCTTCACTCGCAAGCTCGGTGAATACAACGTTTCAACAAGAGAAGGTAATCTCGTTTGATGCTGGTTTCATGCAAATCGAATAAGAATTGACTGAGTTATGCCGAAAACCGCATATTTTTCAAGGGCGTGACCCCCCCCCCCGACTTTTTACCCCAACCGGTGACGTGTTATGACGTCATTGTGTCACAAGATTGGGCATTAAATTCTGAACATTTTGGTGCTGGGTTCATGTAAAGCGGACAAGAATTGACCGCGTTATGACAAAAACCGCATATTTTTCAAGGGCGTGACCCCCCCCCCCCGACTTTTTACCCCAACCGGTGACGTGTTATGACGTCATTGTGTCACAAGATTGGGCATTAAATTCTGAACATTTTGGTGCTGGGTTCATGTAAAGCGGACAAGAATTGACCACGTTATGACAAAAACCGCATATTTTTCAAGGTCGTGACCCCCCTGACCTTTGACCCCTAACCGGTAACAAGAGTATTATTATTTCATATTGCATATCATATTTATTTCATATTATTTCATTATTTCATATTGTTTCGTCATTATTTCATATTGCATATCACAAGATGAGGCGTTGAATTCTGAACATTTTGGCGTTAGTTGCATGCAAATTGAATAAAAATTGACCGTGTTATCGTAAAAAGACGATTTTGACCTTTTCGTGACCTTGACCTTGACCTTTGACCCGAACGATCCCAAAATCTAATCGAATGCTTCCTGGCTAATAACCAATCATCCCACCAAATTTCATGCAATTCGGTTTAATACTTTTTGAGTTATACGAATCACAAGATTACAAATAAATAAATAAATAAATACACGCTGACCAAAACATAACCTTTAACAGAATGCGAAGGTAAAAAAACCCCAGTTTGCTATGAATGTTCGCTTTCCATCAACCATTCTTTTTTTCCAACTTCAGTGCCAACTCACTCCTCTCAGCACTCACTCTCAAAGCAACCATCCCACTCTTCTACCTCCAAGCCTCTCTCTCACCTCTCTCAAAAACTCCCCCTTACCTTTCTCCCACCATTCATCCCCCTCACTCATCCTTCCCAAAGTTGCCCCTCCTCCCATCCACAAAGCTGCCTCCTTCCACTGCCCTCTCACCTCCATCTATTCACTCCACCTCCTCAAATCCTCAACTGCCTTCTTCCTCCTCTCTTGCCCCCCTCTCCCCCAACACCACAGAGCCTTTTCTTCTCCTCATTCGGCCCCCACCCCTAGCTATTCTGCAATCCCCCACACTCTTTCAACAACACTCCTTACCTCCCCCCTCGTCCCTTGTCCTACCCTCCCCTCCCTCCCCCACCCCCTGCACCCAAAGCCTCCTCCACTACCTCTTCATTAAATGTATGCACCTCAAATATCCGGGGCCTTCACTCAAACCTTTCAGATCTTTCCATACAGGTTGCCACTGACAAACCAGACATAATCTGCCTTACAGAAACTTTCCTCCCCCAAGACGTGTCTGACTCCCAAGTATCTCTCCCTGGTTACTCCCTCCTCCGGTTTGACAGACCTGAACCTCGCCCTGGTGGAGGAGTTGCTCTCTTCATCAAAGACTCTATTCCTCACTCTCCATGCACTGCTCTCACTCCCCCACACCCCCAGGAATACCTCTGGCTACGGCTTCCCCTCCACTCCCACCTCATGTTTATATGTGTACTGTACCGTCCACTTAACAGTGATGACTCCATCTACACCTCACTATCTGAAAACATGGACCAACTTCTATCTTCTCATCCAAACTCTCTCTTACTCTTATGTGGCGACTTCAATTGTCATCATGCCAGTTGGCTCGGTGTGGGTACCTCTCTCACCTGTCATGGCACATCAACAAAAGCTTTCTGCGACTCTTTGGGACTGACTCAATCGGTCAACTTCCCTTCCCGGATCTCAACCAATGGTACTCCATCTCTTCTAGATCTGATTTTCACAAATTCCCCTGATAATATCTGCTGTTCTTCCTTTGCTCCAATCGGTTATTCTGATCACGTCCTTGTCAAAGTGGACATCCCTCTGGCTATTATCAGAGAACCACCTCACCGCCGTCGAGTCTGGCATTTCACTCAAGCCGACTGGTAGGGTCTCCAAGCAGCCCTCATCATTATGGAATCCATCATCGCTTCAGACATCAAATCCTTCCTCTTCTCCAATGGCTTGATTTCTGATCATCAATTTGGTTTCAGACCAGGTCACTCTACCCTGAATATGCTGCTTCTGCTCTCCCAACAATGGATGGAAGCCCTCAATGCCAGACAGGAAATCCGAGCCGTATCCCGGGATATATCATGTGGTTTTGACACAGTCTGGCACCCTGCCCTGCTCACCAAACTCTCTTCCTATGGTATTCAATGCCAACTCCACTCATGGCTCGCAGACTTCCTCTCATGTCGCAGTCAACGTGTGGCCCTAAATGGAGTTCTTTCATCCCCCCCCCCCTTCCTGTCCAGGCTGGAGTTCCTCAAGGTTGCGTTCTGGGCCCTGTTCTTTTTCTGGTTTTCATCAATGATCTATCCGACTCTGGAAAATCCTCTTTATCTCTTTGCTGATGACTCCACTCTCTGCCGTACCATCTGTCATCTCTCAGATCAGCAAGCAGCAGCCTCTTCACTCTCTGCAGATCTGGATAAAATCACAAGCTGGTCCAACACGTGGAACATGTCTTCCAATCCTGCCAAATCTCACACTCTCACTATGTCTCTCCAAAAGGACCATCTGTAACCTCCCCCAATGTACTTTCTCAACAATAATCCTCTTGAAGTACTTTCATTCAAGCTTATGGGTCTCACTGTCTGCCATGATCTTTCCTGGGAAAGCCACATTTCCAAGCTGGCCTCCAAAGCCAGTTGCCGGCTGGGAATCCTCCATCGTACAAGGTCCTTCCTCTGCCCACCTGAGCTCCTGACCACTTACAAAGCTTTCGTCTGCAGCCTGATGGAGTACTGCTCTCCCCTCTGGGCTGGTGCTCCTGCCTCCCACCTTTCTCGGCTTCACGCTGTAGAAACCAAGGCATTTCGGATCATTGGCATCTCCCGCAATGAGGCTCAGTCTTTGGGCCTCTCACTCAATCACCACAGGTTGGTCACTGGTCTTTCTATCTTCTACCGTCTCCTCTCCAGCCTCGCCCCCCCTGCTCTCTCTGTGATTTGTCCCCACCACATTTCCGCAGGGCGATCAAGGTCCGCCAGCAACCCCCTTTTGGTAAAACTACCAAAATCACGAATCACTGCTCACCTTCACTCTTTCATTCCTCTTTTTTCCCGCCTTTAGAATAAACTCCCTCACTCTATTCATTCCCATTCTTCCCTCCAGGCCTTCAAAACATCTGTTCACCACCACCTCTTATCATCCAAATCCTCGATCTTTTCTACCCATGATAATCCACCCCAGCCCACCTCCTTCATATTCTCTGCTTTCCTTCCTGAAAGTCCCTGTAATGTCCATCTTCTATTCCCCATGTTCCCCGTCCCATCCCTCTCCCTTCCACAGATCACCAAATGTCGCTGTTCCCCACTATTTTGTCCTTCCCACTCCCTCCCCTCCTGTCTAATGCCCCCCTCGATGTGCGTTGTGTGTTCACTCTCATACGAGCCTCGACAAGGTATACAAATTTTTTTTTTTTAAACCACCCTTGATTTGACCACAAAACAATTAAATTTAGAAAAGTATGAAGTGGAGAGAGAATGGATTTGAAGGTAATAATGAATGTTTGGAGTCAAGCCCAGCAAGTCTTGGAGATAAGAACAATCAAAAGTTGGAAATTCGCGATTAAAGAGATCAATGAGAACGGAGGTTTGAAAGGAATACAAAGTTTGGGAGAAAACACAGACAGGTACGATGCTTGATGTTTGCGTCTGAAACACAACCACTGATCCCACACTCCACTCCCCACAATAACCTACTCACTTTCATTTCCATCATTCACTTCCGGTTCTGGGTTTGCAGCGATGGCAGGTTCTCTCAGAGGGTCTCTGCCGACTTCTCAAAGTTAAGTTTCCAGTTGTTATCTGTCCCATTTTAACTGTTTATTTTCTCACCTAAATATTACTGTATGTTCCTCGTTCGGTTTGGTTTCAAAAATCGTGCTATTTTGTGTGTTTTCATCGACCTTGTCTTACCGGGTTCCTTGAGGCCTACCCATCCTTCCCCTCTTGGTGAACGATCGTTTTTATTTGCATTCTCTCGTTATTACCTTCAATTCCTATTTTCACCACTTTCCCAACGCCCCCCATCTCTCCCAACTAAACACTCTGTTTCTTGTCTAACAATGAATTTTTTTTTTTGAAACTACATTTCTCCTTGCATACCCACGAGTCCCGTTCCTTTTTCTTCTTCTTCTTCTTCCTCCTTATGCCTGCACGCCATCTTTATTCTACTTGAGCTGACCCACTCTCGCCATTACCTTCGCAATTTCTTCTTACAACCTTCCTTCCCCAAATCTTACCTAGTGTTCAAAAATATATCAAAAATTAATAATTTTCCTTGTATCCTTTCGATCGAAAAACTCCTGTAATCACGTGTCTCTCTCCACCCCTCTTCTGATAGGTTTCATCGACCCAGTAGCTTCACACTGCGTTAAGGCCTAAGTCACATTTGCTCTATGGTGAGGATACGGCAGCCGTACGCCCTCTGAATTGACAGAAACGTGCGGCGGCCGCGGAGTTTCTGCGGTGGCCTCAGGGTGGCCCTACGCCGTTTGGCTATCTTTTACAGGCCGTATGGGTCGCCGTGGAATTATAACGTGGAGTTATAACTTTTTTCATTTTTACGTTCGCCATAGCAATTCGAAAAGCTGAAAAAAAGAAACTGGTAAAAAAAAAAAAAAATTAACCCACTCGTAACTGTCCGTCTGGCCGCATGTTCGCCTTAGGGCCCCCCTGCGGTCCCCCTGCGGTCGCCTTGCGGGCACCTTGAGGCTACCTTGCATCTGCCTTGAAAATTCTATGGCCGCCGCAGGGCTCCCTTAAGGTCACCGTGCGACATCAAATCAAAGACCGTACGGCAACTCCACGTTTTCGGTCTCCACAATTTCTAAATACGCCGTGCGGCTCCCCGACAAATAAAACGTATGTGACTGCTACATTGTGTGACGGTGGAAATACTGCGGCCGTCATATAATTGCTAGTGGCCGTAGATTTTGGAGACCCCACGGCCGCCGTGGCAAATGTGACTTCAGCCTTACTGTTCCAAATTCACCATACACCTCCACCATTTTACTTCAACCTTCCCTTTTCCGAATGTTACGCAATCCTTATTTAAAATAAGTAAATTCACTTTTGACGATACACCTCCCAGAGGCGCGTGTTTCTCCCATAACCACGTGATCTGTTTCCACCCCCTGTGTTTACCGATCAAATTCACCATTCACCTCACGATTTTTTCTACAACCTTTCCATTACCTAATCTGATGAAAACTCTCAAAAAAAAAATAATAATAACAATAACATCGATCTCTTATAATGCTTCCTCTTACTCTTTCACACATGTGTTATTAATTACTGTATCATAATTCATGACTCCTCTTCTACTTCAACAGACTGCTCTCAATTTGAGCTTTCATTCATACTTTGCCTAAAAAGTCCAACTGTTACAGCGTTTCTTCTCTCCCTTCTCTTAATTCACCTTAAAGATATCCATCAAGAAATGTGTTTAATCGCATCTCTGACCTAAAACTTTTTAAAACCCCAGTTTGCTATGAATGTTCACTTTCCATCGACCATTATTTTTTTCCAACTTCAGTGCCAAGTCACCCCTCTCACCCCTCCCTCTCAAAGCAACCATTACACTTTTTCCCCAGCCAAGCCTCCCCTCACCTTCCTCCCTCAACTCTCACCCTTCTCCCACCATTCACCCCCTCACTCACCCTTCTCAAAGTCCCCCCGCCCCGTCTCATCCACAAAGCTGCCTCCTTCCCCTGCCCTCTCACCTCCATCTCATCACTCCACCTCCTCAAATCCTCAACTACCTTCTGCCCCCTCTCTTGCCCCCCTTCCCCCAGCACCACGTAGCCTTTTCTCCTCCTTATCCGGCCCCTCCCCGAGCTATTCCGCAATCCCTCACACTCTTTCAACAACCCTCCTTACCTTCCCCCCCCTCTCTTGTCATACCCTCCCCTCCCCCCCACCTCCTGCACCCAAAGCCTCCTCCCCTCCCTCTTCATTAACAGTGTGGACCTCAAATATCCGTGGCCTTTGCTCAAACCTTTCAGATCTTTCCACACAGGTTGCCATGACAAACCAGACATAATTTGCTGGACAGAAACTTTCCTCCCCCAAGACGTGTCTGACTCCCAAGTTTCTCTCCCTGGTTACTCCCTCCTCCGGTATGACAAACCTGAGCCTCGTCCTGGTGGAGGAGTTTCTCTCTTCATCAAAGACTTTATTCCTCACTCTCCATGCACTGCCCTCTCTCCCGCACACCCCCAGGAATACCTCTGGCTATGGCTTCACCTCCACTCCCACCCCATGTTTATATGTGTACTGTACCATCCACACAATAGTGATGACTCCATCTTCACCTCACTATCTGAAAACATGGACCAATTTCTTTCTTCTCATCCAAACTCTCTCTTCCTCATATGTGGTGACTTCAGTTGTCATCATGCCAGTTGGCTTGGTGTGGGTACTTCTCTCACCTGTCATGGCACTTCAGCAAAAGCTTTCTGTGACTCATTGGGACTGACTCAATCGGTCAATTTCTGGACCCGGATCTCAACCAATGGTACCCTATCTCTTCTGGATCTGATTGGGACAAATTTCCCTGAAAATATCTGCTGCTCTTCCTTCGCTCCAATCGGTTCTTCTGACCACGTCCTTGTCAAAGTGGACATCTCTCTGGCTGTTATCAGAGAACCACCTCAGCGCCGTCGAGTCTGGCATTTCACTCAAGCCGACTGGCAGGGTCTCCAAACAGCCATCAAACTTCTCGACTGGTTTCCGATCGCTACTTTCTCCAACATCAACTCATCCTGAGAATTCTTTCAAAGAAACTTGCTCTCCCTCATGCACAGAATTTATCCCCTCTCATCTTCAGTTGTCCTACCCTTCCTACCACCCTTGGTTCACTGAATCTTGTGGCAAGGCAGTTGTCCTGAAACAACTTGCCTTTGCCTCAAGGAAAGCAAACCCAACTGAGGGTAATCTCAGTTCCTTCCATAAAGCTCAGAACAAGTGTGTCTACCCTCAGGAGAGCCTGAAAACAATATCTTTCTAAGCTCAAGTCTGAATTCTTAAACCACTCTCCCTCCTCCAAATCCTGGTGGCGTCTAATCAAATCTGTTTCTGGTGTATGTTCCCCCTCCTTTCCCTCCCTTCCCTCAAATGGCCGCACTGCTGATATCGCATGTGAAAAGGCTGAATACCTAAACTCGGTGTTTACATCGAAATGTTGTGTCCAAAACCCATCGCTTTCTGTACCCACCTTACCCAGTCGCACCCAACTGTCCCTGGACTCTGTGTCCTTTTCTTCTGATAAGGTGGACAGTTTGCTGTCAAACCTCGACTCAGATTCTGCAACCGGTCCAGACGACATCAGCCCATGTTTCCTAAAAATCTGCTCCTCTACTCCTGCTCACCCTCTCTCTCTCTATTCTATTCACCCTCTCATTTGCTCAAGGTCATCTACCATCTGCTTGGAAATCAGCAAACATTACTGCCCTGCACAAAAAAGGTGCAAAAACAGATCCCTGCGACTACAGAGCCGACTGGTCAGCTCCCATCGAAATCAGCCTTCTCCCAATCATCAGGTAGGTTATGCAATCCATCATCGCTTCAGACTTCCTTTTCTCCAATGGCCTGATTTCCGATCATCAATTTGGTCTCAGACCAGGCCACTCTACCCAAGATATGCTGCTTCTGCTCTCCCAACAATGGATGGAGGTACTCAATGCTGGACATGAAATTAGAGATATATCGTGTGCTTTTGACATGGTTTGGCACCCTGCCCTGCTCACCAAACTCTCCTCCTGTGGTATCCAAGGCCATCTCTACTCATGGCTCGCTGACTTCCTCTCCTGTTGCAGTCAAAGTGTGGCTCTAAATGGAGTTCTTTCATCCACTCTTCCTGTCCAGGCTAGAGTTCCTCAAGGCAGCGTTCTGGGCCCTGTTATTTTTCTGGTTTTCCTCAACGATCTCTCCGACTCTGGAAAATCCTCTTTATCTCTTTGCTGATAACTCCACCCTCTGCCGTACCATCTGTCATTCCTCAGACCGGCAAGCAGCAGCTTCTTCGCTCACTGCAGATCTGGATAAAATCAGATCCGAAAGGACCATTTGGAACCGCCCTCCCCTCCCCCCCCTGCCCCATATTCTTTCTCAACAATCCTCTGGAAGAAGTCCTTTCTTTCAAGCTTCTGGGTTTCACTATATGCCATGATCTTTCCTGGGAAAGCAACATTTCCAACCTGGCCTCCTAAGCCAGTCGCCGACTGGGAATCCTTCGTCGTGCAAAGTCCTTCCTCAGCCCACCTGAGCTCCTGACCACATATAAAGCATTGATCTGCAGCCTGATGGAGTACTGCTCTCCCCTCTGGGCTGGTGCTCCTACCTCTCACCTTTCTCAGCTTCACGCTGTGGAAACCAAGGCATTTCGGCTCATTCGTATCGCCGGCAAAAAACACGAATCACTGCTCACCTTCACTCTTTTCCTCTTTTTCCCCGCCTTTGGAATAAACTCCCTCACTCAGTTCAATTCCATTCTTCCCTCCAGGCCTTCAAAACAGCTGTTCACCACCACCTCTTATCGTCCCCCATCCAAATCCTCGATCTTTTCTACCCCCGTTCATCCACCCCAAACCCACCTCCTTCAAATTCCCTGCTTTTCTTCCTGAAAGTCCCTGTCATATCCATCTTGTATTCCCCATGTTCCCCACCCTATCCCTCTCCCTTCCACAGATCCCCTAATGTCTGTTTTCCCCACTGTTTTGTCCTTCCCATTCCTGCCCCTCTTGTCTCATGCCCCCCTTGCTGTGCGATGTGTGTTTGCTCTCATACAAGCCTCGTCAAGTTATACAAAAAAAATAATCCTTTCCTTCACTCTCACTCTCATGGATCACAAACAAACAAACAAACTTCACCTGCTATTATCACTCAATGTTCTCCTCGCCATATTTCCCTTCCTCACTTTAATTTCCTTGTGACATCTGCATCTCATTGAATGTCCACATCACTTTCGGTCAGATTTGTGGTCACTCTGATCACCAACATGGTATGAAGCCTTCAAAATGGTGGCCTGTGATGCAAGAAAGAGGGACCAAATGACCTTTGATCTCCTATTTGACATTCTCATTTGTCTTATGTTGAGAAAGTTAAATAAACAAGCTCAACTCTGGCTCGAATGAAATACAGATAAAAATCTCTTTTTTAGAGATTACAAGGGTCTCAGATGGAATACAAATGTAGAGAATACTTAAGGGTCTTGGCTCGTGCGATGCGAAAAGGCAAAGGGCAGCAGGTTAACAAACGACCACATGCAGGACCACATACAGGTGGAGTGGGTGGGAGAGAGGTGAGCATTAACAAGGAGGGAAAGGAGGAATAACACAACAACCAGTATCAAAGGCCCATCTAGGAACAGGATGGGAAATAACAAGCATGTGTAGAACAGATCGTGGGTATGCGCATGACGTCATAATGGGCAGCGCAATTGAAAGACTGAAATGAGGATGATCAGACAACAAACACAAGGAGACTGTTCCACAATTAGGAGACTAATCGTGCGAACGAATGTAGATGGCCAACCAACCCAGACCAGTCGGGTTAGCAGCTGAGCGTTTCTTGAAGAATGTGTCTTACCAATGGTGGCTTGGGGAGGATACAGGTAACAGAGGGCAATAGGAACAAGGCCAGATGTAGGCTTGGATTTGAATAATTAATAGAGCTCACCAACTTGCTGTCGGTGGGAAAGTGATAGTCCTTCTGCACATGAGGCATAGCGATACGGAGAAAGGGAGAACATTTCATGGTCCTTCAAACGTGACCCGAAACCGAAATGGATGTGGATACTTTGAGTCCTGGGAGGACTCTGCTCTGTTCCACCTTCTGAAACCCACAAGTGGAGATTACAACCAACTGGAGTCAACAACAAAATGATAAAGTTAGTTTTCCATCGACTCAGATAGATCAAGGATGAGGTAGATCCTTAAACCTTGCCGTGTGGAATTCCTGCCTGAAGGTAAAGATCATGGGAAAGGATACCATCAAGGCCCACCCATTGTTCCCGCTCATACAGGAAATCAGCAGCGGGCCCAAAATAACAAAGGAATATAACAAAATCAAGGATGAATAGCTGCCAAAAATGTGTCGCACTCCTCAAGGAGAAGTGTCAAGGACGTGTCATTGCTATAAGGCGTACTTGCTCAAAATAAATTGAACTCACCTTGTACAGTATTGTAATAGGCTGTTGGTCCTTTGACGCAGTGCGAGTACCTCACGTGTCACTTCAAGAAGGGAACCGACCGACTTGAGCTCCACTGTTGGTTGTGGCAGTAAATTGACCAAGGTGGCAGCAGACGATGTCTTACTCTTGTGAAAGAGACTTGAATGTCGACTAGCAAATGCCAGCATGTGGAACAACTTACAGAACGTCCCATCTGACAGAGGGTGCCCTGACTGTGTACAGCACTTGGGTAACAGCTGAGTCGGGTCGAGAATGGAACCGAGACTGCAGGAACCAGTTAATACATGTTAAGTGTCATGTAGTTTTTAAATTTTTATTTAAAGTTATCAGCAATTTCTTTGCTCTGTCTCAAACAGAAGGTCCTTCTGATCGTGGCCAAGCGACCCTTTGAGCCGAACAAGTGGTTCACCCTGAAAAGTTTTTTGATGAATCATCGGTTGTGAAAGTGAATGTGTCGAGTCAAGTCAACACGTAAGTGATCTCGTTGGGTTATGAATTGGAAGTTTTAAATACAGTGAGGATAGAGAGAGGTCGGGGGTTTCACCTTTTGGTTTCACATTGTTGTCAACATTTCACATTGTCAACAATCTACATTGTTGCATTTATTGTTACTAGCAGGTACTCCCGCTATCTGGTAGGAAGTACCCTTCCTGGCCCACCTTCGGCCCAATGTGCTGCGGCACCGTCTTGGAAATGCAGTTTATAATTTTTGTCATTTTTAACCCTTTGAACCCGAGCAGCCGGTCTCCGGCTGCTATTCAAACCTCCATATACCCGAGCAGCCAGTGAGTAACCGGACGCCACATGCTCTTGTTTATCACGAGCAACTTCCTGAGCAATTAGCGGCTACATTATATTGCCCCTGATCTTCGGCCTGCGTCGCCGCCAACAGCTCAAGAAGTGTGAGGGAGGCTTTTGCTGTGCACACGATTTGGTGGTTCTCCCATCGCTTCCTGTCCTATCCTGGTGCGTGTGCTGTGGGTCTCATGCAAAAAAAAGAAAAAGTGCGAGTGTGAAGGAGGTTTTTTGCCGTGCATACACTTTATTGCACACTCCAGTCGGCCAATCTTTGTGTACACGCCAAAATGCATGTCTTGCGGAAGTAGTAGCACGAGATTCACAAAAGTTTTTGAAGGTTTCCCACTAAAAAATGGCAGAGGACACGGAGGGGATAGACCAAGGCCTGACTCATCCCCAGGATGGACAAGAGCCACTGCAGTGTTCAATGAATGCCAGTTTACACCTAATGAGCAACCAGGGACTAAAAATGTACCAAAAGTAATAAATGTGGAAAGTACTCCACTTGACTATTTTGGGTTGTTCTGGGATGATGTTCTTTGGGATTTACTTCTCACAGAGACTCATCGCCAAGCTGAACGTGTGATTGTAGCCAAACCAAACAATTATGCAGCAAAATCTTTCCAACAAAAGCCTCTTATTTTGGCAGAGTTGAAGGCATTTTTGGGGCTCAGAGTCACCATGGAAATGTTAATACATAAAGATAGGTACGAGCAGAACTGCTTTTCCAAAAACCTCGACTGGACTATCACCGTTATCCTGGACGCTGTGCTTACATGCCTTGTTTTCCAAATGTCATGACAAGAGACGGGTTCCTTGCAATCTGGTCTCTCCGACATTGTGTAAATGAGGATGATCCCCAGCTTGACAAGACTAATGAAATATAGAAGACCCACCCAGTGTTCAGTTATTTGATTGAGAAGCTCAAGCATTACTTTGTTCCAGATTGTGAACTTTCACTTGATGAGGGAATGATCCCCACGAAAAACAAACCGTCGTTCAAACAGTACATAAAGGACAAGCCGATCCGTTGGGGAATCAAGACTTTTCTATGATGTGATAGTGAAAATGGGGTTATTTGTAATGCTAAAGTTTACACTGGGAGGAGAAATGATGCCGAAGCTTTCGATAACCTTGGGGTTACAGGTAACTTGGTTATCCGAATGACTGACAAATTCTCAGGACAGAATTATTCCCTGCACACCGACAGATTCTACACCTCAGTTCAGCTTGTTGAGTATTTGATCATAAAACAAGGGATAAGGATCTGTGGAACTACTATGACCAACAGAAGAGAATTTCCTAAGACTCTTATCAGGAGAAACAATGAAATGTAAAAAGTGGAATAGGGAATTCTATTCAGTGGGACTGTTGCTGTTATCGTTTGGCAGGACAAGCGGCCCATATGTTTTATCATGTAAATCTATGTCTCTTCCCCTCCTGAACATGTTCAGCGATATTATGGAACTGAAAAAAAACAGATTCCTGTTGCTTGTCCAAAAGCAATGAAGACCTATCATGATTACATGAAAAGGAGGGGGGGGGGACAGACAAAAATGACCAAATTACTCGATTGCAGAGATGCTTTCGCCACTATAAATAGCCAAGACACTTGGTAATAAAATAAATGTGGGCTGAGTACAATGTATATGCACTGATTGGTTTCACAAAGCCCCATGCTCCACCAAACAAGGGAGGAGTCACTTTCCATTTGTTTACAGAGAAACTGTGTCAGGAACTTGGAGGAGATGTTCAATCTCCTGGAGCAGCATTTGGTAATCGACGCTCAGCAGAGTTTCAGGACGAGCGACAACTGAAACGGGATGCTCACCATGATGGAGAAAAGGCTCCACATGCGACGACCAATAATCATGTGTGCAGAGAGAACTACCTTATAGCTAAGCAAAGACCCCAAGGGCAAAGGACAATGACTTGCCAAAACTTTGAAAGACAACACACTGGTGCATGTACTGTGAAGAATTCTTATGTATCGGAAAGCCGGGCGATAACTGCTGGTTTGACTGGCACTACAAAGTAGAGTATTGGCGATAAACTCGACAAAGGAGATAGCAAGACAGTCTTTGATTCAAAATATCATTTATTTGTAATTACAGGGAGAGAAAAACATTTTTACAGTCAGACAACAAAATTAAACAAATTTCAACTTTTCAGTTATTTTTCTCCCAGGATCCCAGGGTGGGGGAGCTGAAAGTCCAAGTGGCTCAGGGTTCAAAACATTAGAAGAAATTTCATTCATCACAAATCGTACTCCATTTCATAAGGAAGATGATTTGTCATACCGGCCATCACCAAAGGTGGCGCTATTTCCACCAGTGCCTATTTTGGAGATTTGGTGACATCCAAGTTTGTTCTATTATATTAAGAAGAAGAAGAAGAAGAAGAAGAAGAAGAAGAAGAAGAAGAAGAAGTCTTGATGAGAGGAAGATTAAAAACATTTTCCTTTTTTTCGCTTGCCTGTTCGAAGAACAGAGAGCTATACCGATACCCCCGGCGTGAGCATCAGCGTCAGCGTGAGCGTGAAAATGTTAAAGTTTTTGGTGCAAGTTATTTTTTCCTTTCTAATGTTTTTATTCACCATACTATTTTTTATACGCCCAATATATATATATATATATATATATATATATATATATATATATATATATATATATATATATGTATGTATGTATGTATGTATGTATGTATATATATATATATATATATGTATGTATGTATGTATGTTGAGATCCAGGTGAGGTCCACAGCGATTAAGGTCAAGCTTTGTTCATCACCGATCTTGGGAGAGAAGGTTTTATTTCACATCAGACATATGCATATGGAGACAACAGGCTTTGAACACAATAGTCCACCCAGCCTAATCCTCTGGTGAGCGGTCTTTCGGTACTGCCTTATATTCAATTTACTGCGACCTTTGAATGACTGTGTGTCAAAGAGGATTTATTACCATTCATTAATCTATTGCATTCTTCTGTCAGTACTGCTGATAAGAGAGCGCAGAGAGGGCAGAAACAACACCCTTGATTCCCTTAAAGAATTTTAAAAGGTAGCCTCCTACATGTTGTTTAGGCCTTAACAGTTCTGGGCAGTAGTCCAACAGATTCCAGGTAGCTCAGCTGCCCGATTAGCAAGGTCATTCAAACGGTCGACAAGGCCAGCTGTGTTGTAACAATGTCAAAACAAGTTTCTTGACAGTGCACAGATAAACTAATGGGAAGATTTATCCTTTCCCTCTTTCCAATTGAAACTCAAGAGTTTTAACCAAACACTAGTAGACATGTTTGGTTGCTGTTAGAGTACATACAATCCCCGACATTTCCCTCCTCTTGTTTCTTTGAAACATTTGCAAAAGAAACTACAAATGAAGAAAAGGAGCATCCGCAGGCCGGCAGGTCAGCAGACAGCAACCTCCAGTGGGTGGCCATCCTTAGGTTTAGCTCCAGATGGTCCAAAACGATTGGGAGTTCCACCTGCGCCCCCTAGCCCAAAAGGGGGTTCCCACCCACTTTCCAACCGGTCCACTAACACCCCGAGTCTTCAACAAGGGAAATATCGCAACATTTAAACATAGAATATAAGGAAGCCAAGCACTCCCAAAAGCTGCTCGTACAAGAATTGCTCATGGCTAAACAAGAATGAAGTTATACAGGAATATACGTTCCATTAAATATTTGATTATATATATTGCCGCTTAATGGACTTCATGAACAACAAGTAAGGCAGTGTTAAAGTATATAAATGTAATGTTCTTTATGAACAAAGCAAAAGAATATTTGATAAACTACAAGCCAGAGTATAATGAAGGCACAACCTGCCAGCAATTACCAACAAGGCAAATCAAATGGTATTTCTACCTAGCCCTTCAATTGGTGCAAGCAACGAAAGACATTCGTCCAATGTGAGTTGAAGCAATCGTTCATCACTCGGAGGAAGCCTGAGTAATGGATCGGCGACTACTGCAAGGTTACAATATGTTTCATTGTTCGTGGGTTGGGGTGACATGGGTGGGGTACATAGTATTGGGTAAGGGGGGGTAGGTGTAAGTGCAGGGAGGTTTGAGGATGGCAGCAGTCCAGCGGTGTTCACCGGGGCCATCTCCGTCTGTACTAGCTGGGTACTGGGCTTTGTTGTCCATCCTGAAAAACACTTTCCAATGGCCTTTTGGGCAATTACCTTGAAAAGCATCAGTAATATAAGTCCACACAATATTAAAGGCACTACAAGTCTATACAATATTAACAGCAACATTATTATTTAGGCAATTATACTTGACACTAATTACAACAATAATATTTACAATATGCAAATGTATTAATGGGTGAGCAACACTGTGAGCGCTCAAGGCATGGTGTAAGCTCCTTTCTCAACTTGCGCTTGAAGACAAAAAGTCTCATGAGATGCGTATTTACATATAAGGGTCATACAAGTATTTTCCATACATGCCTTCACTATACCTGGTATTGTCCATTTTCCACGATTATGCATATGCTAGTCAAAACACTGCCACATCTATCATAAACCTCCATCAGCATTTTACTTGTAGATTTCCTTTCTTTCTTGTTACAACTTCCTGTATCTTCGTGTGTAGTGAGATGCGTGAGTCCATGTTTGGCTTACCTTTTCACTTGAAAGTTCGTTGAGTAATCAGTAATACCTGGAAGAGTCTTCCCCAGGGCGCCCCTCCGCCAGAACACCTTGTTGGCTCCTCAGCTGGTGGGGGGTCGGGTCGGGTTGTGGCCCCATACAGAGGTCCTCGGGGTCTTCCTCCCTGAGTTCGCTGTTAATTATTATGATGGCCTGGGTGAGGGGTGAGGCTTCACAGCATTTCTTTAGACAAATGGAAATGAGACGTTTGATCAGAAATACTCCAAAAATGATTCCCATGATGATTAGGATTGCTGCCCCTACCAGGCGCAGTAACCAGTCTCCCCAGTCATGAAATATAGATCTCCACCCTGCGTAACCCTCCTTGCGTTCCACTCGATCGCTAGTGAGAGCTTCAAGCCTTATAGGTGAAAACACCTATAAGTGAAATGTGTTCTTCTCCGGGAGGTTACTGTATTTTCACAAGATTTCACAACTGTACTCCAAAAGGGTTCTTTAGGGGCCCATGGAACTTGGGTAATTAGAGATGCGTGTTGACCCCATATGAATCCTATTTGTGCAAAGTGCCCCCGCTGGGTTTTGTCTTGCGTTTTGTTCTGCCAAGCCACTTCTGTCTTTTCTGCATTTTCTGATGTCCCCCCCAACAGGTTTTGTCATAGCATAAGACCATCTAATTGATTTTATTTCCTCGTTTCGTTCTATCAAATCGTAAGTTTCCTCGGCTTGGACGCAAGACAGTTCTATGAGCTGCTGTGGCTGGATGGTTGTCAGCCCTCTGGAAATGAGTGGTGCGGTCTTGCCAGGTTCCTTTGAAAATATCTTTGCCTTATCTAGTTCTTGGTTGTATGTTTTCCCCAACCTTGCGTATTCACCCGCTTCCATTCTTTCTCCAGCCGCTCCCCTCCTATGTCGCTGTGGGGTTGGTACTGGTTCATTTCCGTGTCCCCCTTTGCCACGGAGGTGTATACGGTTTCTTTGGCTTGAGTGTGTTAGTGTGTTGCCTAGTGATAGGTCCCTCCCCCCCCCCCCACAAAGGAGTAGTGTCAGTACCAGGAGTTGCATGTTGTGTCGTCAAAGGTTCTGTCACTGTCTCCGTTACTACAAGGTTTACAGCATACCACTGCACTGAACACTGCAGTCAACTGCAACATAATGACAAGTATTTGTGCAAAAGATTATTTTTAAATGATACCTCCGTACGAGGCTCCCACCATGACTAGAGCTTGCAGGACTGGAAGTTGCTCTGGGTGCGTGGTGAGTGGATGTGAAGGCCAGAGACCTTACTGTACACTACTGTAGATTTTGATCAGGCAAGCATACCTTCCATCCATCTCCTTGTCTGACGGCCTGTAAAGTGTTCTGGTGTTCGTTGCTCCATCTTGTGGTTCTGGGGCGCATCTCAATCTGTTCACCATTCTTCCTAACTCCCCTGCACTCTGTCTGTTACTAACTGCCATTTAGATGTGCGGTGTTAGTCCTTCTCTGTGCTTCATTAGTTCGCGCTCTCTGGCGGCTTGTTTCACCTCCACTGCCGCTCCTTCCTTCCCGATCCATCGGTTGGTTTTCATCAGAGAGCGTTTGACGGTGTAATCTCTATGTGCTTTGGCCACGTATTCATAATCCTGCCCTGTTTCATCGTAGTAGACAGTGAGTGCAGTGCAAAGCCAATTCCATTCCTTCCAGATCGATGTCGTTGCTAAGCAACCATTCTTCTACATCCCTTTAATTCCGCTTATGCTTCCCAAATCCAATGAATTTATCCTGACAGATAGAGGCTCATATAAAGACAACAGACATGCTTTTCTGTCCGCTTCCAGACAAACATCTCGACCCCGACAGGCAGAGAATCGAAACGCTCCCTCGTCAAGGCCCACGATGGCTGCGTGTTCAAACAGCACGAGCTCCGCCCGTAAATTTCCCCAAAAACACCGCTATCCTCATCAGTGCGTAGCCTACCAAACGTCCTTGTTCTTGGATGTCTGACATGTAAACAAGGACAAATGTGTCCAAGAGCCACGTCCTAAAGGTTTTGTCTTCACCAGAAGAAGAATAATAAGAAGAACAACGCGGAGCTCTCTTAGAGCCGGCATTCGCGACGCGAGACGCGGCTAAAAGATAAACCCACATTAAATAAAATCCCTTCCTTGTTCAAAGCATTTAAAATCCCCCTTTCCATCCATCCTAAATCCCTCGGTCCTGCGCCTCTTCCGCGTCTTTTTTTTTTTTTTCAGATTTACGAAAATCAAGTATAAAACATGCTTAATGACCCCAACAATGAAACCAGAATTGAAACTGACGTTAAAACGAACCCGTAACGTCGATCAGCCTTACGAAACATGCAAAGTGGAAACAGAACTGAATTTGAATTTTAAATCAAAATGATGCTCCGTGGAGACCATCCATTTATCACGTACGTACAGTGTTCAAAGCCAAAACAGCATACAGAGTTTATCGGACCATGAGAAAACCCGAACGTTGGTCCATTTGACATCCCACACACAGCACGAGTACTGTAGGAAATTCTCACACATAATCCCCAAACTGTCTGCTGAAGTGGTTTTAATTATTCAATTCCCCATCGAGTTCACTCACACACACACACACAGACACACACACACACACACACACACACACACACACACACACACACACACACACACACACACACACACACACACACACACACACACACACACAATGACATTTGCCCATCACTGAATTAACAACACGTGCAGAATCAGTCATCATCGTCCTTCCTCCGGATTTGGTGTGCGCAATTCACCTCGTCCAAAGTCTTCATATTTACGATGACGACCAATCATTATCTCCATACAAACATACAAGTTGTTCCACACATACAAGTTCCAGGTTGGAACACTCAACTTACGTCTAACACAAAACTCAACCTTCCCCACCACATTGTATTCACAAATACATCCAAATAGGTAACGCTACAAACAGCCCTTCTCCTGGCTCATTAACTTTGTGGTTTTTCCCGTTGGTTCAAGATTCCCTCTGAATCAAATCGCTTACGTCCTGTCTCACTTTGTGACTCCGTTAGCCACGCTGCAAACGCTCTCCAGTGTTTTCCACTTTCACCGGTAACTTTAAGTGTTGTTCCTTTGGGTAACTCTATGTTCTTTGCAGAGTTATTCCCCATCTTATGTTCTTAACTTGTCACCAGCCTAAAGCTTTAGTCTTGTCTCCTTTTATCACGGGATCAAAATCCCCCTTTCTTGCATACCGCCTGATAGCTTTCTTTCCTCTCTTTAATGTGCAGGATCAAAGTCCCGCTCTACTCAATCGCCTTTAGCCTTCTCTCTTATGGACGGGCCTTTAACCCTCCCCTTTATGGTACAGGATTCCAACCTGTTCCCTCG
>NC_140963.1:139639396-139641896 GCF_056783735.1 Eptatretus burgeri
GAGGTTGAGGGGACGAGTGCTGTGGACAGGTGCTTGGAGAGCTTGGGGGTATAGAGGCCCCGGAGACCCTTGTGGGGACACGAATCCCCAGTGTGGTTGTCCCTGTGTGTGTGGTGCAAGGTGTGAGTGCGTCCCCGTGTGTGGAAGCGACCCCGTGTGTGAGTGGTGTGGTGGCGATGGTGCCGGAGTACGTGCTTCCCAGCACGCCGTGTGTGGATGAGGCACCGCGGTTGAGTTCCCCCGCGTGTGTGAGTGAGGGACGGTGTGTGGATGAGGCACCGCGGGTGAGTGCCCCCGCGTGTGTGTGTGAGGCACCGTGTGTGAGTGAGGCCGTGTGTGTGGATGAAACGGCCAGTGTGAGTGAAGCACCGCGGGTGAGTGCCCCCGCGTGTGTGGGTGAGGCACCGCGGGTGAGTGCCCCCGTATGTGTGAGTGAGGCACGGAGTATGGATAAGACACCGCGGTTGAGTGCCCCCGCGTGTGTGGATGAGGCACCGTGTATGAGTGTCGCCGTGTGTGTGAGTGAGGAACCGCGGGTGTGTGCCCCCGCGTGTGTGAGTGAGGCACGGTGTGTGGATGAGGCACCGCGGGTGAGTGCCCCCGCGTGTGTAAGTAGTATGGTTTGTGTGAGTAGTGAGGCACGCGTGAGTGAACGGCCGAGTGCAAGGGAGACCGTGTGTGTGAGAGAGCGGTATGTGAGGGAGATGTCGGTCGGCATGCGGGAGCACGCAGCCGCGTCTCCCGGTGTGAATGTGATGGAGTGGACTGTGTGCGTCGTAACACGCAGGTGTGCGTGGGTCGAATGGCGACGACGACGACATGGGAGGAAAGAAAGCCGAGTAGCGGCTGTAGTTGTTTCGGGGACCGTGCCGGGTTCACCCAGCCGCGAGTACGAGGTTCGTGCTGTGCAACGCACGAGACCACCACGTGCTCGCTTGCGAGAGTGAAGTCCCGGTCCGGAAACGCACGCGGTGGATTTGCCGATCCCGCGGACGGACAAAGTTTAGGCAGGTGAATGGATTTGGACCGGACGGGTTCTCCACGCGATCGTGTGTGTTCAGCTCCAACGGGCAAAGCACATGTGTTCGCGTGGGGAACCCCTCGAGACGTGGGGCTTGTGTTTTTTTTTTATGCGCACGGTGACGTCATGGCTGCACGTGTGGTTGGAATCCGGCAGGAGGGGTATCCCGGCCGGATGGTACCGTCCAAGGAGGGACGAGGAACACGTGCAGCTGCATGACGTCACGGGCAGGTGCAAAGTGCGCGAGCTCTGAGTTGCCGCGCAGGTGCTGCGCATGGAAAAAAAAAGAAAACAGTAAGCCTCACTTTCGGGTGCAAAGGATTCCTGGGCAAGGGGTGGAAGACCCCCTTACCTGGGCACAGGATGGAAACTAGTTAGGGGGAAGGGTTAGCTTAGCTAGACCGACTTCATGGGGCAGGGGTAAGTCCTCATGGAGTCCGTGGAATGGATTAGGTAGAGGGATTTAGTGAGCTTTAGGTTGGGAAATAAAATGATTTATTTGGAGACAGTGACAGACTTGTGAATGTGTAGAGGGGACGTAGTTTAGCTACGTAGGTTAAAAGGAACGTGCTGTAGTTTAAGGGACGACGTGGGAGCACGAGTTAGTTAGGGGATGTAGTTAGAAGGATGGCAGAGTTCAGTGGTGTGTGTGTTGAAGAGTTGGAGAGTTGTGAGGTGAGTACATGGTGAGTGAGTGAGGCCAGCGGGTCTGTGTGTATGGAGTGAATGGGGAATGCATGGTGCGATGAGTGATTGGGGGGAGGAGTGACTCCCGCCCAAGGGACCCCGGGGTCAGTATAAAGTGAGTTAGGGGGTTAGTCAAATTGAAAAATGGAGGTTGTTTTGTTGTTGGTGTGAATGTAGGCTCGAAACCCGTTTGGAAGGGTGCAGGAGCCCTATTGACGGGCTTGGGAGCGTGGCTGCGAAAGGTGAGTATCGCTGAGTGGGTACCCCGGGCACCAGGCTAGTCGGCCGTGGTAGGCCAAGGGTCCATGGGGGGCCGGGATAGCGTAGTGGGCACGGGTGCGCCTGCTTGGTGCGAGGGCCCGGGGCGCCATTAGCCACGTGGGCAGTGTTGTGGGCAAGGGTGACCCTCGGAAAGGGGCCTGGGAAGCCAGCCTGCCACGTGTGCGTTTCAGGGGAGGTGCCATGGGGGGCACTCCCCGGTGTTAGGGAGCTGGTAGGCTCGGAGGCAGTGTAGTGCCCGGGGGTGCCATAGCGGGAGATTCGGCAGAGGGTCGTGCCTGCCAAAGGGAGCCACGTGTCCCAGCCAGGAGACCGTGTGAGGGCACGGAGAGAAAATTGGGGGGGCGAGGCCCGAAATTGTGAGGACACCAACACAGGCGACGGGAATCTGGGTTGTTAGAACCAATAGTTTAAGCGAGAGGCGCTTGTTGAAAGCCCCGGGGTAGTTTAACTGTTAAATGGATAGGGTAGATTAGGAGATGTACCCCTCCGCACCATCCATCCCCTCGCTGT
>NC_140963.1:139646896-139669396 GCF_056783735.1 Eptatretus burgeri
CACCAGGCCAGAGTGGAGAGCAGTACTCCATCAGGCTGCGGACAAAAGCTTTATATGTGGTCAGGATCTCAGGTGGGCCGAGGAAGGACTTTGCACGATGGAGGATTCCCACAAGGCGACTAGCTTTGGAGGCCAGCTTGGAAATGTGGCTTTCCCAGGAAAAATTATGGCAGACAGTGAGACCCAGAAGCTTGAAAGAAAGGACTTCTTCCAGAGGATTGTTGAGAAAGTAGATGGGTGGGCGGGAGGGGGGGGGGTTCCAAACAGTCCTTTCGAAGAGACATAGTGAGAGTGTGAGATTTGTCCGAATTGAAAGACATGTTCCACATGTTGGACCATTTTGTGATTTTACCCAGATCTGCAGAGCGAAGAAGCTGCTGCTTGCGCGTCTAAGGGATGGCAGATGGTACGGTAGAGGGTGGAGTCATCAGCAAAGAGATAAAGAGGATTTTCCAGAGTTGGACAGATCATTGATGAAAACCAGTAAAAGAACAGGGCCCAGAACACTGCCTTGAGGAACTCCAGCCTGGACAGGAAGAGGGGATGAAAAGAACTCCATTTAGGGCCACACGTTGACTGCGACAGGAGAGGAAGTCTGCGAGCCATGAGTGGGGATGGCCTTGGATACCATAGGAAGTGAGTTTGGTGAGCAGGGCAGAGTGCCAGACCGTGTCAAAAGCACGCAGTATATCTTGGGATACGGCTCTGATTTAATGTCTGGCATTGAGGATCTCCATCTATTGTTGGAAGAGCAGAAGCAGAATATTCAGGATCGAGTGACCTGGTCTGAAAACAAATTGATGATCGGAAATCAGGCCATTTGAGAAGAGGAAGGATTTCATGTCTGAAGCAATGATGGATTCCATAACCTTGCTGATGATTGGGAGAAGGCTGATTGGTGTATAGTTGCAGAGATCTGTGTTGCACCATTTTTATGCTGGGCAGTAATGTTTGCTGATTTCCAAGCAGATGGCAGATGACCTTGAACAAATGAGAGAGTGAATAGAACAGGGAGAGGGTGAGCAAGGGCAGAGGAGCAGGTTTTTAGGAGAAGTGGGCTGATGCCGTCTGGACCGGTTGCAGAATCGAAGTCAAGGTTTGACAGGAAGCTCTACACCTTCTCAGAAAACACAGAGTCCAGGGACAGCTTGGGTGTGACTGGGTAAGATGGGTACAGAAAGCGATGGGTTTGGGACACAAGATGTTGAAGCAAACACCGAGTTTAGGCATTCAGCCTTTTCACGTGCAGTGTCAGCCGTGCAGCCATTTCATGTAAGGGAGGGGATGGAGGGGGAACATACACCAGAAACAGACTTAACTTGATGCCACCAGTATTTGGAGGAGGAGGTTTGAGAGTTTAGACTTGAGATGAGAAAAATGTTGTTTCCTGGCTCTTCTGTGGGCAGACACACACTTGTTTCGAGCTTTATGGAAGGAACTGAGATTGCCTTCCCAGAGGCGAAGGCAAGTTGTTTCAGAACAAGAGCCTCACCACAAGCTTCAGTGCCCCATGGGCGTGAGGAAGGGTAGGACAATTGAAGACGAGATGGGTTAAATCTGTGCATGAGTGAGAGTGCAAGTTTCTTTGAAAGAATTCCCAGGACGAGTTGATGTTGGAGAAAGTAGCGATGAGAGAACAGTTTGATGGCTGCTTGGAGACCCTGCCAGTCAGCCTGATTGAAATGCCAGACTCAACGGCGCTGAGGTGGCTCTCTAATAACAGCCAGAAAGATGTCTACTTTGACAAACACGTGGTTAGATGAACCGATTGGAGCGGAGGAAGAACAGCAGAGATTTTCACGGAAATTGGTCAAAATCAGATCCAGAAGAGATGGAGTACCGTTGATTGAGATCCAGGTCAAGAAGTTGTCAGATTGAGTCAGTCCCAATGAGTCGCAGAAAGTTCTTGCTGAAGTGCCATGGCACGTGAGAGAGGTACCCACACCCAGCCCACTGGCATGATGACAATTTAAGTCACCACATATGAGGAAGAGAGAGTTGGGATAAGAGGATAGACGTTGTTCCATGTTTTCGGAGAGTGAGATGTAAATGGAGTCATCACTGTTTGGTGGACGGTACAACACACGTATAAATATGAGGTGGGAGTGGAGGGGAAGCCGTAGCCAGAGGTATTGCTGGGGGTGTGGGAGAGATAGGGCAGTGCATGAAGATAGAGGAATGCAGTTTTTGATGAGGAAAGCAACTCCGCCGCCAGGATGAGGCTCAGGTCTGTCATACCGGAGGAGGGAATAACCAGGGAGAGATACTCGGTATTCAGAGACGTCTTGAGGGAGGAAAGTTTCTGTTAAGCAGATCATGTGTGGTTTTTCAGTAGCAACCTGTCTGGAAAGATCTGTCAGGTTTGAGTGAAGGCCCCGGATGTTTCAGCTCTACACTGTTCAGGAAGATGGAATGGAGGAGGCTTTGGGTGCAGGGGAGGGTTGGATGAGGGGGGGCGGGCAGTTGGTAGTGAAAATTGTTGACAGAGTGCGGGGGATTGCAGACGAGCTGGGGGAGGGGGCCAGATGATGATGAGGAGAAGCGGCTTGGTGGTGATGGGATGAGACACAGTGTGGAGTATTAAAAGAGGGGGGCAGAGGGAAGGTGAAGATTGGAGGAGGTGGAAGAGAGAGGGCAGGGGAAGGCGGCAGCTTTATGGATGTGAGGCAGGGCAACTTTTAGAAGAGGAAGTGAGGGTGGAGATTAGAGGAAGAAAGGTGAGAGGGAAGCTTGGAGGGGGAAGAGTGTGAAGGTTACTTTGAGTGGGAGGGGTGAGAGGAAAGCTTTGGGAGGGAGGGAGACTATTAGAGCAGGCATGGCCAAGGGGCAGGAGGCCGATGGGGGGGAGGTGGAGAGAGGGGAAAAATGAGACTTGGTATTGGCTGGTGAAAAAGAGAGCAGGCAGGGGGAGATCCAAGATTTGAGGGGTTGGGAAGAAGGGGAGGTGTGCTGAGAGGAAGGAAGGAGCATGTTTGTGGTGAATAGTGTACTGATTGAGAGAGAGTGAGATATCTGTTAGGTTAGAATGGAGCCCACAGATGTTAGAACACCACACAGTTTTGGACAACAGAGGAGGAGCTGATACTAAAGTGGAAGATAGTGTAGAGGTGCCAAGAGCGGCGGTAGGATTGTGGGCAAGATTGGGGGGGGGGGAGCGGGTAAGAAGAGGGTGTAATAGGTGAAGGGTTCGGAGGGGGTAAATGTAAGGAGGTGGGGTGAATTGGTACTGAAGTTGGAATAGAAGGACGATTGATGGAACACGAACATACTTTGCAAACTGGAATTTTTTTTAATTTTAAAGTCTGAGACGCGATTAAAGATATTATGTGAGGGATGCAATAATGGAGAATTAAGAGAATGGAGAAAAGAAATGTTGTAACAGTTGGATTTTTTAGACATGGGATGAAGGAAAGGTTGAGTTGAAAACAGCCTTTTGAAGAAGTAGAAGAAGAAGAAGAAGAAGAAGAGTGAATTAAGAAACACTGTCCACAACGAGAGTACATGACATCAGAGAACCTTTATTAACATGGTACCACGGAGTCCAAAACACTGAGATGGTACACATCCACAATGATTTGCACGAAGCTAAGATTACGTTTCCCGGCATTTATATGCTCTTGTGGGAGTGGAGGAGGCTGATAAGGATTAGGCAAAATAACTCCAACTGCAATACGTGTCGACGAGGTGAAATAATCATGGCAAAAGTTGGTGTTATCAACCAGGTCACTTTGTTCCACAGCAAGACATTCCTTTTATCAACATTTAGGTCAAAAGACTCTTTGGTAAAGGGAAGCATAACTGACGGCCAATTCGACTTGTAGCATAAAAATTAAATTTAATAAAGCACCAGCAACCATTATAAGTGAGAGTACATTAATATAATTATTTTTCTTCCATATGGTGCATTGGCAAAAGAGGAAGGAGGAAGAAGAGTCAGTCCAGGAAGTCACGTGGTTATGTGGAGTAAAAGGTTAGAAGGGAAAAGGGTTTTTTGTTGTTGTATTTTTTTTTTACATTTTAAGACGTGAAACAGATGGTATAGTTGTGAGGGATAGAAGAAGGGTGGAGGGAAAAGTGGAGAAAATAAGAACTGATGGTAATAAGGAGAAAATACAAATAAACACGATCGTGCACACAGACGGGAAGACGGGTAGGCCTCAGGGAAACCCGATATGACAAGACGGATGAAAACTCACCAAATAGTACACGAATTTTGAAACAAAACCGATCTAGGAACACAGTAAACACGGAGGCAACGAAATAAACAGTCGAAACGCCACAAACAACGACCACAAACTTATCTTTGAGGAAGTCGGCAGAGACCCCTGGAGAGAACCAACCGTCGCCTCAAAAACCCATCCTCAAAAACCCATCGCTTTTCTCTCTCTGTCCCTCTGTCTCTGTCTCTCTCTCTCTGTTTCCTGCACGCTCTCTCGGCTGAGTGAAGTGAGGTTGAGACCGTTCATTACTGATACGTGAAACACCCTGCAAGCCCATGCCTGCAGAAAACAGACTTTTGGAACGCTAGCTGCATATTACATCCAATCATCATGTACGTTTGGTCAAAATAAAAATTCTCCATGGGTACGCCCTCCTACATGTTGAAAGTTTTGCGTCAATCACTCAAGCGGTTGTGGAGTCAAAAATTTAAAAGCGAATAAAGATGAAAAAGTGAGGACAGAAAAAAAAAACGAGGGCCTCAGACGATGTTCCACAACATGGTCAAGGATGGTTGTGGATGCCTATTGCTAGTTTCCTCCACCCACCAATGGTGAACGAATATTATGTTTTCACACCTGTTTGGTTGCCGAAATAGATGACCCTTATTGTCAGGAATTCTGTCTGTTTGTTCGTTTGTCATCAGCATAATTGGTAGTAAACGTGGGCCGATTTTGACCAAACTCGGGTGGTAGGTACATCTTATGACCTCGTGCTTTGGAAATTGTGATGGTTGCTAGGGACGCTTTGGTTCCCTAGCAACAGCCGAAAAATCTTCAAAATCGGTACCGTTCGCGCGAAATCAATTCCGAAAGATATTATCCCACGTAGGCTTATGAAATTTGGCATGCATCATCTACAGGTGATGCTCTACCAAATACATTCCTGTTTTTGTGATGTATGGAATAGTTTACTCGCAGCGCCCCCTACAAATGGGGTATGCCCAAAAATTGGCGAAAATTGAAGGCCCCCTCACGACCAGGTGAGTGCATCGATCCGAATTAAACTTTGCAGGTTCATAGCATGCAATCAGTACTACAACTTTGCCTCAGGACATATTGACCGATATTGCTTAGGTCAGGGGTCAAAGGGCAAAAATCGATAACATGCGAGAGCTGGAGGTGCCTTCGCGCCAAATGCTACTCCTCCTTGGGTTATGGTCGGATGGTCATGAAAATTCACACTAATCATCTGGAATGCATTGTGCACAAATGATCAAGCCGGATTTTCGATTTATATCTTTGTTCACCCACAGCACCCCCTTGAACTTTGGGGATTTCCGATATCAAACCGCATTTTCGGTACTTTTCATTCAAATTGATACCGAGTAATTATCAGTAAATGGAACTCGATGAGATTTGGTATGCATAATCTTAAGGTGATTCTCTATCCGCTATATGACATCCATTTTTTTTTCAATATCTTATGGTTTCCAAATGGTGACCCTCTCAACTTGGGTGTCCGAGGGCCATTGAGCATTCCCGCTGAAAATTCAAAGTACACTAGCTCCAAGACAGTTGAACTGAATCGAATGAATCTTTACATGCTTATAGACCGTAATGAGTACTACAACTTTGCTCATTTGCATAATGACCTATCTCGAGTAGGTCAGGGGTCAAAGGTCAATGAGTGCATTTTTGGGCGAAATTACCATTCAAGGCACCCCTTGCTCCTACACGGGTTAACCAATACGAATGAAAGTTCATAGGTACAGAGTACTCAATGGGTACTACAACTTTGCTGCAGGACATATTGACCTATCTCGGCTAAGTCATGGGTCAAAGGTCAATGCGTGCATTGTTCAGGAAAAAATGACCATTCAAAGCCCCCTTTCTCATACACGGGTTAACCGATTCGATTGCAATTTCGTAAGTACTTGGTACTAGATTAACTAAGATCAGGGGTCAAAGGTCATCGGATGCTTGGTGACCCATGGCTGCCTACCGGCTTGTCTGTTTGTTTGTTTGTTTGTGTGCAGGATATCTCAAAAAGTTGTGAACGGATCCGGATGAAATTTTGTGGACAGGTTGGGTGTGTGACAAGGATGAACTGATTCGATTTTGGTGAAGAGGTATGCATTCTAACGAGTGCCCTTTTAGTTCTAGATATGGATCTGCCACTTTCAACTGTGACCGCAAAGATACAATTCACTTTATGCTCAATAACTATGGAAGGGAAAGAGCTCAACCAGCAGCCTCTCCCCACCCTTCCACCTTCTGCTCCCTCCATACCCACCACCTTGTAACCTATAACCCTGTCCTTACCACTGCATCCACACCAGGCAAGGGGAACCAATGGGCCAGCAGCACATTTTGATCCAGCCCGGTGGTGATATTGTTACAAATTTGGAAGCTTACTGCACACAACAGCCAGAGTCCTTATAGCTCAGTTATATCGGTAAGTGTGTGTTTCTAGTTAGAATCCATCCCCTGTGTCTAACGGGAATTTTGTACGTGCGCTGTGGGTTATTTTATCGATACGATTTTTACACTGACGACAATGACAACCCTCTGGTCGCGGCATGTGGGCATGTCTGGAATTCCATGCCCGGCAGTGTGCGTTTCGGTGTGGATTTCTCACCGTATATGGTCACAAAGCGTTTCGCTTTGGCTGCGCGCCAAATTAAGGTATGCGTCGTTTTTTTGCCCAATGGGCGATGAGCAGACCAGAGTCGGGGCGGTCCTTGGCAAGAAGGCGGAGCCGCGACACGCCGCCCATCCAATGGGAGCAGGCCACGGGAGCGGACGGGCTCCAAAAGAAAAGCGACAAAGGCGATTGAATTGCGTCCATTCTGCTCGAGTGCGCGTCTCTGTCCCGGTCTGCGGCTGACTGCATCGCGCGGATCCGAGGCGTCTCATTTGGCGCATTTCTGCGGGCGGTCGACCATCTCAACTCGGGAGATCATCTCGTGTCGTCTGCCTGCGAGCCGGAGGAGCGTGCCAACGCCCGACGCTACCCTTCGTACCTGGTGCTTTGAGCGGCCTCGTGTTGCAGGTTCGAGTCCCATTACCCCAATATCGTCGAGAACCACACGAGGTGGACAGGTCAATCTCTTTCTTGGCATTTGTGTGTGTGCGTGTGTGTCCTTGGGCCCCGTCTATAAGTAACAACTGTGTAAGTGCTTTCTTTGCTCATTGTACATTGCATTTATTGTAGTCGTGATAACTCTGCTCTTTGTGTGCACTGGTCAATTAGGTAAGTTTGGGTTTTGGATGAGACTTCACAAAGTATTTGATCACCTACCAACCAGTAAGAATTCCGGCTCTCACAGACCTGTTAGTTTTGTCCTTAAGAAGCCCTCCCATACTCCACTCATTACCTGTATTAACTGCACCTGTTCGAACTCGTCATCTGCATAAAAGCCAGCTGCCCACACTCAATCAATCAGACTCCAACCTCTCCACAATGGGCAAGACCAGAGAGCTGTTTAAGGACATCAGGGACAAAATTGTAGACTTGCACAAGGCTGGGATGGGCTACAGGACAATAGGCAAGCAGCTTGGTGAGAAGGCAACAACTGTTGGCGCAATTATTAGAAAATGGAAGAAGTTCAAGATAATAGTCAATCTCCCTCGGTCTGGGGCTCCATGCAAGATCTCACCTCGTGGAGCCTCAATGATCATGAGAAAGGTGAGGGATCAGCCCAGAACTACACGGCAGGACCTGGTCAATGACCTGAAGAGAGCTGGGACCACAGTATCAAAGAAAACCATAAGTAACGCACTACGCCTTCATGGATTAAAATCCTGCAGCGCACGCAAGGTCCCTCTGCTCAAGCCAGCGCATGTCCAGGCCCGTCTGAAGTTTGCCAATGACCATCTGGATGATCCAGAGGAGGAATGGGAGAAGGTCATGTGGTCTGATGAGACCAAAATAGAGCTTTTTGGTTTAAACTCCACTTGCCGTGTTTGGAGGAAGAAGAAGGATGAGTACAACCCCAAGAAAACCATCCCAACCGCGAAGTATGGAGGTGGAAACATTATTCTTTGGGGATGCTTTTCTAGAAAGGGGACAGGACGACTGCACCGTATTGAGGGGAGGATGGATGGGGCCATGTATCGCAAGATCTTGGCCAACAACCTCCTTCGCTCAACAAGAGCATTGAAGATGGGGCATGGCTGGGTCTTCCAGCATGACAACGACCTGAAACACACAGCCAGGGCAACTAAGGAGTGGCTCCGTAAGAAGCATCTCAAGGTCCTGGAGTGGCCTAGCCAGTCTGCAGACCTGAGCCCAATAGAAAATCTTTGGAGGGAGCTGATAGTCTGTGTTGCCCAGCGACAGCCCTGAAACCTGAAGGATCCGGAGAAGATCTGTATGGAGGAGTGGGCCAAAATCCCTGCTGCAGTCTGTGCAAACCTGGTTAAGAACTACAGGAAACGTCTGATCTCTGTAATTGCAAACAAAGGTTTCTGTCCCAAATATTAAGTTCTGTTTTTCTGATGTATCAAATACTTATTTCATGCAATAAAATGCAAATTAATTATTTAAAAATCATACAATGTGATTTTCAGGATTTTTGTTTTAGATTCCGTCTTTCACAGTTGAAGTGTACCTATGATAAAAATTACAGACCTCTACGTGCTTTGTAAGTGGGAAAACCTGCAAAATCGGCAGTGCATTCAATACTTGTTCTCCCCACTGTATGTATATCTCACACACACACACACACACACACACACACACACACACACACACACACACACACACACACACACACACACACACACACACACACACACACACACACACACACACACACACACACACACACACACACACACACACACACACACACACACACACTATAGTTATGGGGTTTTAGAACACCCCAGTTTTCCAGTTTTTACTGAAATTTAAGTAGTTTAATGTTTCAATGTACTCTGAAATTAATGCACAGAACAAATAAACAATTGCAGATAAAAAACAAATCATGGAATCGTTTTGTTGAACAAAATTTAATCTAAATTTTTGACTCATCAAAGTATCCACATTTTGCAGATATAACAGCCGAACATACTCGTGGCATTCTTTCTACAATGGAAATCAAATATTGTTCGAAAAGTTCTTCCCAACACTGTTGCAGAAGTTCCCACAAATGTTTTGCACTTGTCGGTTGCTTTGCTTTCACCCTTCTGTCCAGTTCATCCCAAACCAGCTCTATGGGGTTTAAGTCTGGAGACTGTGCTGGCCATTCCATGATTTGAAGCCTACCATCTTGTTCTTTTCTCAGGACGTTCTGACAAAGCCTGGAGGTATGTTTTGTGTCGTTATCTTGCTGTAGGATGAACCCCTGACCAACTAGGCGTAGACCAGAGGGTATTGCGTGGCACTGCAAAATGCTGTGGTAGCCTTTTTGGTTCAGGGTGCCAGTCACTCTGTGCAAGTCGCCGACTCTGGATCCAGCAAAAGAACCCCAGATCATCACGCTTCCTCCTCCATGTGTGACAGTTGGTGTCACACACTGAGGAACCATCCTTTCACCTACTCAACGGCATACAAAAACCCTGCGTGATGAACTGAAGATTTAAAATTTTGATTCATCGGTCCATAAGATCTTACAGTTTTCAGTAGGCCACTGGCGGTGCTTCATGGCCCAGACAAGCCTCTTTTTCTTATTTTGCCATCTTAGCAATGGCTTTCTTACCGCCACTCGACCTGTCAAACCTGCAGCTCAAAGTCTTCTCTTTGCAGTTGAAACTGAGACTTCCTTACTTCGACCAGTGTTAAGCTGTTCTTGAAGCGGCTGTCCTGTGAGCCACCTATCACGCAAGCTGTTGACTCTCAGAAACTTGTCTTCTGATTGTGTTGTGGCTTTGGGTCTGCCAGACCTCTTCCAGTCAGAGTTTCCTCCAGTTTCCAAGTGCCTTTTGCTGTTGTAGGAAACTGTACTCACTGACACCTTGGCTTACTTTGCAATTTCTTGAAAGGAAAGATCTGCACTTATTCGGGTTATTATGGTCTGTCTGTCTTCCTTTGTTAATTGTCTTTTTCTCACCATTATGATAGCAATATACTACTTCCTGCAGTGCAATATTGTCCAAATAATGCTTCAGAGGGTGTAGCAACACAGTCTGTTCCAACACTGCTTTTATACAGAGAGAGGGTTTGTAACTAATCAACAAAAGTTGGGACACTTGTAGGAACCGTTTGCATCAACTTTCAAGGCTTAATTGACTTCCATTGCTGCAGAACAGCTGCAGTTGCAAACCCATTACTTGTTCCCTGAAAAGGGCTTTTTTTAGCAACTCTGAAATTTACATTATTTTTCAGTTTTTGGTAATGTAAACTTTTTTCTTTTTAACCTCTGGCAGTTCACCACTTTGCTTTGTACCATTTCAGGTTATTCACTGGACTTGAACTGGACTTCAGTAAAAACTGGAAAAATGTGGGTGTTCTAAAACTTTAGACCGGTAGTGTATATGTGGATATGTTTTTGGCCTGTCTGTTTGTCTGTCCTTTATGCAAGCGCAAACCATTTGACCTGGAGCTACCAAGAAAACCATATGACCTGGAGCTACCAAGAAAACCATATGACTTAGCGCTACCAAGAAAACCATATGACTTTGAGCTACCAAGAAAACCATTTGACCGAGAGCTACCAAGAAAGGAGTGAATAGTGCACGGGATCTGAAACAACACTGCATTTGACTGTACCTGCAACATGAACAAGTGTTCGATTTTGTGCAATTCCACATTTTGGTGTATTTTTTGCCAAAATCCATCCCGTCATTTTCTGCCACATCAGGTCCCTTCATGTGCATGATGGTTGTTACAGGAAGTTAATGTGGCAGTTTTTTTTGCAGTTTTCGAAAATTCCAACAAATTTACCATGCCACCTAAGAAACGGGCAAGTTTGGGCAGATCTACATCAGCAGCCAGAAAGAAAGAAAAAAAAACCGGAAGCAGGAAAGCTCACAAGAAAGACAATCACGCGTTGAAGCTGACCGTGAACAACATGGAACAGCAAGAGCAACAAAAACATTGCAAGAAAGCCAATCTCCTCAGAGACAAACAAAAATCATCAAATTCAGCTTTTTGTCTTAATTGGGGTGGCCGAGCAACTGCTTGTGCATGCTGAACTTTGATGAAAGCCAATTCATTGGTGGGAGTAGAAGTGAGGTGGATGCTCAAAGTGCTTGTGGTGCAAGATGAAAATGAAGGTGCGTATCAGTGATGCAGCCCTGAAAAGGACCGTTGGTGGCAACAAGGCCTCGTCAAGCTTCTGCGTTTAAGTGGAACGATGTGTCGTGAAAGCAAAGCAAAGAATGCGTGAGATAAATACCGACTGTGTGAGGGTTCTAAAGAGTCTGCTTATGGCTTGGCTTGGGCCTATCGTGTGCTCTGCATGGCGCTTACTCCGTCCACCCAACACTCCAGATCCCCAGCTCTGACCCGCCAATGTTAGCACCACTGTTCGAGCCCCAATCGGTCTCTCACAAAGCACCGCAAGGACAGGACAGGACAGGTGCCTGAGCCTAAACCAACGACAGGACCAAAGCCAAGAACCATCCCACCTGCTGTTCTTCTGTAGTCGTTTAGTGAAGGTGGGCCCCAAAAGTGGATCCAAAACGTCCATTGGTGTGAATCCGCCTGCCGATTGGCGCATTCCCGCTCTTCCATGGGTTAGCCCCACCAATGCAAGATCACCTGCACAACTGAGGCTCATTCTGTCTCCCAACCACGGCACTCAACGGATCCTCCTCGATTACATGGGCTCGTGCTCGGGACACGTTACAAGCATGGGGCGAATGCTCGGGGCTCTTAATTGCTTGTGCAAGAAAACGGAGCGATTATTTAGCAACAGAGCACGAACGGCCAAGTAGCGCCTGTTGTCCTGGAGTTTGGATAAAGTTCGGAGAATGGAGGCACTTGCCATTATGTCCTGCGTTACCTCCCGCATGCTTCCAAGCTGCAGCAGCATCTGTGGGGGGGGGGTGGGGAGGGGAGTGAGGTGATGATGATGGAGGAAGGTGGGTACTTTGTGTGTGGTGGAGGTGATGTGGTTTGCGGGTTGTGAAGTTTTTGAGTCTTAGGGCGATGAATGGCATGTATAATTTCTTACTGCAATGTAAGTCAACGTGTGAAATGAAAACCAAGTGTAAATTAAATTGTGCACTCATAAATTAAAATTGTTGGGTACTTCCTGTGTCTGAAGGAAGAATATGGGGAGGTTGAGTGAGGTGGCAGTTTGGTCGTGGTGTGCGATTCAAATGACCGTTTGGCACGATACGCAAATGAGCCAGCGCCCGTGTGCACATCACGTGCCACGAAGCCAGTAGGTGATTTACAATCACCCCCTAACAAAATGGGGAGAAAAGGGTGGGGGGGGGGAACCAATCTAACCCTTTACCAACGTATTCAATCACATTCAAACCACTACACAAGGGGAAAGGACTACTGTGAACTTATACCATGGAAATAACTAAATTGAGGGACCTGGAGGTTGTGTGCAATCGCCGACGGGGCTGGTTCCTCGAACTGCAACAATATGTTTGACGTTTAGCATCGATCTGTTAAGTGGCTCTGGAGAAGAAGATTTTCGTTTTTATTTTAAATCCAACATGGCCACCAATGACGTCATAAATTTAATTCTTCACTAACATCGGGTCGTCGTTCAGATATTTAACATTTTTCAGATAAACATTTGGATTGAACCAATTGGAGGTGGAATACCACTTCAATGATGTCATCGTTGTCACTCTATATACCTCGTGGGGAGTTGACCCATGCCAAGTTTCAATTTTTTTCATTGAACGGTTTCAAAGAAAAAGATGTCCAAGTCTTTTTTCCTTTAACCCAATATGGCTGCCATACTATGTGACTGATGATGTCAGAATTATCAATACCATATTTTCCATGGAGAGTTCCTCCGATGTTTAAAGTTTTGCATCGATCGGACAGACGGTTGCAGGAAGAAAAAAAACTTTTTTTTCAAGTGAAAATGTGTTGACACAGACAACCAGGGGGTATTGCAATCGTCTCGCATCCTCTTCCGGGCGAGACTAATAATATTATTATTGTCCAATCAGCGGAGTCCTTGAAAGTCATCGGCGTTTGAGACGCAGGTCCCGGAACTTGTCTCACGACGCGCTTGGGAAATTTTCTTGTATTTCACGAGTGGCACAGCCCGTCAATGTTTCAGAGTGACTTTTATTCCAAACCTGAAGTCGTTGTGGTTGCTCAGCCAAGCGAACTAAATCGACAACGAACGAGCATTTTCTTCGTTAACATCCGACGCCATCTTGAGGATTCGGCGTCTCAACACCAAGGAATCCATCCTTCTTCGGAAACACCTGGAGAGATGACGAGCAGGATTTTTTTTTATCAATCTAACTTCATTTGAAGCACGCCATTGCGTTTTCACTGCGAGTGAGTTTTTACCCCAAGGGGTCGAAGCGCCGCTCGCATTCTCTCTGGTCTAGTGTACAGTTCATTTGAACATCTATTTCTCCATTATTCGTGAACAGAATTCGATGAAAATTGACAGGCATATATTAAACACAAATGTGCAGGCATTAACTGAGCCCAAAGTGCGATTGCGGCCCTTCAGACCGAGGAACGGCCCATTTTGGCCCATTTTCTTAAAATTGTTATTTCTGGTTGTTCGTAAACGGAACAGAACCAAACTTGACAGGTTTATTCTGGAGATCATTCCCCAGGCATTCACTGAGCCCAAAGTGCGATTTCGGCCCTTTGGGCCCATTTTCTTAAAATTGTTATTTCTTGGTTATTAGGAAACAGAACAGAACCAAACTTGACAGGTATATTCTAGAGACCATCCCCCAGGCATTAACTGAGCCCAAAGTGTGATTCTTGCCCTTTCGGACCATTTTCTTAAAATTGTTATTAAAAAAAATTTATATATTCTTGTGGTTACCAAATTCGCAAACCACCATTCAGGTCCCTAAGGTGAGATATCTCGGTAAGTATATGTGTAGTTAGGCCCAAACCCGTTGTCTAGAGGGAATAAATGTCATTCATGCGTGCTGCGACTCTTCAGGATAGCCGTTTTTCTTTTACTATCATTATTTTGGACCAACCGCCATTATCACCACCGCCAACCGCGTCTCAACAGTCATCACAACATCAACCACCCACCGCGGCGCCGCTTCACCACAGCAGCCACGACCTTTGCCGTCACACCTCGCAACCGTAGCATCGCCACCGTTCTTGCGCCGCTTGTGGGTACCGGTATTGGACTCGTGCAGGGCGCGCGCCGAACAGCGTGTACAAAACCACGGACTTTCCGCTCCAAAAACGGATCAAAAACGACTCGCGCCCACTTTTGTTCCGTCCAATCGGTGAGCAAGGGGCGATTTGGCCCCGCCTCCAGGGCGTTGGAGGGCGGTCGCTATATGCAAATTCATGGATCAAAATGCATTCACGCCCACTTTTTCTCGGGCCAATGGGGAGCGAGGTGAAAGGTCGAAGGCAGGGGGTCAAAGGCGAAGCCACGGGGCTTATATAAGCGACCGCGTTCGTCAGTCGAGGCAGTTGAGTTCGCAGGAGGAAGAGTAGGGAGTTCGCAGGAGGAAGAGTTCGGAGTTGGAGTCGGAGCGAAGAGGACGGAGCTGTGGAGAGGCGGCGGCGGCGAAGGCAGACGAGGGGGTGCTCGCGTCGGTGCCGGGAGCTGCACACCAGGGAGGCCGACGGCGCGACCTGGTCGAGGTGGAGACGCTCGTCGCGGGACCCGAGACAGAGTAAAAATCCTCCTTTCCCCGAGCATCAGCAACCCCCTCCTGTTTCCCCCCGCGCTGAGATAGTGCGACCAAGGGGGCCCTTTTCCCACCCCCTACCAGACACTGTCCGCGAGGCCCGCGGAGTTGGGGCACCATCGCCACTTCGCGCCTCATCATCAGACGGGTAGGCCCGACCCGGTCTCGGCCCCAGGCCCGCCTCATCCTGGAGGGTGGTTCTCTTTTCTTTTGCTTTGGGAATATGTGTTGTCGGCGCCGTCTGTGAAGTAAAATTGTATAAGTGTTGCCGTGTGCTCGCGTAATCGGTATTAGATCTGCATTGTCGCATTTGCTTTTTGTCTTCTTCTTTTCTATGTGCTTTTGGTGGAATTGTATATGTGTGCTTTCCGTTCATCGCGAATAAATGTGCTTTATGTTGAACTGTTTCCCGCTTCGCTTCGTCATTTCTTTCATTGAATCCTCATCTTGCTTCACGTAAAGGGTTGGTAGTGGGCTGAATACGCCCGATAATTAATCGAACCGTCGAGGCCGACGATAACACCGCTCGGTTATCCCGATAGTACGGAACGGGTCGCTTAAGTGGCCCGTGTCCGAAGTCGACCTGCGGCGAGGTGCGATCGCCCGGTCTACCCTCCGTGTGGGTACTTAGGTAGGTCGAATTTGGCGAGCAACCCTATCCCACGCGGGGGCCGATTGGCTCGATCGCGGTGAGACCGAAAGGTCCACCCGTGACTGGTTCCCGGCGTTAGTCCGAGAGGGTCACGACTGGATTGTCCGTCCGGTGGGCGACGTGCCGCGATTCGAGTTACGTGGCCGTCAGCACGCCGGCGGGCGCGAATCCGTAACACTGGTGTCAGGTCGTGCGATACAAATCCATCGCCCTCCTCGCGGCACTGGTATCGGAGAACAGGAAAACGGGCTCTCCTGTCTCCAATTAAATTCACGGGAATCGGTCCAGGGGTGAGAGAAGCGACCCCCGATTCCCTCCAAATTACGAGCGATTCAAATTAACCCTTTAAGAGAAGCAAGATGGCGTCTCAAGGCGAGCGGGAGCCGGGGGTATTAGAAATGGATGCAGAATGTGTAGAATCCATGGCTCAGGATGAAATACCCGTGCAGGAAATGTTAATTGTACAGGAAAACGAACTCGCCCAACTGAACCCAGAGCCCGAAATGGGTGCGGCAGCGGCCGCGGTGTATGACACCTCCCCTCCCCCTCTCCACCAAAACCTCCCGATTCTTGCCGAATCGGCTCACCCAAGCGCACCCGACATGGCCCAGCTATGCGCCATGCTGGCGGCAATGACAGCAAAGATGGATACAAATACAAATGAAATGAAAAGCATGAACGAAAAGATGAATACATTCACAAACGAAATAAAACGCATGAAAACTAAAATGGAAACAAACATGAAGGAAGAAACGAAAAAGCTCCGGGGGGGAGACGCAGAACATGGGCCGATGCCTGCAGGCGGGCATGAAGGCCGTGACCAGGGAGATAGGAATGGCGACTCCACGTGTGGGAGCAAACGAGCTGGAAGGGGGTGCAACGGCTGTCGGGCCCGCGGTGGAGGCGGGTGAAAAATAATTCGGGGGGCGTGTTGGGCGAGGGTCGTGACAGAAGAAGCGACGGTGACCGAAAGGGAAAAATTAAATGGGGAGACCAAAACGTGTGAGACGAGACACGAGGTGACGACAAAGGAAATAATAGTTGAGACAAGGGAGGTAAAGGGTGAAGAGGTGACTGAGTTGGCAGAGACACGGGAGATGGGAACGATAGAGGGAAGACTGCACGATGAAGACGGGGTAAGTGACGCACACACACACGGAGGTAGTGGAGGATAATGAGGGTGAGCTGGTGGACTGGGTAGAGACCCAGTGCGAGCAGCTGGATGGCCTCCTCCAGGAACGAGGGGAAGGAGTCTGCCCCCTTGAGGTGAGTCACGACCAGGTGAGTTCGGTCGTGCTTTGCGAGGTCGAGGGGAGGAGTGCTGCGAACGGGTGCTTGGAGAGCTTGGGGGGTATAGAGGCCCCGGAGACCCTTGTGGGGACACGAATCCACAGTGTGGTTGTCCCTGTGTGTGTGGTGCAAGGTGTGAGTGCGTCCCCGTGTGTGGAAGCGACCCCGTGTGTGAGTGGTGTGGTGGCGATGGTGCCAGAGTACGTGCTTCCCAGCACGCCGTGTGTGGATGAGGCACCGTGTGTGGAAGAGGCCGTGTGTGGATGAAACGGCCAGTGTGGATGAGGTACCGCGGATGAGTGCCCCCGCGTGTGTGAGTAGTATGGTTTGTGTGAGTAGTGAGGCACGCGTGAGTGAACGGCCGAGTGCAAGGGAGACCGTGTGTGTGAGAGAGCGGTATGTAAGGGAGATGTCGGTTGGCATGCGGGAGCACGCAGCCGCGTCTCCCGGGGTGAATGTGATGGAATGGAGTGTGAGCGTCGTAACACGCGGGAGTGCGTGTGTGGAATGGCGACGACGACGACATGTGAAGAAAGAAAGCCGGGTAGCGGCTGTAGTTGTTTCGGGGACCGTGCCGGGTTCACCCAGCAGTGAGCACGCGGTCCGTGCTGTGCAACGCACGAGACCACCACGTGCTCGCTTGCAAGAGTGAAGTCCCGGTCCGGAAACGCCAGCGGTGGAGTTGCCGATCCCGCGGACGGACAAAGTTTAGGCAGGACTACGGATTTGGACCGGACGGGTTCTCCACGCGATCGTGTGTGTTAAGCTCCAACGGGCAAAGCACATGTGTTCGCGTAGGGAACCCCTCGAGACGTGGGGCTTGTTTTTTTTATGCGCACGGTGACGCCATGGCTGCACGTGGGGTTGGAATCCGGCAGGAGGGGTATCCCTGCCGGATGGTACCGTCCAAGGAGGGACGAGGAACACGTGCAGCTGCATGACGTCACGGGCAGGTGCAAAGTGCGCGAGCTCTGAGTTGCCGCGCTGGTGCTGCGCGTGTAAAGGAAAAAAAAAAAAAAGCAAGCCTCACTTTCGGGTACACAGGATTCCTGGGCAAGGGGTGGAAGACCCCCTTACCTGGGCACAGGATGAAAACTAGTTAGGGGGAAGGGTTAGCTTAGTTAGACCGACTTCATGGGGCAGGGGTAAGTCCTCATGGAGTCCGTGGAATGGATTAGTTAGAGGGATTGTAGCCAGATTTAGGTGGGGAAATTGATTAAAGAGATTTGGAGACAGTGACTGACAGTGAGTGTGTAGTGGGGACGTAGCTTAGCTACGTAGCGTTAAAAGGAACGTGCTATAGTGTAAGGGACGACGTGGGAGCACGAGTTAGGGGATGTAGTTAGGAGGATGGCAGAGTTCAGCGGTGTGTGTGTTGAAGAGTTGGTGAGTGAATTGGAAGCATGTGCTTGGTGAGTGAGTGAGGCCAGCGGGTCTGTGTGAATGGAGCGAATGGGGAATGCATGGTGCGATGAGTGATTGGGGGGAGGAGTGACTCCCGCCCAAGGGACCCCGGGGTCAGAGTAAAGTGAGTTAGCTGGGTTAGCCAAATTGAAAAATGGAGGTTGTTTTGTTGTTGGTGGGAGTGTAGGCTCGAAACCCGTTTGGAGGGGTGCAGGAGCCCTGTTGACAGGCTGGGAGCGTGGCTGCGAAAAGTGAGTATCGCTGAGTGGGTACCCCGGGCACCAGGCTAGTCGGCCGTGGTAGGCCAAGGGCCCATGGGGGCCGGGATAGCGTAGTGGGCACGGGTGCGCCTGCTTGGTGCGGGGGCCCGGGGCGCCATTAGCCGCGTGGGCAGTGTTGTGGGCACGGGTGACCCTCGGAAAGGGGCCCGGGAAGCCAGCCTGCCACGTGTGCGTTTCAGGGGAGGTGCCATGGGGGGCACTCCCCGGTGTTAGGGAGCTGGTAGGCTCGGAGGCAGTGTAGTGCCCGGGGGTGCCATAGCGGGAGATTCGACAGAGGGTCGTGCCTGCCAAAGGGAGCCACGTGTCCCAGCCAGGAGACCGTGTGAGGGCACGGAGCGAAAATTGGGGGGCAAGGCCCGAAATTGTGAGGACACCAACACAGGCGACGGGAATCTGGGTTGTTAGAACCAATAGTTTAAGCGAGAGGCGCTTGTTGAAAGCCCCGGGGTAGTTTAACAGTTAAATGGTTAGGGTAGATTGGGAGATGTACCCCTCCGCACCATCCATCCCCTCGCTGTCGTTGTGGGCCGCTGGACCCACTTGGTGTTAAGATCGCCGAACTCTGGGGAGGCCATTATGAGGCTTCGTTGGGCCTCGACACAGGACGTTAGCTCTCCCTTATTCCCCTCCGGGAAGGGAACGTAGGGGTTGGGAGTAGGCTAGGTGACAGGATAGGTTAGCCGAACAAGGGCAGTACAGGGGGTTAGGGGACGATTTATAGTGGGGAAGTAAAAAAAAAATAATAATAATAAAATAAGTTGGGGCTAAATTGGGGTTTGGACAAATTAAGGGAGTGGGTATGTACAGTGACAGGCAAAGGCGATAGGTGGGAGGGAGACAGGTAGGTAGGTCCGAGCCCGCCTTCCGAGTGGCCAGCACCACCGCACTCCCTCCACCAACCTCCACTGAACGGCAAAGGCTGGCCACTTCAGCCGGCTGGCTGTTTTTCTTCAAGGCCTGTGCCGGCCAACTTCATCGGCAGCTGTTGTGTTGCTGCAAGGCCTGTGCCGGCCGGATCATCTGCAGCTGTGGTACTTCAAGGCCTGTGCCGGCCCACTTCATCGGCAGCTGTTGTTTTGCTGCAAGGCCTGTGCCATCGGCTGGCCGTGTTTTGCTTCAAGGCCTGTGCCGGCCCACTTCATCTGCCGGCTGGCTGTTTTCTTCAAGGCCTGTGCCGGCCAGTTCGTCTGCGGGCTGTGTTTGCCTGCTCACCTTTGCCATGCCATGCCCACTGCCCATGTTCACCACCCCCGTTCAATTTTTGCTTTGCCCCCCCCCTGTTCATTTCCATGTGCGCCAGGATCCGCAAGGCAACAGTTTGCAAGCTGCGAGAACTGCCCTGTTGGCAGCTACAACACGGGCCTGCAGTGGCGGCCCGTGCACCGTGTTTGTGTCCATCCATCCATCCGTTGTGTTCATTGCGTGTGCCACTTGAGCTGGCACGGAGACTACGTTTGTGCAGCCCATGCACCGTTGTGGTTCACTGCGTTCAGTTCAAAAGGGAAGGCCTTGGACTGCGTGTGAGCAGCCAGCCACGTTCCCTGTCACCTGCATTGTTTTGAGCCAGAGACTGCATGCGAGCAGCCTGGCTCCCTGTTAACTGCTTTCTTTTTGCAGAGCTCATTGATCCTGGGCCATGGTTTAGTGTAAAATTTGTAAGTTAAGGTTAAGATGTACTGTACATATGAGTGCGCCCCCGGCATGTCTGTCCTAGCGCCGGCAATTTTATTTAAGTCGTCCGTGTGAGTGAGTTTGTTTAGGTAGTTACGCAGCCCTCAGGTTATTTATTTTGGGGACACGAATACCATGAATGTCGCACTCAGGGATCCATAGGTAAAATGTATTAGGGGAAAACTACACATGATGGCACATGAGAATTTGACGACTCGGGACGAGTCTGTAAAAAGGGGAGGGGGTAGTGTTGTGGTTACCAAATTCGCAAACCACCATTCAGGTCCCTTAGGTGAGATATCTCGGTAAGTATATGTGTAGTTAGGCCCAAACCCGTTGTCTAGAGGGAATAAATGTCATTCATGCGTGCTGCGACTCTTCAGGATAGCCGTTTTTCTTTTACTATCATTATTTTGGACCAACCGCCATTATCACCACCGCCAACCGCGTCTCAACAGTCATCACAACATCAACCACCCACCGCGGCGCCGCTTCACCACAGCAGCCACGACCTTTGCCGTCACACCTCGCAACCGTCGCATCGCCACCGTTCTTGCGCCGCTTGTGGGTACCGGTATTGGACTCGTGCAGGGCGCGCGCCGAACAGCGTGTACAAAACCACGGACTTTCCGCTCCAAAAACGGATCAAAAACGACTCACGCCCACTTTTGTTCCGTCCAATCGGTGAGCAAGGGGCGATTTGGCCCCGCCTCCAGGGCGTTGGAGGGCGGTCGCTATATGCAAATTCATGGATCAAAATGCATTCACGCCCACTTTTTCTCGGGCCAATGGGGAGCGAGGTGAAAGGTCGAAGGCAGGGGGTCAAAGGCGAAGCCACGGGGCTTATATAAGCGACCGCGTTCGTCAGTCGAGGCAGTTGAGTTCGCAGGAGGAAGAGTAGGGAGTTCGCAGGAGGAAGAGTTCGGAGTTGGAGTCGGAGCGAAGAGGACGGAGCTGTGGAGAGGCGGCGGCGGCGAAGGCAGACGAGGGGGTGCTCGCGTCGGTGCCGGGAGCTGCACACCAGGGAGGCCGACGGCGCGACCTGGTCGAGGTGGAGACGCTCGTCGCGGGACCCGAGACAGAGTAAAAATCCTCCTTTCCCCGAGCATCAGCAACCCCCTCCTGTTTCCCCCCGCGCTGAGATAGTGCGACCAAGGGGGCCCCTTTTCCCACCCCCTACCAGACACTGTCCGCGAGGCCCGCGGAGTTGGGGCACCATCGCCACTTCGCGCCTCATCATCAGACGGGTAGGCCCGACCCGGTCTCGGCCCCAGGCCCGCCTCATCCTGGAGGGTGGTTCTCTTTTCTTTTGCTTTGGGAATATGTGTTGTCGGCGCCGTCTGTGAAGTAAAATTGTATAAGTGTTGCCGTGTGCTCGCGTAATCGGTATTAGATCTGCATTGTCGCATTTGCTTTTTGTCTTCTTCTTTTCTATGTGCTTTTGGTGGAATTGTATATGTGTGCTTTCCGTTCATCGCGAATAAATGTGCTTTATGTTGAACTGTTTCCCGCTTCGCTTCGTCATTTCTTTCATTGAATCCTCATCTTGCTTCACGTAAAGGGTTGGTAGTGGGCTGAATACGCCCGATAATTAATCGAACCGTCGAGGCCGACGATAACACCGCTCGGTTATCCCGATAGTACGGAACGGGTCGCTTAAGTGGCCCGTGTCCGAAGTCGACCTGCGGCGAGGTGTGATCGCCCGGTCTACCCTCCGTGTGGGTACATAGGTAGGTCGAATTTGGCGAGCAACCCTATCCCACGCGGGGGCCGATTGGCTCGATCGCGGTGAGACCGAAAGGTCCACCCGTGACTGGTTCCCGGCGTTAGTCCGAGAGGGTCACGACTGGATTGTCCGTCCGGTGGGCGACGTGCCGCGATTCGAGTTACGTGGCCGTCAGCACGCCGGCGGGCGCGAATCCGTAACAATATATATTGCGCTGGGCGATGCACAACGCAAAATTAATTTGCAAATGATGATATGAAACTAGCCTCCCTCTTGTGAGGTGTTCTGGTTTCTTTTTTCTGATGCGATGAAAATCTTACCCAATTACAAAACTATCTGTCGTCCGTGCTATCGCTCACCTGAGAGTTGTACGAATGAACTCCAATGGGGTATGTTCGCAATTAGAACTTGTTCTACCATCTCATAACCAGCACATTCAAAGGGAACATCACCATACCACCTTGGTTGACCTTTGATGATCGTGAATGTCATGCCTGAGATGTTGTTGCTCGATGGTTGAAACCATGTCCTGCCTTTTAC